>NC_142578.1:24734166-25064444 GCF_041283825.1 Pyrus communis
TTTTTCTACAGTCAAAGACTCAAAGTGGGGTGAGGCTATAATATGTGTCGGTCCCAGTTTCCACCTAATTTCCCTTAAGGGTGGACACATGGTCAAGAGATAGTAAAAAATGTCTTGGACCGTGTTTCCAACTTATTGAAAAGTTTCTCGGGTTCACTCCAATAAAACCCTCACATATTCCAAAACCCTTTCGTCATTTCACTTTTGTTGTGCTTGGAATCCTGCCCTTTCTATCGCTAAACCTTCCAAACCTACTTTTCTCTTTCGACACAATTCTCTGGCTGATCTATTCCTGCTGTCAAGTAAGATCTCGAATCTTTAGTTATCTATCGAATGCAAAGCGCATTGTTTGGCTCTCACGGAGAAACTGCCGGAAGGGAAAGTTAGTTTCTCTTTCAATTTGGTTTCTTAGTAACCAAATGCAGCGATTAAATGTGCTTTTATTTTTGTTCGATTTTCTATTAATTTTCAATGCATATTTTGTTTTGTTGTCAATTTCCATTGCGATTGTTGTTTCAAGTGCTGATTTGCTGCGTTGAGTTTGCTTTTGCTCTTTTTTTATGAAATTCGATTGGGCAAGGTGTTGGTGTTCTTGATCTCTATAATTCTTTTAAAATTATTTCATGTTGATTCTATTTATATTAGGGTTTACTGTTTGTTTTTCAAAATCGATAAACTACGGCCCAATATCAGAGATCCAATAACTTTTGAATATTTATGTCGGAAGTTCGCTAGACAACGCTCAAACCTCAAAAGCCATTCCCTATTTGTTTCCGTTCATTGGGTTCAAGCTAAGTAAGAAAGCTTAAAGCACCGAATTAGGGTTTCCGAGATTGAACAAATTGGTTCCACAGTTGAATTAACTGTTCGAAGCACCAGCTCAGGTACTTCCTCTCTATCAAATTTACATTGTTTTTCATTAGATTTTTTCTCCAATTTTTATATATTTTTGGGGATTATTTTTGTTGAAATATTCAATTTTATGTTATAGTTTTCTAATTTAGATCCCTGAAAATGCAAATTAATGGTTTTTGTTCCCTTGGGTAGTGTTGTTTTGTGTAGAAATGTAAAGGGGGAATCCGAAAGTAAAAATTTTTCTGAGAAAGGGTTGGAATTGAAACGAATCAAATGTTTGGTTGGTTGGCTAGGTTTGGGGAAATTGGGGTCACTTTTGGGGTGGTTGGTACTGTTTAAAAGTTCTAGAATTTAAGGCATTTAGTTGGTTTTTAATTGGATGGGATTGAGCAAGGGGCTCTGTAGCTCAGTCGGTTAATAGCATTCGCCCTTGAGCCTGAGGTCCCTAGTTCAATGCCCCAGTCTCCTAATATCGCTTGTATGGAATAAAAAAAGGGTTGGGATTTGGTTTTATCCTTTTCTCAAGCTTCAGTTCAGTATAATCTTGCTTTGTAAATAGTGCAGATTTTAATCGAATGGAATGCTAGAATCGAAAATTTTCAATGTTTTGTAAAATGTCAGCCTCATATTGTTTCAGTTGTGATGTTCAATATGTTATCATATATATGATTTCTGTTGTATTTTGTTTGATTTCTTATTCATATTCTTTCCTTTTTATTTTATTTTTCTCTTTGGGCATGAAATTCTCCAGATAGATATTTAAACAATTACACCATCCATTTACTGTTGAATGTCGATATCTAAATATTCGAGAAATTCACTACTTCATTGTTTTATTTCGCCTGCTGAGCATCATCATCATCATCCCCTTGATAAATCATGCAGAATTCTTCTATTGCCTGTCTCTATTACTAGTTTTACTATGTTATGACCCCTTAATTCAAAATTCTTTCTCTGCAACTTCGTTTGGCCTCTTATGTTGTTTCCACCTTTCCATATTTGTATTCTTTCTTCTGCGAATGCTTCTGGCTACTGTGCTTTCTTCACAGTTGCCTTGCAAGCTTGTCATTGCAGATATATAAGTTGCCGAAAACAAGGAAATATTTATGGGGATGCATCTGAAAGGCATGTAGAATCTGATGAGCGGGTGGACCTGGATGGAGACAATGATCTTGAGGAAACAATAGAAGATGAGGTTGAGTATGAAGGAGTAGACGAGGAGGAGGAAGTTGAGGTGGAAGAAGAGGAGGATGCCGGTCTCTGCCTTGGTCTGTCGCCCGCATGCAAGCGTCTCTTGGGGGTTTCTGTCACTCAAGCACCGAGTTTCACTCACTCTAGTGGGGTCCACACCATTTTCTGGGCTAAATCCTAGTTGGTTTCAGGGGTTTTTTTTTTTTTTTAGGTTTTAGGCCCAAATTAAAACTTGGGTTGGAATGGATTGGGGGTATTAGAAGGGAAATTATAGGTTTTAGGCCATAAGTTGGAGTTGGCCTAAAGGGTGGACGCATGGTCATGAAACCATAAAAAATGGTCATGAAACCATAAAAAATGTACTGAGTCATGTTCCTGACCGATTGAAAAATTTCTCGGACTCACTCCAATAAAACCCTCAAGACACTCCAAAATCCTTTCGCCATTTCACTATTGCCGCGCTTGGAATCCCGCCCTTTCTGTCACTTAACCTTCCAAACCTACTTCTTTCTTTTAACGCCACTCTCCAGCAATTCATTCCTGCTGTCAAGTAAGATCTCGAATCCCTAGCTCTCTCTCAAATGCAAAGTGCACTGTTTTGCTTTTACAGAGAAACTGCCAAAAAGGGAAAGTTAATTTATCTTTCAATTTGGTTTCTCAGTAACCAAACGTAATGCTTAAATGTGCTTTTATTTTGTTCGATTTTCTATTAATTTTCAGTGTAAATTTTGTTTTGTTGTCAATTTTGATTCTGATTGTTGTTTCAAGTGCTGATTTGCTGTGTTGAGTTTGCTTTTTTTATTTTCTTTATTTTATTTTTTTATGAAATTCAATTGAGCATGGTGTTGATGTTCTTGATCTAAGTAATTCGTTTAAAATAATTTCATGTTGACTCTGTTTATATTAGGGTTTACTTAGGATTTTTTGTTTTTCGAAATTGAAAGCAAATTTTACCCATAAAAGAAAATATTCAAATGATTTCAGTTTAACATCCACATGAGAGTGATGAAGTAAGAAGAATGCCAGAAAAGCAAATTAGAATGAATTTTCTTTTGAAATGTATGTACAACATGCATTTTTCCAACAAGATTTTGGGCTTGTTTGGGATTTTGGTATGGAAGGGCTAAAAATGTTTTATGAATCCAAAAGCACTTCTAACTTCGTTTTGGATGGAAAATCGCCTTCCGACTCTTTAGTGGTTTTTGAAGAATCACCTGCTCTTGAGGAAGCACTTCTAAGTGCTTAATTTTTTAATAATTCGTTTTTATATGTTTATAATAAAAGCACTTCTAGCAGAAGCGTCGAGAAGAAGTGCTCTCAAATAGGGGTGGGTTCAAAAAACCGAACCGAACACCGAACCGAGACTGAAAAAACCGAACCAAATGAAAAAATTGAATCGAATTGAAAAAATCGAACCTAACCGAACCGAATTAATTAAATTAATATTTATTTTATTTTATTTATTTAATTATCTGTTTTGGGTATTGTTTTCTAAACCCAAATATGCTAAAGCCCAATGTGTTGCCAAACTTTTAAGCCCAAAATATTAAAAAAAGCCTTTAACTGTTTAACAACTATAATTTTAAGCCCAAATGTGCCGCACCTTACCATCTAGGGATTTGCCTCCCGTATTTACCTAACCTAATATATCCCACTTAACTCATCTATTCCCCCAATTTCCTATCCTTCCTCGACGACATAGCCAAATCCAGACGAGACTATCATCGATTCACCACCATCGTCGCCCCCATTACAGCCGTCGCGACCACAACTCAGATCGAATCTCGATAGCTGAGCTTCCTCCTTCAGCTCATGTGAAGTCGACTCCGACCACGACCATCAGCTTCTCTAAACTCCGACACCACCTAACGGTTCTTGTCGAAGCCACATCTTCAATCAAAAGGTATTCAATTTTCGGGATTTAGGAAGAGTAACTTAGGGTTTTCTAGATTTAGGGATTTTGGGTTATTAATTTGCTGCTAGTGTATGAGTTTCAATATTTAGATTTTGTGCTATTCGTGAAGATGTGATAAGAGTTTTCATTCATTCACACATGGGTATTTTTCTCAAAGATCAAAATCGGTTGGAGTGCTTCAGAGAGCAATTAAGTTGAATCCGCTTTTTTGATTTTGCGTCAATTGTGTGTTGGATTCATAGCATCATGTAATTTATAGATTTCAAGCATGTTAGCCATCGCGGCTGAATGTATTTGTATACATTTTAGTGGGTTTGATTCGTTTATGTGATTATGTATGTGTGAATCTATGTTGGAAGAATGATAATCGGAAGGAACATAAATTGGACAGAGACCAAAGAAAGTATGGGTTGCAGATTATATGTGGAGATGCAAAGAAAGTCTATCACTGGAAAATGTGTGTTTGTTTCTTTCCATCCGATTCAATTCAAGTATTTTTTATTTTATTTTTATTGTGTTGGATAAAAGATTCATGTTCTGAATGAAAAAAATAATAATTTTTCATGGAAAAAACCGAACCGAACTGAAATGGAACCGAAAAAAACTGAGACTGAAAAAAATTGAACCAAACCGAAAAAAAAAAGAAGAAAAACCGAACTGAACAGTAACTTCGGTTTGGTTTCCGGTTTCAGCCAAAAACTGAACCGAACGGAACCGAACCCACCTCAAACGAGCCCTTTAACTACTTTATAGCAGCTTAGGGGTTTTCTCTGCAGTCTGCACCATCTAATTGCAAGGATAGGGTTTTTGCTTTTTGTAAAATTGGAGATGATTTTGCATCATGTCTTCTGAGGCCTTTGATTTGATTTGCAGGATATGGATACATCAAATCCTGTAGTTTTTGTCAATGCTGAGTTGTTGCGACTGTATGTTGGAAGGCGGGTTCGGGCACTGATTCAGGTGGTGCGAACTGAGGGTGGAACTGTCATTGGAAAATCTACTGATGGAAAGGAGCTAGTTGTGAAGGGCACCCCGCCGGTTCCTCTTACAAAATTTGTTGAGGTCATAGGCATTGCTGACAGTGAAAAGTCCATCCATGCTGAGATATGGAACAACTTTGGAGAGACAATTGGTATGCCTTTTTCCCTATGTTCTTCAATTTCTACGTATGGTTCACACTATTTTGTATTGGCACCTCTTTTGTAATTGTTACTGTCGGAAGTTTATTGTGCTTGGATTTGGGATTGGGTGAAGTTGAATCTGTAGGAAGGGGTTTCAGCCTAAAATCGCCAGAAAACAGTTCATTTTATTGACACTTTTAGGAACCCGAAATATATAGTTCCTGCCTAAGTATTTAAGCAATTAAACTTATGTGTCAACCATAAAAAGTGAGTTCCCAATTTAATCACGGGTTATGTTAAATCTTCAAACTAGTTATTTTGCTTGACACTTCTATAGAATGCTTGCATTACTTGAGCGTCCCAAATGCTGTGTGTTGTCAAACTGGTGTTTAATCTTTTGGAAACAATGAGAACTACGTTCAGATTCTTCAGAATTGGTTATATCAATAAGAAACCCGAAATGTAGCCCTTTTTCGGTTTTCATATCAGTGTTCATCTTATTGGTCTATATAGTGCTTAATCGTTTGGGTAGTAGTCCATGTTCTTTTGCTGGTTCTGATATAATTTAATTTTTTCTTATCCTACTGGCAGACACATCTTCTTACAATCAGCTCTGTCAGCTTGCAAATGGAGAATATAAACAGTTGTTCATCTGAGTTACAACAAGATTGCGTTGTAAGCGGGAAAGGGCTTCCTTTTAATGTAGTTGATCACGTAGTTTTAGTACTATCTTTGGCAGTTTTTTGAATTTTATGGCAGTGAAGTGATTAAGATCTTGGTTATTCGACATTTGCAGAAGTCTCAAATATTCAAACCTTTTTGAATGTACCTGCAATCTATTTTGCTAAACCTTCAAAGTTCATGCGACTCATTATCCGCGAGATTGCTGTGTTTGAGTTTTTTATTTTATGTTTTGCAGATCCAATGCTTTTACCCTTCATTTTTTACTTCGACTTCATATTTTTCGATGCCTTGAGCGGCAAATTTGCCTGATCTGTGCCAGAAAAACGGGAGCTGGGTTGTCTAATTGATCGAGGACTTGGTAGTTTCCGTGATATTCATTTCATTTGTGAATCCGTGATCATTTCTGATGGAAAATGATTTAGGCTGATCCATTCGTGTTGAGGGGATTATATGCCCGGAAATCTAACACCATGATAGGGCTCGTTTGAAAGTGTTTTTAAAATGATTGAAAGCGTTTTTAGTGAAAATGTTTTTGGGTATTAGAAAACTTGAATTGCTTTCTGTAAGAAGCAATAGTTATGTGTTTCATGCAGGAAGCATTTCAAGTGTTTTTTTCAAGATTCAATTGCATTCTTATCAAGGATTAGTATCAAAAATACTTCCACAAGAAGTGTTTTCAACTATTTTAAAAACACTTCCAAACGAGTTCTTAAACTACATCCTTGTGCTGTTGTGAATGTAGTACGGTGTTATTAATTTGTTCCAATCCAAACTGCAAAACAAATAATAAATGGACAATATTTGCGTTCCTATGGAACAGTGTGTTATCCCACCTCTTGCGTATACATATTTTGACTGCATAAATTTTACAATTGGCATCGTTCAATTTCTTTATCTTCATTTAAATTTCATTCCTTAAAAAACATATAATCATTTCAATCAGATATCATGTAGTCATATAAATGTAATTATTCGTTTTTACAAGGAAGAAGTGAGAAGGCTCCGGTGTGAAATAATGGGCTGGAAGCCCATAAGTTGGCCATGTCACAAAATTTACGGGCCGAAACCCAAAAGTGCGACCCAATATCAAAAGATCACATAGTCCAATAACTTTTGAATATCTACGTCGGAAGTTCGCAAGCCGACACACAAATCTCAAAAGCTATTCCCTTATCGTTTTCGTTCGTTGGGTTCGAGCTAAAGTAAAAAAAGCTCAGAGCACCGAATTAGGGTTTCCGAGATTGAACAAATTGGTCCCACAGTCAGGTACTTGCTCTCTCTCCAATTTTACATTGTTTTTCATTGGATTTTTTCTCCAATTTTTATATATTTTTGGGGATTATTTTCGTTGAAATATTCAATTTTCTGTTCTAGTTTCATAATATGGATCTCTGAAATGAAAATTAATGGTTTTTGTTCACTTGGGTAGTGTTATTTTGTGTAGAAATGTAAAGGGGGAATCCGAAAGTAAAAAAATTTCCGAGAAAGGGTTGGAATCGAAACGAATCAAATGTTTGGTTGGTTGGCTAGGTTTGGGGAAATTGGGGTCACTTTTGGGGTGGTTGTTATTGTTTAAAAGTTGTAGAATTTGAGGCATTTAGTTGGTTTTTAATTGGATGGGATTGAGCAAGGGGCTCTGTAGCTCAGTCGGTTAATAGCCTTCGCCCTTGAGCCTGAGGTCCCGAGTTGAATTCCCCAGTCGCCTAAGGTCGCTTGTATAGAATCAAAAAAGGGATGGGATTTGGTTTCATCCTTTTCTCAAGCTTCAGTTCAGTGTAATCTTGCTTTATTAATATCTAAATGCGGGTTTTAATCAAAGCGAATGCTCGAAAATTTTCAATTCTTTGTAACATGTCAGCCCCATACTGTTTCAGCTGTGATGTTCAATATGTTATCATATCTATGATTTCTGCTATATGTTGTTTGATTTCTTATTCATATTTTTTCCTTTTTATTTTTTTGTCTCTTTGGGCATGAAACTCTCCAGATAGATATTTAAACAATTACACCATCCATTTACTGTCGAATGTCGATATCTAAATATTCGAGAAATTCACTGCTTCATTGTTTATTTCGCCTGCTGAGCATCATCATCCCCTTGATAAATCATGCAGAATTCTTCTGTTGCCTGTCTCTATTACTATTGTTACTATATAATGACCCCTTAATTGAAAATCATTGACTTTGCAAGTCCTTGAACCCATACCTCATGGCACAGATTCTTTCGAAATTCTTTCTCTGCAACTTCGTTTGGCCTCTCATGTTGTTTCCACCTTTCCATATCTGTATTCTTTCTTCTGTGAATGCTTCTGGCTACTGTGCTTTCTTCACAGTTGCCTTGCAAGCTTGGCATTCTAGATATATAAGATGCCGAAAACAAGGACAAATATTTCTGGGGATGCATCTGAAAGGCATGTAGAATCTGATGAGCGGGTGGACCTGGATGGAGACAATGATCCTGAGGAAACAATAGAAGAGGAGGTTGAGTATGAAGAAGTGGAGGAGGAGGAGGAAGTTGAGGTGGAAGAAGAGGAGGAAGAGGAAGAAGAAGATCCAGAGGAGGAGGGTGAGGAAGAGGAAGAAAATAAGCAACCTGCTACAAAATCTGATGGACAGAAAAGCTCAGATGGTGATGAAGAGATGACAGTTGCTGGTGCAGAGGATGAGGAGGAGAAAAAGAAGCATGCTGAGCTTCTTGCACGTCCTCCACATGGGTCAGAGGTGTATCTTGGTGGCATTCCTCATGATGCATCCGAAGAGGATTTGAGGGGATTTTGTGAATCTATTGGGGAAGTGACTGAGGTAAGACATGTTGATTGTAAAGCTCTGCAGCATCTTTTACAGTTAGGCTCATAGAAATCTATATATGTTCACAGGTTAGAATAATGAAGGGAAAAGATTCAGGTGAGGCCAAAGGTTATGCTTTTGTAACCTTCAGAAACAAGGAATTGGCTTCTAAGGCCATTGAGGAACTGAATAATTCGGAGTTAAAGGTAATCTGAACTCACTTTTGGTCACTTATTTTCCCCAAGCATTGCTTTTGTAAATTATCAACTCAGGTTTGTGGCGCTACTAATTTCTGCATCCACTTTCTTTCGCACATTTCCTTTTGAGATAAGTACTTGGTTTCCTTATCTATAATGGAAAGTGGAACTAAGGTTTACGTTTCTTGCAACACTAACTTTTCTGCTGGCTTCCTTTTCTAGGGAAAAAGGATTAAATGTTCAACATCTCAAGCAAAGCATAGGTTGTTCATTGGAAATGTTCCAAGAAGTTGGGGAGAGGAAGATATGAAGAAGGCTGTAACAGATATTGGACCAGGAGTCATTTCTGTGGAATTGTTGAAGGTTTCCTATCATTTCCAGATCCTAACTGTCTTCTTGATGATTTTCCTTGTTTCTTGATCTAATTCAGTTTTCCGTTGAATCTTCTTTATACAGGACCCACAGAATTCCAGCCGAAATCGTGGATTCGCGTTTATTGAGTATTATAATCATGCCTGTGCAGAATACTCAAGACAAAAGATGTCCACCCCAAAGTTTAAGCTTGACACAAATGCTCCAACTGTGAGCTGGGCTGATCCTAAAAATGCAGAATCCTCTGCTGCTTCTCAGGTTAGCTGTTGCTGCCTTTTTTCACACACAAGTCTGCTATTGTATAGTTCTGTTTTTGGCTCTCTTATATTTCTTCCCACAACATTTTATCACGGTTCCTAATTATCTTTCCTGGTTGTGGGAGGTTGCTTCTTGGATGTATCTATGCTCGCTCGGTCTTTATACATGGATGCCTAGGGTTGACCCCTTTAAATTTTATTTGAAAAAGAATAAAGTATATTTAGTTAGATGTATATGGGGATTAATTGGCTTCAGATTACTCTTACATGTTCTCCTTTACAGTTTGAAATTGAAAACAATTTTGAATTGATAATGCTCGCCTTTCGGTTTCCTTTTGCCTTTTTTATCTGAATACTCCGTTCCATGATCTCCACCGCACTAGACCTCTTACTTCTATGTGCAACATTACACGTGTAGAGTTCCTTTCCCTTTGTATTATTACATGCACTTGTGGATGTTGCTCAAGTCATGACATCTTTGTTTTGATTGATACAGGTTAAGGCTGTGTATGTCAAAAATTTACCAAAAGACATTACTCAGGATCAGCTGAAGGATCTGTTTGAACATCATGGAAAGATAACAAAAGTGGTTCTCCCGCCTGCCAAAGCGGGACAGGAAAAGAGCAGATTTGGTTTTGTGCACTTTGCGGAAAGGGCATGTGCCATGAAGGCATTGAAGAACACTGAAAAATATGAAATTGATGGTAGCTTTCTTATGCTCTTTTACTATTCTCAATAGTTAGACCAAAATTTTCGGGAGAGAATCTTAATTCATAATCTTTTGTTTCATAGGTCAAGTTTTGGAGTGTTCTCTTGCAAAGCCACAATCAGATCAGAAGTCTTCTGGATCATCAAATCATCAGAAGTCGGCCTTACTTCCAACCTACCCACCACGTCTGGGGTATGGCATGGTAGGGGGTAGTCCATACGGTGGTGGCTTAGGTGCTGGATACAGTGGTCCGGGATTTGGACAAGTAAGATTTAAATTATAGTGTTCTCATGGCCTAAAATAAACAAATAGGGCTGTCTGTCTGTTAACTTGATGACATATTGAACATACAGGGATATTGCATTTGTCTTGTAATAAAGTTAGTCACAAGTTTAAAGTATCTTTGTTTATGTAACAATTTTGACAACAGAAACTACACGTCTCTCTCTCCCATGAGACAAACTTCAAAAAGTTAAAAATTGCTCATTTAACTACGATACTTCCCATGTCAATACTTGGTCTATAGCAAACTTTCTCTGGATATGTTTGCTGATATAGGTCTCAATTTCTTGCAGCCACTGATATATGGTAGGGGACCAACTCCTGCTGGCATGGCAATGATGCCTATGCTTTTGCCTGATGGAAGGATTGGATATGTCCTGTAAGTATCGTTTCTTTTGGTACTTGTTCGCCGCATGTACTGTCTCATAGTTGATTTGCGGGCTTGTACAAATCAGTCTTGTATTGTTTGCCTGTTGATCTTGCATTTCAATCCAGTGTCTCTTGCATATGAAATGTAATCTGTTTGTTTCAAGTTCATATTTTGCATCCGAAGTTGAACTTCTGCATTTCTTTTTCTAGGCAACAGCCCGGAGTACAACCACAGACGCCTCCACCGCAGTCCCGAGGTGGAAGAAGCGGTGGCGGTGGCAGCTCAAGTGGTGGAAGGCGAAGCGGTGAGAACAGCCGTGGCCGCCATCGCTACAACCCGTATTAAATTAGTGAGATCTGCCTCTTGTTTCCAGAATGGGAAAAGAAGACAGCATATCGGATTGACAATCAGAACTTTCGGCGTGTGAAGGAATGTACACATTTGGGTTGTGCAATTCGTTATAAGTTGTAAAACAAAATCAAATGTAGTTGATTCATGTTAAAGAAAGACTTGCTTAGAACCGATGTCCGTGTAGTATGCTTAAACTATGTTTAGTTAAACTATGAAATTTGTGCTGTTGAATTTCGTTGCACTTTCGCGTAAAAGAACTGCGGTTTCAAAGACATCCTCTGTTTGATTGCTTTTTGCTTTAAGATTCTAGCTCTTCATCTTGTCGAATTTCCGGTTGGATTAGATGCTTACCTTAAGAAAACCACATCGAACAAAACTTCAGGGTAGTAAAAGAGCGCCACACCTGCTGAACTCAGCCTTGTGCAACTCAGTTTCCCTACTCGACTTTGGTGTCTTCAAACATAAGAGGTAAGCTAAAGTTTAAGAACCTAGAAAATGAAGCATTTGTACATATTGTCTGAAAATGTTTATGTAACTTGCACAGAAAGAAAGAAACAGTTCAGATTTGAATGAGTTCTTAAAGGAGTATAATTGACCCCTTGAGCAACTTGTTACACATAAACTATCTATAGCACAACATCCAATTGATCGCGCAGACGCGAATTACTCGCTACAACTTTCACCAATTTAAGGTTGAGAAGTCTTGAGGCGCTTCAATCCAAATCTTCTTAAAAGGATCTTGCTCTCCCCAGTCATGACACTCCTTGCGAGGATGGTATCTACAAGAGTCGAGAGAGTAGGATATGCAACATCTTCCGTAGAAACGAACTTTTGAGAAGTAGACACTGTTTCTCATTATTCCAGGGAGGTCAATTCTTGAATGAGATGACAAGAAACTCGCAAACAGTGTCAGACCGTCGAGGGTCATCATTTCTTCCCAAACCATGTTTGTCTGATCCAGCTTAAATATAATCGGGTTTTCACTTGAACATGTATATATAACTAATATGTTTCCCTCATGCTCAGCCATAAACTTACCTTTCCACCAATTTTTGGCAAAAAAGTTCTCCGGGCACTTGGGTGGAGGAACGGCAAGAACACTCCAAGTGCGTTCTTCAGGGTTGAATACTCCTAGCCAACCGGTGAGGCTCAGACAATAAAAGAGTCCGTTGCAGAAAACAAGCTTGTTCCAAATGCTACTCACAAAGGGCAACCGGTTTTGGAAATTAACAGTAGTCCACTCTCTTTCCCCAGGACGACAAGTGCTAATAGCAACAACTGTAGGGCTGATGTGTTTCACCGTAAAGAGTATGCAACTGGCAGAAGTTGGGGCACAAGAGAATGCAACTATCTGATAAGTCAACTCGAATCTTGGTACCTTTATTATCTTGCGAGTGAAGGGATTAAAGAAGAACACGCGGTGAGATCTGGGTCTGTATAACAGTAGCCAACCGTCTTTAGTGTAGCAAATCCTAGACCCAGTCAGCTCAGGTAACTCCAAGGAGTAGATTTTGCGCTGCGATGGATCATAGAATTCATATAGGTCACCAAATCTGGGAAAGTACATAAGCAGTGGTGATTGGTTGACCACCCGCACAGATATGGCAGCTGAGTGCCATCTCTTGCATACAACAGATACACGAATGTTATCCCGCAGAGTTAAAGTAGACACAATGAGTTCCAAAAGTTCAGCAGGAAGGTCAGACCAAGTTTGCAGGTCCAGTTTCTCCTTTTTTGTCTTGCTTGCTTTTCTATTACTATTTGTAATTGTTTCAGCTAACCTATACATCATAAATTCATATAAGTTATACGAAACACAGATATGAGCTAAGACGCTATAAGGAAATGCTAAAGGAAAAATAATTACTTCCATAAAAGTAAGACACAGCTAGCAATAAATCAACATTCTATTATTAATCCAAATTCTTTGGCATATAACCGCCAAACCAAATGCGAAACGGAACCCTTCCCCCTAACTCGTCAAAACAGCCACACACCACATTCACACCCACCCCAAAACAAAAGAGTATAAGTCATTTCGGATTTACTAAAAATCGGACCGTTTCAATAACATATGATTATGGTTAAAACTACTACCAAGAAACACAAAAGAAATCAATAGTTGTACAGGCCCCCACAACCAACAAGAGAAAAATGTGATTGTAACTAATCAACTATCATATTCATTTCCACCGCTATCGTTTCTTGTCAAAACTATCATATTCATTTCCAGGTAACATACGAATCCAACAAATAAAACAAATCCCCACAAACGACAAGAGAAAAACCTGGTTGTAACTAATCAACTACCATATTCATTTACTGGTAACATACGAATCCGACAAATAAACACAATCCCCACATCATACAAGACAAAAACCTGGTCGTAACTAATCAACGATCACATTGTTTTCGGATAACGTATGGATCATGTGAATTCGACAATTAAACACACAATCACCACACCCAACAAAGAGAAACAACCTGGTTGTAAATAACCATCACTTTTTTTTCCAGGTATGTACGGATCGTGCAAATCCAACAATTAAACACACAATAACCACAACCGAACAAGAGATAAACCTGGTTGTAACTAATCAACTATCATATTCTTTACCCTATTCTTTTTGGGTAACGTACAAGATCGTACTGGTACTTTTGCTTAAGCAAGATAGGCAAACAAGCAATTAATGAACCTAAGACATAATGAGCTCATATAGAAAGGAAACTACGATCACACAAGAACCATTAAAAACCCTTACCTTGGATGCCCAAAGTTATCAAAAATTTAAAATGAGCACAACATGAAACCAAAAACCATGAGATTGCTCCGAATTCATCCAATTTAAAATTTTTCCACAACTAAAGCCTACCCTTTATTTCTTGATAGTACTACATTCCTAAAAGACGCTATGATCTAGCAATGGCTAGGGTTATAACTTTTAACCCATTTAACAACCCGGTCGAAATTTTCAATTTTGACGCTTGAATCCAATTTTAAACAAATTCAAACCAATTCCTATCCAAAGAGCTTATTGACTTTCTACTATAAACCCCAAATTTCTCCAAAACCCTAAATTCACAAACTTTAGCCACACACAAAAACCCTTCCCCCAAAACCCCATCAAAATTCTCACAATTGACTTCAATTCTCAACAATTAAACCTAATCCTTGACTTAAAAATAATTGCTTTTCAATAATAACCCCTAAATTGATCCAAATTCCTAAAGTCCTCACACCCATTTCCCAAATCCAGAGTGAAAAAACAATGAAATGAAACATGCAAATTACGAAATGCTTTCAGTGAGTAAAAGAGAATTGAGAAAACAAATCTTACGATTTCAGCTTCCTCTTTCTTCCGGCCATGGCGAACCCAATTGCACTGCTGTTTAGAGAGAGAGAGGGAGAGAGAGAGGAGAGAGAGTTTGAGGGAGGAGAGACGGAGGTGTTATATTATCACTCCCGTCACTACTTGCATAGAAAACAACACGTGTGAGCTGATCGGTCAAACCAAATCAAGTGCATGCGTCTCCACAACTTTACAGAGAATACAGCGAATAAGCAGGTGAAAAGATGAAATTTAAAATAAAAAATATTATGTGGCAGTTTTCTAATGGTTGTAGCTCGTGAGGTAACTTGGAGGGGTTTGTAGGTGAATGAAACTGCAGTGTAATCACTGGAACCGGATGCCGTGTTACTGTTTGCGTGCGTGTGCGGTTCATTTTTGTCTGGGTGCTGTTGACTGTCAGAATTCGTTTACTCCACAACAAACTGACTACAACCGTTTTTCATGCAGAAATATAACCGATGGGAAGTGAAAATTTGGGAGCAGGATTCTCTTCCTAAATTTTTAACTTCTATTTGAACGGTCATGATTAAATTATGTAGATATCTTATGTTAACTTTTGTTTATAGAGAGAAAACAAAGAGAAAAGTGAAAAAGAAGGGGAAGGAAAGCGAGAAGATTTGGAAAGGAGAAAATCGTACTTCAAAATTTTTAGTTAAGCTACATAATTAATCACTTCTAGTTTACGTCATTGGACTGATAGTGACGAGTGATTAATAACGTCGAATGCCGCTTGTTTTATTTTTCTCACTCCACACTATAAAATCATAATTCATGAAAGTCAAAAATCATTTTTTTATCACGTAGTACCGCTGCCTAATGGATCTACCACTTAGCTTCTTCGGTTCATGGATCTGAATTTTTTTTTTTTTTTTTTGAGTCGAATGATAGATTTTGTTAGATTAACCACTGACGAAATTTGAACCCACGTCGTCATGCAAGGGCTCAACACATTTCTACCACTGTTGTGGTAAATGACCACTTGCAGTTCATGGATCTGAATTTAATCATAAGGTACGCAATTTAATTATTTTTCACGTTTCTTAGGTTCATATGTAATAGTGTGACACACTGTTTTGTCAAGTTTTGTTGGAAATTCTTTAGTCTGGTTTGAGGATTTGCTCTCTTTATGCAGCCATGGCATCACTGCACCAGGAGTTGACATTTTAGCAGCATCGTCACCGAGTAAAAATCAAGCGGTCAATGCACCTTTCGTACAATGTGCACTCGGGTAATTCAATGGCGTGTTCTCATGTCGCGGGGGTTGCAGCAGTTCTAAAAGCTCAACAGGTACTTCAATGGCATTTTCCCATGTCGCGGGGGTTGCAGCAGTTCTCAATGCTCAACAGGTGCTTCAATGGCGTGTGCATTCGAGTCCTGCGGAAATAATGTCGGCCTTAATGACAACAGTTTAAGTTCGTTCCCTTGATAAAGTTATTGGCCAATTTCCTAACAAATCAAACTTTTGCGGTCTACTTGTCTAGCGGTTGTCTAACAAGTTATCAATTTTCGATTCTTATGCAGCAAACACCAAGGACAACAACGGAAATACCATTCGCGTTCGGTCTGGTAAAACTGAATCAGCACCCTATGACATGGGATTGAGCACTTGAAATCCTGATCACGCATTCAATCGCGGCTTAGTGTACGATTTTGACCTGGACGACCTAGCTGCGTGCATTTTTTGTGCTCCCATTACCATTCTAGGCCCCAACTCGAAGCACTTACTGGGAAGCCTATACCTTGCAGTCATGTACCTGTTCCTCCATACTTTCTTAACTACCTGTTCATCGGCATTGGAGCTATGAGCGGACATTTGTCATTTTATCTAACGGCGCCCTTCAAAGGTAGACGAAAGGACCTACAGATATTCAAAGTTTCCGTGGATTCTCCTCCGAATGTTGATGTAGTAGAGGAGCCTGAGGTGTCGGATTTTTCTAGTGGTGTGAAAAAAGGCAAGTTACAGGGTTAATTTCTATCCAAGTAGATTTCGGTTCTCGTCTATGGCAGCATAACTTGAAGGATGGATTCAATCATGTCAAGAGTCCAATTCTCCTAAACCTTGTTATGGAATAAGGATTAACGAATTCATATATTTTTTAGGAGAATTGGACTCCATGACGACTGAATTCATCACTCCAAGACCGCAGGATTTCAACCCGAAAAATCCAACACTGGAGGATTTCAACTTACAAAACTGGAAGCTATACATAATTCATGCAATTTATCATAAATTAACAAAAGAAGAAGTAAACTTACAAAGCAGGATATCAACTTCTAAAACAAGCGTGTGAAAAATCACATCAGTCTTTTAAGTTAAAAAAAATCTGTAAGTACAAACCCAGCAGCAAAAGGGGCCTAAAACACACTTTAGAATCCCACTACTCAAAACAAAAATCTTCGTTCTGCCGGCAGAATACCAAAGATTTCATAAACCCGAAAACCCAAAAACCAAAATCTGTCAGTGGAATTACAATTAGCTGCAACAAAGTGGACAGTGAATCAAACCGTTCTCATTGCACTCACCGCATTTCACCATCTTCTTTTGCACCTTATCCAAAACTTTGCAGCTTCCATTGCAAACCATGCACATCACAAATCTCATTCCGGCACAGCCTTGGCATCCGATGACCGCCCTCGGAATCCCATCAAACAGAATCCCAAGCTTACCTTCCTCCTCCAACTTCACCACCTCGTCGGCGCCGCCAATCAGCCTCCCCTTTACAAATACAAGTGGAACTTTAACCTCCTTGGTCCCCATTAGCCTCCTTATCTCCTCCTTAAAACCAGAATCCATCGATATATCACGCTCGAGAACATGAACTAGGTGTGACTCCACGATGGACCTCAAATTGTTGCAATCCTCAAAAGTCTTCCTAATTCCTCTCAGTGTAGTGGTGTACACAACAACTGCATTCTCGCCGCCCGGTGGGCATTTTTTCTCAAATAATTGCAGCATAGACTCCGAATCCTTGGAAGAATTTCTCAATTTACGGGGCCTTGGTGACGGTGGAACCATCCTCTTGATGTGCTCTTCCTCCTCAGACATTTCCTTCTCGTAAGATGCAACGAGTTCCGGATCAAACAGGGGACTTAAACTCCTCCGTCGCGACAAATCGCTCCCAAAGCTCTGCCTTTTCACCGCAACGGGCGACCCTTTTACTCCAGGGCTCCAATTCAACATCTTCTTACACGAATTTTCGCCGCCATTGTTCGGTTTCAGAACCTGTTTCGGGCTATAACCCAACACATTAACATTCACCACTCTCTCTTTCTTATTCTCCTTCCCTCCAAATCGCTTCGATTTCATCGGCGACCCGATCTGACTCAACAACTTGAACGGAGTCCTCGAACCGAAATCTGCAAACCCCCGAAGTAGCGCACCCGATTTCGGGCTCTTCTTCGTCGGATTCGAGATGGGTATTCCTTCTTCGAGCCCCTCCATGAGTTCCCAGGCGTTGATAACCTCCGGATCTTCCCGGGGCGGCGAAGATTTCATCGCGGCCCTCTTGCTCCCCGCAACGCCGTCTTTGATGGGTTGTTGGCCGTTTTCGAGGTTCAGAACGCCGTAAGTGCTGGAAGTGAGAGAGACGACGTGGTTGATGACGTATTCACCGCCGCCATTGTTATCTTCTTTCTTGAACAGTTTCGATGAAGCGCAGCCCATTGACGAGTGGGGCTCTCTCTCTCCCTCTCTCTCTGCGATTTCTCTGTCTCTCTGTTTTCTGATTTGAAGCAAAAGATGTTTGTGGGGTATTGGATTGAGGATTGGGCAAGGCGAAGTGGGAGTTTTTCTTTTGATGTTGTTTTTGAATCTCAACGGTTACCTTGTCGGCCAACGGACCACAACGGTCCGAAAATTCGAATGATATCGAGGAATTTTGTAGGTAAGTCCTTGTCATCTTTTGTTCTCGCTAATTTTTATCTTATATTTCGTGTAATTATGTATTTGACCCACAAAGTTTTTGCTTGCTGCACCTTTTTCTTCTAAACTTTTAATTTCATGCCAATGTCTCACCGCATGTTAGCTTTATCAAATATTTTGTCAAATTGAAAGTTATTTTTCTTTATTTTGTACACGTAAAATCCTTAAATTTGTTGCAGGCATGTTAAGCTTCGATTCGTCTTAAGAAGTTCAAGTATGTACTAACATTATGTTCACATATACACCCTAAAAGTTAATCATATGCATTACATGTGATGGAATTAACGAAACTATTGTCACAAAAAATCAACAGTTGTGATGAAATATTGGAACTAACAAAAAGTTTATCCTCAAAACCAAATTGAAAGTTTAGAGAGTAAATAGAAAAAGTTCAAATTTAGTGGGGTGAGCTTCGCTTAATTTTGCCCTTGAAAGTTTATCTTCATACACCTAAGTCCTTCTTTAGCTCTGTTGTCTCCTCCCTCTCTTACCCACTTTTATAATTAGTTTCACAACATTTTCATAGTTTTTTACTTTGAAATATAATATTTTCTTTAGAAATATACTAATTTAACGAGAAAGTGATTTTTTAAAAGTAAACAAGAGAGTGATTTGAACTTGAATACAAAAAAGACATACATATATTACCCTAGCAAAGTAGCATAACTTGCGAATCAACATGTTGTGTTCGCTTTCCCTTCCTGCATATCGTTTGTATTAAAAACAGCCACTAACACGAGTGATGAGCCAAAACTGTTCCCTAGAGGGTTGTTACATTGATTTCCTACCAAAAGAAAAAAAAAAGAGTTAGTAAGATTGTCTAGGAATTGAAAGATTTGGATAAAATGCTACTGAGGTGAATTCATAGTTAGGAGCTGGAGTGGAGTGTAAAGTAGATTTTACAAAAATATCTTGGTGAACAGACCCCATCTTTGCTTATGCATATAATTTTTAGTTACGATGGGAACACAAGTGGTACACCACGTGTTTTAATAGGAGTGATGAGAAATTTTATTTTTTAAGTTATTAACTTTTTAGCACACATATTCCACCATTTGTATAATAACACGTAGTGTACCACTCCTTGTACCGGTTACACTGAAAAATCTCTCGTCAACAAGGACGGCTTGCTTTGCTTTCTTATTATTTAAGGTTTTTTAGGGTATCTATGAGGGAGACAGCCTACGTTGCAGCTGCAGCGTCTATCTCCTTGTATCCCTCAGAGGGGGTCTTGAGGGAGAGTGAAATATGCAGTCGCACAGGGCCTTAAATTTAAAGGGGCCTTTAAATTTTTGTCATCTAGCATCATGTAATAATGTTTTATATTTAAAAAATTATTTTTATTAGCACTTTAAATTGCATTGTGCACTCTTTATAAAAGTTTTTTTTTTCTTTCTAAATATAAAAACTTGGAGTACAATGAGATATTTCGAGTGTCAATAATAACACCGTGAAAAGCGGCAGTTTCTTAATTTTATTATATAACAACGTTATACATTCAAGTGAAACTTTAAAGTTAGAGGTTTGATGTTTTCTTTTTTCATGTTTGGTTGTTTAAGATAAAACTGCTTTTGATTATTTAGTGAATGTTATGTTGTAGTTCTTTTTACTTATCATTAAGGACATTTGTAAATATGCAATCAATGAGTGCTAAAGTTTGTTTCGATTTTTTTTTTTTTTAACAAACGATATTATCTACGCTAAGAGAGTGATGAAGTGGGCTAAACTTGATAATGAGCTAACAATAATGTGGTTCAAATTCGCCTTTGGAGAGAATTTAACATAAGGCCTCTCATTTACAAGTGAAGAAGAATATCACTAGACCGTAGTACTAAGTGACTTTGTTTTAATTCAACTAAATGTTTTTTAGTATCAATATATTGTTATACTTTTTTGAAACTTAAAACTATCTTAAGAATGACTCCTTTTACAAATTTCGCACAGAACCGCCAAAATCTCAGAGACGGCCCTGGTATTCCCTTTACAGTTTTTTCTTTGTAGGAATTGTCGGTTTTTCTCATTGGTTACTCCTTTGTACGGACTTTCTTTGTAACCTTTTGGCGCTTGTCCCGGTATTGCACATCCAGCTCACTAAAAAAAAAAAAAAAAAAAGAGAAAGGGAGAATCTGTGTGGATTTCGTTTAAATTTTCAACCTGTTTTATCCATTAATTAAATGTCATAAATCACCAGAATTCATAGAGTTTGAGCATCATGCAATGCAGTTTCAGGTGTTGCCTAACACATGGATGGATTGTCTGCTCTCTTAACACCAGGTCAAAATTCTCGAACACAAACTATTAAACAAATTCGGAATATTATGTACTGCAATGTAACGCTTAGAAATTCTCTGTCTGGAATTCTATACTATCTATACTAACAAAATAGCTAAGAAAAAAAAAGGTAAGGTCCAGCTCCAGTTAATGCAGGACTTATATTCTTGTGCTTAAGTTTAAAAAGTTATGGTGGTGAGGTTGAGTTTTTTTTTTTTTTTGATTTCTTCACCAATGCAATGACTTACAATCTTAAACAATTATAGTATTTTAATTTTTAAGACTTGAGTCTAAAGTTTTTTTTGTGCATATTGAAGATGTCCTAAAAATTAAAAATTAAAACTTTAATAATTGTTGTACCATATAAATGGGTCTCACTATTTAGCCCATCAACGATGTAAAATAGCATAAAATCATTGTCTTAAAAGGATAACACGTTCCGGTCCTAATGTCATCTGGACATCAGTATTAGCACTTGCTAGCTGACACCTAAGGGTGACGAAAGCCATCCTAACATGCATATGCAAACAACATGTAAAACATGCATGGGTGAAGCTACGTAGGGGCAAGGAGGGGCGGCCACCCCTACCCTCGCCGGAAATCAAGCCCAGCACCATGGTTCCGCCCCTATGGTTTTCTGGTGTTCTAGGTTTCCGTGCATGAAGACTTTTTTTTTTTTTTTTTTTTTTTTTTTCAAAATACCCAGGCCTTGCATTTTGCAACTTCTGAAAAGTAACGAAGAAGAAGAGAGAGGAAGAAGAGAGACTTTCTCTCTCACCCATTTCACCCCATCTCACCCCACGTGCCATTTCAAAATCGGAAGTTTTAATGAAACATTCCTGGTACTATTCACTTTTAACGTTAATGACACTTTTACTCTAAAAAGTCACTCCTAGTACTGTCACATCCCGGCCCAGGGCGAATCACTTCCCGGGCCCGCTCCACCCCCGTAGCACGATATTGTCCGCTTTGGGCTTACCATTCCCACACGGTTTTGTTTTTGGGAACTCACGAGCAACTTCCCAGTGGGACACCCATCATGGGATTACTCTAGTCCCCTTCTCACTTAACTTCGGAGTTCCTACGGAACCCGAACCCAGTGAGCTCCTAAAAGGCCTCGTCCTAGGTAGGGATGTGAATATACATATAAGGATCACTCCCCTGGACGATGTGGGATGTCACAATCCACCCCCCTTAGGGGCCCGACGTCCTCGTCGACACACACGCGACCAGGGTTAGGCTTTGATACCAAATTGTCACATCCCGGCCCGAGGCGGATCACTTCCCGGGCCCGCTCCACCACCGTAGCATGATATTGTCCGCTTTGGGCTTACCATTCCCTCACGGTTTTGTTTTTGGGAACTCACGAGCAACTTCCCAGCGGGACACCCATCATGGGATTACTCTAGCCCCTTCTCGCTTAACTTCGGAGTTCCTACGGAACCCGAAGCCAGTGAGCTCCCAAAAGGCCTCGTCCTAGGTAGGGATGAGAATATACATATAAGGATCACTCCCCTGGGCGATATGGGATGTCACAAGTACTATTCACTTATAACACCTTTTTGTCATTTTGATTAAAACTCAAAGTTTTCAAGTCATTTTCATTAGTTTTCCTTTCAAAATTACCTACTTTGATTTGTTTTTTAAACTATTGTAACCAATCAGTATGGCCCACATAGCTAGCTATTTAATGTGCTGGTTTATATTTGGGATTTGTTTTGTTTTTTAATTATTGTTTGATTAATTTGTCCACTTTCTCAATATTTTTGTAGCCACTTTATTGACACTATTATTTATCTTCAAATTCACTACAAATTCATACGAACTTAAGAATATTTTGTAAAGTATTATGAACTTGTAATCATTTTGAATTTTTATCTCCAATCATCAAATAGAACAAAGTAATAAAGAAAATTTGTCAATATTTTTATATATTATATGTTTTATAGTCAATGTTTTTAGATATTATATGTTATCTAATAAATAGACATTTATTTATACGATACATAATAAATTTATTCAAATCCACCTAGTCCGCCTAAGTCCTCGCCTAAGCGTTAGGCCATATTCAAATCCTCCTTCGAATATTTCAGTTAATTCAAATTCTCCTACAAATATTCTGGGTAGTTCACATAATTTCCTTGCAAACCTTGGACTTAGATCTTGAATGGATGTCCACATATTTTCGGGACTTTAAACCTTTTAAATTTCGCCCCTCGCTCCCCCTGACAATTCCTTGCTTCGCCACTGAAAACATGCATGCAAATTTATGCCAAAAAGATCAAACCTAAATAAAATACGTAACTTTAAACATTAAAAATATGAGAATGCAGGGACATGTTTAGACATACCACTAATCAAGAATACGGCGGAACGAATATTATTTAAAAGTGCAATTACAAAGGAAGAGATCCTATATAAGAGAGAAGACTCGAAGCTACCGATACAGGAATGCCTCAATGCCGGAATCATACAACTCGTTTCTAAATCTTTAAGGAGGTGCAAAAACAAAGGGTGAGCGGAGGCCCTTACCCCCAATTTAGGGAGATCCTATCATTGTAGCCTAAACCCTAACTATTACCCTGTCAAATGCTCCAGCCTCCATGTACCATATGTAATGAACCCGATTATGTAGTGGAAATGATAACTAAACTAATATGGACATAACCCAACTTCGAGTGAACCACGATGTATATTGTGTTTTTGTATGCTTGTGTAATTTTACGATAAGTTCTAAGGGAGTTCACATTTGTGCATCAACCATAGTCAAGGTGGTGAATTTGAAACATGCATGATTGAATTTGAGCAATCGAGGTCACAATCAATCGTTTTCCCTTTTGGTTTGTCCATTATTTTGTTTAAGGCAGAATGATGCTATATGATATATTTTCTTGTGTTGATGAAGTACACTTTAACTTTAATTGTTTAAAGAGGGCAAAGGAGAAACGAAATGTCACACGAGTCTTAGCTTAAGTTTCTCACTGCATGCTGGTCCCAGGCTCCAGCTGCTAGCTTCTTGTTCATTTCCTTAATTCTTTCTCCCCTCCTTTTTGAAAAGGTATGAAATATACATCTTCAAATTCCAATTGATCATCTAGAAACCTTTTTATGGTAAGGCAACTAAAATAAAGCTTGATGCGATTGTATAACCATTGCCCTCAAAAGTGCTGTCCAGTGCTTTACTTTTGGTTTTCTATGTATTAAGTTACTTTCTCTATGGTTGACAAAATGAATCCAGTCAATGCTTAAAAAAACTCATAACAAAACAAAATGTTGGACAATATCCACTCTCTTATGTATTACGGTATAAATTTATGGGGCTAACTACATTTTACACTCAGGTTATAAAAGTAATTTTCGGAACACGTTATGAGGTTTCAATTTTCTCAAATAACTATGAGGTTTTGGAATTGTATCAATTTACAACTTTTTGTCTCTTTAAATGTCTACTAACCCATTAGATTAAAGAGTTTCTTTGTCAATACGATCAAGGTTTAAAAAGACGTTAGGGGCTAGTTGAGTGACGGGCTAGACAGGTCATAGGCAAGGGCCTAGGCGAACTATGTTGATTTAAGTAAATTTATTATGTATTATATAAATAAGTGTGCCTGCTTATACTTGGAAAATACGTAATTTCAATGAGATATATAAACTGCAAAACATAATGACGTATAGATTTTAAAGTATTGGAATATAATGAAAAAATAGGAAACAAGCATGTAGTGTGTGTTTATTTAGCTAAGTATTTAACAAGTTTCTAACCTTTGCCGTTTTCCCTGGTAATGCACTTCCAGTTCACCAAACAAAAAGGGAATTTGTGTAGAAGTGAAAATTTTGAACCAAGTTTATCCATTAATTAAACTTCATTAATCACCAGAATTCAGAGATGTTGAGCATAATGCAAATGCAGTTTCAGGTGTTGCCTAACAAATGGATGGATTCCCTGCACTCTTAAATCTTAATACCATGTAAAAATTATCGAACTCAAACTATTAAACAAGTCAGGTCGGAATATTAAGGTGTTTGGATTTCTTCACCAATGCAAAGACTTAAAATTTTAGACAATTAGAATGTTTTAATTTTTAAGACTTGATCCAAATTTTTTTGGTGCGTATTGGAGATGTCCCAAAAATCAAAATAAAAAACTTTAATAATTGTTGTGCCATATAATAGGCTCTCACTATTTATTTAGCCCATCAACTATGTAAAATAGCATGAAACCATTGTCCTCGAAAAGGATTCCCTTACCCTCAATTTTGGGAGATCCTCTCATTGTAGCCTAAATTCTAGCTATTTTACCCTCTCAAAGGCGCAAGCCTCCATGTACCATTTCTGCAATGAACCCAATTATGTAGTGGAAACGGAAACTGGACCAATGTGGACGTAGGCTACCTTTGAGCGACCCACAATGTATATTTGTTTTTGTACGTTTGTGTGATTTTATTATCAGATCTAAGTTTGTTCACATTTGTGCATCAACCATAATCAAGGTGGGA
Source organism: Pyrus communis (assembly GCF_041283825.1). Taxonomy (NCBI): domain Eukaryota; kingdom Viridiplantae; phylum Streptophyta; class Magnoliopsida; order Rosales; family Rosaceae; genus Pyrus; species Pyrus communis. The sequence goes on from NC_142578.1 coordinate 24,759,297, forward strand.
ATTTGAAACATGCATGATTGAATTTGAGCAATCGAGGTCACAATCGTTTTTCCCACTGCATGCAGGTCCCAGGCTCCAGCTAGCTTGCATGTTCATTTCCTTAATTCTTTAGGAAAACTAATAAAAATGATTTGAAAACTTTGAGTTTTAACGATAAGGACAAAATAAAAGGTAAAATGAATAGTATCAAAATTGATTTTTTAATGTAAGCATATAACTTTTTGTTAAAATAAATAGTACCGAGAACTTTTCGTTAAACTTCCTTAGTTCTTTCTCCCGTCCTTTTCGAAAGGTATGAGATTCATATCTTCAAATTTCAACGTGATCATCTAGAAACCTTTTTAGGGCCACTACCCTTAAAAGTGCAGTTTAGTGCTTTACTTTTGAGTTTTGACTATGCCTAGGATTTTTATTTTTTATTTTTTTTAAATGAGACATTAGATCATCATCGAAAGATATGTCAAATTATAAGAGTTAAATTATAATTGATGATTGATGTGGTACTTTGAAATCTTGTGTCAAATTTTGTACTTTTCCAATCCAATTATCAAATGTTGTTTTATTATTATTTAAAAAGAGCTTAAAATGCTTGTAGTTATTAAAAAAAATGTTAAAACAAAATTTTAGTGGAATAAGGGACCCACTATTAAAATTAATTTGACATTAATGTTAAATTTGACTCCAAATCACAAAGTTTTCAAATCTAGATAACAAATAACACTTCAGTTGAAGAGATTTTTGATGTCAAATATGCACATTGACATTCCACCTAGGATTTTGACATCTCATTTGAAGATGCTCTTAGAGGGAATAGGATTCGGCGAGAATCCTTTTCCTAGGGATCCTGTAATCGTGTTTGTTCATCGTACATCGTACAATCAATTTTCGTTAGATACTATTTATATTTGAATTTTAAATGATTTTTGACCACACGATGTACGATGAACGAACATGATTGCAAGATCCCTAGAATCTCCAAGAAAAGGATCCGGCGATGATCCCTTTCCCTCTTACAGCATCTCTAAAAGAGGCTTCAAATTCAAAACATTAAATTTTAATTAGATGGCTGACTTGACATTTTGATATATTTGTCAATATTTTCCTTCCACTTGATATTCCAAAATTTATTGCTTCATTTTTTTTTAAACAAAAATAATAAAAGTTGTAGTTTCGTTGGTTTAAAAATAAGAAAACAATACTTAAAATGCTACCATTTAAGATAAGGCTAGTGGAATGTCCTTGGAAATATAAAAAAATCATATTTGAAGGCAATGTTAATTTTGACATCTCTTTGTCCATGTCAATTTTGCTTTCATTTCCATGTCAACTTTGATAATATGTCAAATTACCAAAATCAACCATCAAATTGAAATTTAATGTTTGAAAATTAACATCTACTTTGAAAATGCTTTATTTTCTCATTAAAAGGAAAAAGAAAAAAAAAACCAAACAAATCTTAGGCATAGTCAAATCATAGGGTCATAGTTTGATACTTTCTAGGGTCAAAATGTTGTGGTTTTTCAATGCATTAAGTTACTTTCCCTAGGGTTGACAAAATGAATGCGACCCAATAATGTCGATTCTTAAAGAAAAACAAAACAAACAAAAAGATGTTGGACACTTTCTTATGTATTAGGGTAAAAGCATTTTGGGCTAGCAACATTTTAATTTTAAGGTCTTGAAATTGTATCAATATACAATTTTTTGTCTCTTTAGATGTCTATTAATTCATTGGATTCAAGAGTATTTTTTATCAATATGGTACAAATATTTACAATCATCAATTTAGTAAATTATCATACAATTACTTGGATTGAATACACGATATAATTTTAATGTTTTATAGTGCCACATGAGACAATTAAAACTTGAGGTCCATGAATTTCTACTTCTAACGCGTGAAGAATATTATATGGTAAGCAGAAAAAAGAAAGGTATTACTAGTCGATCAGTGTTAGAAAGCTTTGTCTTTGAGAAGCGTACTAAAGATGAAGGTTCATCGTAGCTCACGCATATAACTTATTAGGTCCTTTTTGGCGGCTTCTTTGCTTAATTACTTTGGAATTTGGATGGGGAGCTATATATATAATATGCAATAATTAATCCACCATTCGTCTTCATTTATAAAAAAACACTACGTGACTTTTGCAATTTCAATAGTAACTCCTGCTTTTATTTAACGATAGATGAATACATGTCTAAATAATTAAAATTATAAAAACAAATTGAACACATATTCATCTATAATTGAGTAAAAACTGATAACAGTTCTGCAAGAATGCAGAAGAACGGAGAAAAGCTAAGAAACAATTGAGAAAAAACAAGAGAGAGAAATGAAATCTTTTGTATTGATGATTCTGAATGAATACAATTGCACAGCTAAGATTGTTATATATACTCTCTCAAGACTTAGCGGCTAAGCTACTAATCTAACTATATAACTAACTTCTAACAAATCAGTCTAACAACCTTGCTGACATGGCACTCCAATCACTATCTACTTATGCTGACATGGCATTTCATTCAACATCCCCCCTCAATCTAAGCTGGGGTTTCCAAGCTTTAGATTGTAACAATGCTTGAGAAACGAAGGACTATGCAGCCCCTTGGTCTAGATTAGCAATCATATGATGAGTAGCCCATGTGTCAATGATCCAATTATCTTCATTTGAAAACCCATGTCGATTGTTATGTGGTGCATTCTGTCCAATATTGGCTTGTGCAGTCATTGCAGTCAGTGAAAAGGGTGGTGGATTACCTTGATAGGCAAAATTGTTTTGATGATAACACTCCAGTGCAATGTGTCATCTCTTTCCACAAATCTAACAAACAATGAAACCTGGATTACCAGTATTAGCCCTATGATAGCAATTAGTTGCAGCGTGTCCCCTCCTCAAACATATTTGACACTCAGGTGAGATACCAGATTGAGCATCATTAGACTGTTCTCCTTCATATCCTCTTTGATACCTCTGAGAGTTTGAACTTTCACCAACCTCAAAACCATTATAAGCACTTGCAAACCCATTAAAACCATATCTTGTCCTTAAACATACATTGCTGACATGGATGCACTTAATGATTTCACTCTTGACTCAATACTTGCTTCTGCACCAAGGAGTTGAGCCCCTTAGATCTTTATATGAAATAGGAGAGTCCCGAGCCAATATCACAGTCTTTATCATTTCAAACTCAAGTGGTAATCTAGACAACACAGTTATAAGAAAGTCATTGTCTGTAATCCTTTCTCTAGCAGACACAAGTTGATCCTTGGTAGCTTTAACTCGTAAAAGAAATCGATCCACTGATTTCCCACCTTTTTTAATAGTATGAAATTCACTATTCAGTTGATTGATTCGAACAACGGAGATCAATGCAAACCTTTCTTGTAAACATGTCCAGGCTTCATGAGATGTCATGCACCCAATGACATGCTTCATTGCCTTATCGGATCAAGTGGCAATAAGGAGACTTAGCAATGTCATATCTGTCCTTACCCATTCTTTATAAGCTATAGTAATTTCCTTTGTTACACTAGTTTCTGTATGAATCACAAACTTGGGTGGACAAGGAGCTTCTCCAAGAAAGAAACCAAACAAATCATATCCCCTTAAAAATGACTGGAATTGATAACTCTACTTAACAAAATTATCATCCTGAAGTTTTACAGTCAACATTCCCAACAACCCTTCAATCTTGACACTTGAATCGGCCATTGTATCAACTCTAGCAAGAAATGAAAAACTACTCGCTACAAACAAATTGAATCTTTACAAGAACCCTTCAAACACTTCTGCCTATCAGCCTTTCTGAAGTGGGACATAAAAGGGAAATAGATGTCGGCCTCTCTATCCCAACAAACACCTCACAACAAGAATTCTACTCACACTTCTGACTACTCAAGAAACCAACTACTCAAGTAATCTTCAAGAATTACAACAATTCCAAGAATATACACTACTAGCTATCGGCCTTGTTCGTGTGAAAAACTCAATAGATACTCAAACAAAAAGCAACGGCTATCGACCTTTATGCTTTGACAGAAATACTTCACCAATCATACAATCAAGAAACGGCTATCAGCCTTCAACATCATACTTCAAACATCAAGAAATGGCTATTGGCCTTCAACATCATACTTCAAACAACAATAAATGGTTATTGGCCCTCAATTTTCAATCTTTCACAGAAAATTCTTCATTGCAACAATTACATAAACACTTAGAATGCAGAAGAACCTAGAAGAACAAAGAAAAGCTAAGAAACAACTGAGAGAAAATAAGAGAGAGATATAAAATCTTTTGTATTGATGATTTTGAATGAATACAATTGCATAGCTAATATTGTTATATATACTCTCTCAAGACTTAGCAGCTAAGCTACTAATCTAACTATATAACTGACTTCTAACAAATCAGTCTAACAACCCTGCTGACATGGCACTCCAATCACTATCTACTTGTGCTGACATGTCACTTCATTCAACAAAAATAGAAATTACGATTGAATTTGCAACAGCCAAGTCGTGTTTATCTACAAAACCATGACCTCTTCTCGGACTCCCAACAGTGAAGCATTACCCCACCAACCACATGTCCCTTTCATTACTCGACTTGGTTTAGTTCAGCTAGCCAAACCTTAATCGTACGTTAAGCCATGAAGCTATAAAATTCAGACTTTGATATTATTTTAGGATTTATTTATGTAACCATTGTTCACTTTACATATCCAAGGTTTATATATACTTCTTAAAGCATGTCCCACATTAAAAAAAAATCCTCATTAAGTTAAATTTTTCTTAATACTAAATGGTTTCACTTCTAGTCGGACTGATATCTCATAATAAATAGTTTGAATGTGATTAGTAGTGGGCTACTAAATCATCTTTGAAACTTTAACAATACTCCCTTTATTAGTTTAATATTAAACTAGAATATCACTTGTAATTAAAAATAATTAAACTAGAACACTCGAGTATCAAATAGGTTTTGTCATTCTTATTGACAGATCTATGGAGGAGATTGATTTATAACTGAATAGTGAAGATTGGTCTAGCTGATGAAAGCTATTAGAAGAGTTTGTTAGAAGAATATAGAGTTAGGACTGATTTGGTATTGCTGTACTTTGAAAAAAAACTGTTTCTGCTGTGTTGTGAGAATAAGCTCATTTTTGCTAGTTCACGTTTTCAGCCTTTTTTTTATACCCACTTTTTATAAAAAGACCTCAGTATCAAACCAGTACTTAGTTATATTTGTAAACTTTCTCTCATTTTTTGTAATTTATTCAACTTAGAAAATATCAATACAAGCTTTCATTTCCTTCTAAACCTTCATCTTCTTATTCTCTGTTCCACTGTCATTTGGATAATTTCATTCCTCTTCCAATGAAGTTAATAACTCCCTCACTAATTAAACATGACTAAGGAATCTCATACTGTTAGACTAGGATTAATTATTCTAGAATCATCTTATAATATTGTAAATTAATTGTAATTATTGTAAACTATTTATAATGGGTTAGAGAGAACCATATAATTTGTAGTGTAAACTATTCACAAAGAATAAGACAAGGAGTGATATAAGGCAAATTACAAAACAAAACACTGAGAGGAATATTTTAAAGAATATAACATGTAATGTAAATTATTCATCTCCAGTCACGAAGGGCTAAACGTAGCCTTTAACTTATATTTTAGCTCTTCAAAACTTAATATTTTAAAGAATATTATTGTATTAATGCTAGATTTTTTCCTCTCCAGTTATGCGGAGTTAAATCTTGGCTTGAAATACACATGTTGGGACCTACCGAGGTGCTTGAGGTTGAGGGCTTTCCTATATGTAGTTTGACCCTGGCCGCTAAATTTCGCCCTGCTTTTTTTAGCAAATTCATTTTGGCCTTTGGTTTGAATACGAATACTGTTTATAAATAATTAATAGAAATGAATGTACATAAAGATGATGTTACCAAATTAAAGCCAATTAGCAGGTGCGCTTAAATATTAATTATGCAAGATTATGAAATACTGGTTGAAAAATGGTTGGATGAAGTATACGTACCCAAGTATATGGTAGGTATAGCATCCCAAAGGTCGTTATAATCTTGGATATAACTATTACATAAGAAAGGGGGTGGTTGGAAAGAGTTCATAGTTGTGAGTTCATAGTTGTTAAGCAGTAATGCTATCAATTACGTACTAAACATTCTCCTATCCTGCATGTATGTACGTACAAGCAACTTCCATAACCAATTGAATTATTACAACTACCCTACTCAAATTCGTGTAATCAAATGAACTAAAGAAATATATCACGTAATCTTTTAGGTGTGAATAGTATGACTTCAATTGTTTGTACCACATATACATACATATGATCAATCCCGAAATTATCAAGTGCATGTTACCTGCTAAGGCACCATGTCTAAGGAGCTTATTGAAGCATTCATGCTGAAACACTTAGATTAAACCCAAACAAGTGAGCGCCACAACACGTGGCAACCACACCTATTGACTCTTCTCATAACCAATGAGAGATTTTCCTCCAAATTTCACAATGGCCAAGTTTAAGAATGTCCTCCCACCTCACCTTTATAAAATAGAAACAACTATTCCCTTTTGTTGGTAATCATCATTTACTACCTTAAGGCAGTACTGCTCACTAACATCTTAATCGCTCTTTGCTAAGTTCAGTATCAGAAATTTTTCAGCCAGTACCACACCAGTGTCCTTCGATATTTTCCCTTCTAATTTGCACATCACCAGACATCACAAACCTGCAGAAGTCAACTTCATCAACTGTTGGTTACTTATTGATCCAACTTTTGTGTACATCAAGATATCAACATTAATGAGATTAAGCACTAATCTCCACAGTTAGGCTAGTGTTCGACTTATTTCACCACGCTTGTTTTCTCTCCGAAATTTTATATATAAACATATATTCATATGTGCAATATATATATATATATATATGTATATGTATGTATGTATGTATTTACGTATGTATGTGTGTATGTGGGTATGTATATAGAGAAAATGAATCTACAGTAGTGAGAGAAAAGGGGCTAAGACCTATCCGGATCTTTGTGTCCGGAGTTGACAGAAAACTGGACCATCACTTTCAATTTTACGTTCTTTATTAGTTCATTTCACTGGCTTAACCAGATCTCTCTTTCTCTCTTTCTTCAACGGTCTGGATTTCCGATTCCTTAGACTACAGACACAGAAATATGGAGAGAATCTCGACTAAGGAGCCGGCCTGGGACATGCATGGATGGACTCTCATATGTCAGTGTGTGATCATATGAGACATTGCAAGCGAAATCATGTTAACGAGTAGGAGACATAGCAACCCATCATATCACATGCAATCACGCATATTGCTGCTGCATGCCTGCAAGTTAATTGCTACTAATAATTTTGTTTCCCCTGATTTAAGGACATCGAAGCATGCCATTTACCTTCCAATATATATAGGCCATAATATATAAATATAATAAAAGGCTAAAAATTGACCAACCAGCTACCTCTCAATCTTCTAAAGCGACTAATTAGCTGATGATCCCATGAGATAGATGTAAATATTGATATTATTTCTAGGGCCGGGAATGATTTTTCATGTTCGTTTTTACCTTTTGCATATTTTTGTTTTGAATTCTGATATTTGCTTCTCATTTAAGCTATTTAATCTGTCCTAATGAATGAGGAAGAAAAAAGACGAGGAAAGAGAGAAAAAAAAAAAAAAAAAACAAATACAAGAGGTGAAAAACAGTGTGGAGACATTATTCCTCTTTTTTTTGACTAATTGCTGCTAGCAATTCTCGTTGGTGAAAGATTTTTAAATTCTCATGTAAATCTATATTATTGGCAGCAGTTAGTTAGGTCAGATTCTCACCCTAAACCCTAATGTTGTATTACATTGGTTATTAATTTTTTTTTTAGTATAAACACAGTGACTAACTGCTACTTAGTACGACAGCTTAATGATATTCCTTTTCACTTATAAGTGAGAGGTTATAAGTCCGATTTTCGACAAAGACAATTTTGAACCACATTATTGCTAGCCTACTGTGAGGCTTAGCGGCCACTCTCTCTCTCTCTCTCTCTCTTTTAGTGTAAATAATATCGCTCGATGAAGTAGTATTTTCTAAAGGTATTTCAATAATGAGTAACCAATTGGCACCCTTTTTAGTATACTACTTAGTTACTTTACGTTCGTAAATTATAGTAATATCATGTAATCATAAAATAAAAACATTACGTTACAGTGTGATGGCTGTATTTTAATATTTAAATAAAATAATACTTGCATTTTTTTTAATGAAAACTTACTTGTCTCTTCACTTACGATTGACGAACTATTACCTTTTGAACATCATAATCAAACTGTTCATTCTTTTTATCATTATTTAAAAATTATATTTGTAAAAAAATTATTCAATTTAAAGACCGTTTAAGACTTTCGTCCCAATCTGTCGGTGATCGGCATGCATATCGGGACACCTGACCTGGATCATTGGGAGCAGGTTAAATAAAGTATTAGCGCAGCAAGTTGTCATGGAATAATATTATCTTTTCAATTGGATTTGGACGTATTCCTTGTTGGATTTGGACGTCAATTAGGTGGAGACATTCAGAAATTTATTTTATTTTATTTTTTATTAGAGAAATATCTTCCTAACTTACAATTATTTTTCTCGGCCACCCAAATTTTTGTAGTAAGTGTTGATAATAGGTTAAAATTGATGCAACGCTTCATACTCCATCAGTCTTAATCTTAACTTTATTTACAAACCACAATGTGGTTCTTCTCAATTTTTGTCACTTTATCAGATGAACATTAAGTCTACGATATGATGCATTTCTTTTGTCATTTCTCATTTTATTGCTAGATTATGAGAAATTAATATATTATAAAAACAAGTGGTGTTATTTGGACATACAAACAGACACATTTGTTAACGCGTTTTCTAATATATGTTGTTCATATACAAATAAAAAACACAAAAAGTGAAAAGATACAACAATGGTAGTACTATTCACATACTTATTTTTACATCACACACACCCTTGATATCTTTTTATCATTTATGTTCTTCACTTCATTTGATCTGATGATCAAAAATTAAAAAGAGTGTAAGAAGTAAAAAATAATGTATGGATAGCACTACGCATGCAATTAATAGATATCTGATGAGCTTACGTGAAAATGTCACAGAGATAAATACCAACAATAAAACAGTGGCTAATACTTCAGTAGAATGACATGGCGAACAAAGTGTATTTATCCAAATTAGAGTCAAAGAAAAACACGAGACTTCCACTTTGGAGTCACTAATTCAAATTATTTTGTATTTGATAATTTGAAAAACGCTTTCAGTTATTTTTTTTGTGTATATTTTACTTTTGACAAATATGATTTTTGGACTTACAGAAATTTCTAGTGTTTTATAGTGAAAATGCAAGCCAAGCTGTTGTAAAAGCCAAGTAAAAAAGAACTAACAAAAGGAAAAGAAAAAAAAAATTAATTAGAGAGACACCAACGAAAGAAAAAAAATAATCAACGAGTGCGTAAAGCAATCAGCGTTCTATATCATCTGCTTTCGAATTACGAAAAGTTTATTCTTTTTCACCTTTTCGAAAGGGCTTTTTAGTCAAAATGATCTTTGAGATTTACATAATACATCACTTTGGTCCCTGAGATTTCAAATTAATAGAAGTGTTCCCTGTGATTGTCCACCATCCATCATTTTGGTCATTCCGTTAAAAATTCCGTTAAGTATCCCGAAGCTCTTGGCCAGAAGTTTGGGCAATTTTCAAAGCTTCGTAACTCAATTGTTTTTTTAACCAAATTCGACCCATAATATATCAAAATGAAGATAGAAAGTGTAGAATAAGAGTATACCTATTTATAAGCCCAATGGTTGCCGAAGATGGCTGAAAAATAACCTCAAAGTTGACTGGTCCGAAGGAAAACTGGAAAACTCGCCGGAAACTGGGTAAACTTTAAAAGTTCATAAATTCTTCAATATTCAACGAAATCAAGTGATTCAAAAATAAAAATCATACTTCTCGACGAGACGAAGAGAATGATATCTTTTTTTATGGCTAACTCACCATGGTTTGGCCAAAAAATGGCTTGAAAGTAGCTAACTTGAGACTAAGACAGCCAATTTCGAGTCATTTTACGGCCAAACCACGACGAGTTAGCCATTGAAAAAGATACCATTCTCTTTGTCTCATCAAGAACTATGATTTTTGTTTTTGAATCACTTGATTTCGTTGAGTATTGAAGAAGTTATAAACATTTAAAATTTACCCAATTTCCAACAAGTTTTCCAGTTTTCCCTTAGACCAGTCAACTTTGAGGCTATTTTCTGACCATCTTCGACAACCATTATGCTTTCAAATAGGTAATCTTATTCTACACTTTCCTATGTTGATTTTGATATATTATGGGTCGAATTTGGTTAAGAAACGATTGAGTTACGAAGCTTTGAAAATTGCCCAAACTTCAGGCCAAGAGCTCCAGGACACTTAACGGAATTTTTAACGGAATGACCAAAATGATGGATGGCAGACAATCTCATGGACCATTTCTATTGATTTGAAATCTCAGAGATCAAAGTAATATGTTATGCAAATCTTATGGACCATTTTGGCTAAAAAGCCTTTCGAAAGAGTCCCCACTCTTCTCATGTTCTCGGACTTGTAAGAATCAAATACAAATTAGTTGAAAATTTATATCAGTTTATACTTAAAGATTAAAAATATTTGACAACTTAATAAAAAAACAAAAAATAAATTGGTTTTGCTTTCTTTTAAGTTGTCAAACATTTTGAAACCTTTAAATCAAAATTAATATAATTTTGTCACTTCGTACTACGGTTTAGTGGTATTTATCTTATTTTGTAAGTGAAAGGTTTTAGGTTCGATTCTCGCCAAAAGCGAATTTGAACATTATTGTTAACTCATTGTGAGATTAAGTCCACATCCTTCTCTTTAATGTAGATAATATCGTTGGCTCAAAAAAAAAAAAAACTAAAAGTATCTTAAAAGAACATGACTGGTTTCGAAAACTCATTTTCTCGCAAGTGACCATTTACCACATTGGTGAAAAAGAGTTGAGTACTTGTATGACGATGTGGGTTCGAATCTCATTAGTAACTAATCTAACAATTTAATTTAACAAACTTTATCATATAACAAAAAAAAAAAAATAAATAAAAAATAAATGAGTCAAACAAAATGAAACCACCCAGCACGAGTCAAACAAAATAAATAAATGAAATGTAAAAAAAATATAACAAATAAAAAATAATAAAAAGGAAATTATATTACTTCTCATCGGAGACTTCGATGACTTTGAAGTCCATAAACAACCAAGATTCTAAAAGACGTTAAGTGCTAATCGAGCGGTGGGCTGGGGCCTAGCGCTTAGGCGGCCAAGCGGAGTCTAGACGGGCGTCTAGAAGGACTAGACGAATTTAAGTAGATCCATTATATTTCATTTACATAAGTGTTAGTTTATACTTAAAATATATATAATTTCATCATAAACTACAAAATAGACTGACATATATATTATGAAGTATTGGAACATAATGAAAACATAGGGAACAAACATATAATGTGTGTTCATTTAAGTATTCAACAAATCTTTACAATTTATTGAAAAAAAAATAAAATGCAAAATGAAGTTATCTATTTTCTGTTTAAGTGAGTCACAACCTAGACGGGTGTCTAAGCGGGTTTGGGCGGACTAGACGGGTGCTTAAGCGGTCTAGGGTCCTCAGCAGGTCTAAGAATCCTTTCTTAATTTTCAAACGCGAAGACATTAATCAGGTGATGGCCAACCACCTCCTAGAGATGTTTAGAACAGTGTAAACAACACACCTTTATAAGTCTTCTTCCTCCTCTCACAACTTCCTCATCAGCCTCTCTCTCTCTCCTCTCTCTCCTTCTCCCTCTAAGTTTTCATAAATTTTTTTTTCTGCGATATTCCACAAGTCGATTTGGAAACACTAGTTTCGGCGTGTGCGGGGGGGGGGGGGCTCAATGGATCGGAAAATCGCCTGCGAGACGCAGGCTGACGCCGCCACTGCCGGACACGACCGGCCGGAAGAAGATGCCGATGAACCGCAAGTTGCGCCGGATTTCCCGCCGGAATCCTTCTGGCTCTCGAAAGACGCAGAGTACGACTGGTTCGACCGTAACGCCTTCTACGAGCGCAAAGACTCCACCAAAGGCAACTCCAACGTCAATAACTTGAATTCGAATCAATATTCGCACTCGAATTCGAGCTCTCAGCGGTTTTCGAAGAACTTGAAGTCGAAGGCGGCGATCATCGGGCTTCCGAAGCCGCAGAAGCACAACTACGCCGACCCGAAGAACCGGCGGCACTCCAAGGCCGGAAACACGAGATTGTTCCCGAAACGGACCGGATCCGTCGGGAAATCGGACGCTCCGATGATCGAGCCGTCGTCTCCTAACGTCTCGTGTATGGGGAGGGTGAGATCGAAGAGGGATAGAAAGCGTCGGTTCAGGAATCGGCACGGATCGTCGGCCGAGACGTCCATGGAGAAGTCCGTTAAACCGGTGGCGGAGAGACGAAAACTCGGTTTCTTTGCGAGTTTTCGGGCGATTTTTAGGCACGGAGGACAGCGGGAGAAATCGGCGAAATCGCCGTTCGTGGAAGACTCGCCGCCGAGAAACAGCAGCGTGATGTCGACGTCGAGAGCGCGCGACAGGGCGGCGGCGTACGATTTCGACGCGCTGTCTATCGACTCGACGCCGAGACACAGCGTGGAGAGCGAACCGCCTGGTTTGGGCGGCATGAAGCGGTTCGTTTCGGGTCGGAGGTCCGGGGCGTGGGCCGGCGAAGTCGGTGTCGACGTTGCGTAATTTGGCGGGGCGTCTTGGAAAACTGGAAGGAAAAAGGAATCGTGGTTTCTTGATCCGACGGGGATCCCCTGGGCCCCACAGTCACGAGGAAGCAGGCAGCAAGTGGGTTACGGTCGTGATTGGTAGTCTGAGTGGGACCCGCTTTCTTCTGTTTATATTGGGGTTGGAATGACGTGGCACGTTGAATAACGGTTTCCCTTCGCACCGGGGTTAGAGGTAAAACAGTCATTTTGCTACAATGTATTTTGTGTTTTTTTTTTTTTCTCACTTCACTAGAGTATGTGAGGTGTAAATAGATATGTTTTTGGAGTGAACAGTTGTAAATTTGCTTGTAATTTTGGATAATAATGTTTTGGAGAACCATAATTTGGGTACAATTTAAGCATTTTCTGTCGTCAGAAAGTCGATGCAATATTCTTCCCAAACTAATCTGAACGTAATATAAACATGAGCGCAAAGGAAAGATTACATACGCATAGTGGCGAATTCAAGATTTAAACTTTAAGGGGTTGCACGGTTAAAGGTTCAAGTTTTCTAAATAGAAGCATGGCGTAGAGCAGACAAAAATAATTTGTAGTTTATTCACCGTGCCATTTCTACTAACACTTAGTGGACTTTTTTTTGTTAGCTAAATCATTATGTACACAAATCAACATATATCATCATATGCCGAAACAACCTAATGAGTAATATCGAGAGTATTTGTCAAGGATTATCGACATAACATGTCGAGACATCCTTAGTCGACACTAAACATTAAATCAAGCACTTGGTGGGAGAAAAAGAACTCGTACCAACCATACACTTTCGCTACGGCCAATTAATTTGATTTTATAGGTAATTTAACATATTAGGGCACTAGGAAAAATGCAAACATGAGCAGCGATGCATTGACCACATGGGGTTTAAGAGTGGACTGAGGAAAAGGAGTTCTGGCCTACCACAGTAGAAATGGAGTTGTCTTTACTTACTTTTTCGAACTTGGTATACCATCATTTCAAAATAATAAATGTAATATAATTGAGGATCAATCTAAGGGTACCCCTTTTGGAAGGAAAAAAAATAGGGAAGTGGAACCTACAAGTGCCATAAAATCAAACATTGTCCTGATGTCATCTCATCATCTTCAAATGAAAGGAAAACATCATAAAATGAAATATTGAAAAGAAACTCGTGAAAACTTTTGCATCGTCTGAGCATTTTGTCAAACACTAATATAGACAAACGCTTAAAGTTGCATAAACAACCTTTGCTTTCGTAGCACGACAATAGCTCTTTATGTGACATTTGTATGACATATGTAGCCTTTATCTTATGAGATCCAGCTCGGTTTTTTAAAGGGTAGTGCTTTTCAACACTCATTTTTACCTCTCAGAAACCTTTATTAATTTTTGTACTTTGATCTTCTTCAATTCATTTTATTCGACAGTTGAAATTGAGAGGGGTGTGTGAGAAGTAAAAATGGCTTATGAATAGACACACCCATTTGAAATTCAGGTGTTTGAACAACTACGGGACTCACGTTTGAAATTTACGAAAATTCAAGAGTTAAATCGCCACATCGTTTTCAAGTTATGATCATGCAGTTTTTTCTGACATATTGGATCTTGTTAATCATAAATTTTAGATTTATAGACATATCACTAATCCTTTTGTTTGACCATGAAGGTAATATAATTTTGATGACTTTGAAATTAAAAAAAAAAAAAAGAAGACTAGATATGTGCATCATCAAGTCTTTGTTTTACGGTTGAATTAGGCGTTCTTGACTTTGAAAGATAATCCATGATGTGAATCCCTTGGAACATTGACTAGATGGTTGATCACTCTCATTGAAAATGTCCACCTTGCCCGGCAACCTATAGCCAAATGCATTACATTCCTGTTAAATATTAATATTAAAATTCGTGTTCTTGGAAAAACTTGATCCAAAAACTAATTAAAAACTCAGCTATGCAACACAGTTTTATAAGGTATTTATTTATTTAATTTAATATATTAGAGAGTGAAAATTCGAACTTCGCATATATTTGAAGACTAAGAACAAAAGTATCGGTAGACTTTAGTTGGTATTTTCAAAATGAGCTTAACATAATTCCTTACTTTAGTAATTGAGATTTAAAATTGATATGAGTGGTCCCTGAAATTGTTCACCGTCAATCATTTTGATTATGTTAGAAATCTCCGTTAAATTGAGTGTATATTTTTTTCAAATCATCCCCTTCCCTTAAATTCGTGACTTATTTAATTTAACGGAGATTTTTTTTTACAGAATGACTAACATGATTGACGGCGAAAAATCTCAATGACCACTTTTATCAATTTTAAATCTTAAGGACCAAAGTAAGGAGTAATAACAATATCAGATACCAATTTGGCTAAAAGAACCTTCAAAGTTTTTAAAGCAAAATTAAACTCGTATTTTTAGAGTACCAATAACAAAAGAATTTAATTTTATAACATCCAAGGCAGCTATTTTTATACAATAAAAATAGCTTTTTTTTCTTCTCCCTTTTGGGTTCTAAAATATAGTGCGAGTTTATATTATCAACTGTTTTTCTTTGATTATTTAATATTTTGGAACCATGTTAATTTAATGATAAATACAGATGATTAACTAATCTGTAATTAACAGATTCCTTAATTTCATTACAAAATTAAGGCGTATATTCCGTAAAAGAATGAAATAAGTCGTCGTCAGCTTGATGAATTCCCAGTTAGTCGTATTGGTACTGCATCGCTTGTCCTGTTTGCAATCAAGTCGAAAGGGATGGTCAATTGACCCAATCATAGAATCCACCGCATATCATATGCTGGATTCGGAAGGGATTTCCATTTTATTAAAAAAATAGGAATTAGTTGCAGGACACATTTTACATTGAACTTTAACGATTTGAACAATTTATTTTGTAAATCTCAATTCATATATCATTCTTGTAAAAATCAAATTCAATTCGAAATCATTTGCCTATTTAATTATCACGATGAAATTTCAAGGTTTTCTTAGAACAAAGTATTCGTCAATTTCTTTGATTAAATGCCTCAAATATTTCTGATTTTGACTAATATTTTGTAAGGATGATCTATGAGGTGCAACTTGAAAAATAGACGGTTCAGATTAAAGTTCGTCGTGGTATGGATCTCACAACTAATCCTAATTTTTTTATATAAAAAAATATGGAGATTACTTCCCCTAAAAACCTCCTATATCTATTGTTTAGGTTCGTTAAAAAGTTACGGAATGAGCAGCATAGATATTTTATTTGAAGAATCTCTCAACAAAAGTGCATTATGAGTGTACATATACCATCTATAGTTTAGTACATCATTCATAGACCATCATTGCAAAAAATTAAAAAAATCTAAAACCTTTAAGTCATCTAATTGTAGTGAAGGATATAAACGAATACTGTTTTTCAAAGAAATATTAGTATGACAACCGTTTAATCCAACGGTCAAACGGTTTCAAATTTGGGTATTTTTGATAGAGAGGATCTTTAAGCAAAGACCTGAAAAATAGACAGTTGAATCGTTGAAATACGAAGTAGAGTGAGCCCTACAAAAAATCCCTTAATGGAAGGGGACTGTTATATATGTATATATTATCAACTTGAAAAGAAGGAAAAAAAAAATGGTACACAAACTTCCCTTAATGGCATCTGGTAAGTATATTCCCTATTGACAAACAACAGCAAGGTCTATCCAATTAAGTGAGGTCGGCTATATAAATCCTAGAACACCATTGCACTCGATTAAGTATATTCCCTACTAACAAACATGTAAAAACATCCCCAGTTGCCACAAAAAGTGGCAGAGTAGGAGCTCACCTGTTGACAACCTCTTTTCTTCTCAGCTTCAGAAACAGAGATGGACAGATTCTCCACCAAAAGTTTGAGGCTCCACTTTGGATATGCACCATTTGCTTCAGTCCCCACATTGTGAAAGATATATCGCATACCCGACGCTTCCTTTTGGTACAACATTCTTCTCAGATAACCTCCAAAACTAGTTTGATCTTTAATGCTAGGTCGAGAGTTTGATTAAGAAGACGATTAGAAGGATTAGGGGCAGAAGTTATAGCAGAAACAGTTTCTCTAGGAGGGTGACAATGCTCGAGAGATCTGGTTTCGAACATTTTCTCGAGAGTTACAGCAAGAGAACGGACTACTCCATAGTCTACGTTTAGTACTATGTACTCCAGAAAACGTTCCGAAGATATGATCCTAGGTTCGACAGTGTCTTCATAACATTAATCTTCTGTTCGGTCAATATTTCTAGTCCACGACCGCGGATCTGCGAACTGTAAGGGTGCAACTCTCAGCTAACACTGGCAAATCTCTCTTTGATTCATTGACAGCACAAAAAAGTTGTAAAAAGCACAAATTTCCTTAAAGAGGGGCATTCTTTAACTGTGATTGAACAATGTACACCGAATCAACGGGTGAAAAACATCGATCTTCGATGAAATTTTCACTAGCCAATAAGGCAAATGTATCAGGAGAATATCTCTTTTTTCGGTCTGTAAGACGAGCCAGAGGATCCCTTCTTTTACATTTTTCTCCGAGGAGGAGGGAACTAAAGTCTATATCATAGCCTCAAGCATACATACATACATACTGCAAGTATCGAAATGTAACTTTATTGCATCATGTTGAACAAAACATTCTAACAGATGGAGCATGAAACCGAAGCAATTCATTCTACTAGAAAACGATAAACTTGTACACATCCAATAATCTGTTGGATTATTTTGGTATATGGGAATAAGTCGAAGACATATATACTTTCGTAGTAACAGAAAATGCGAGAAAATATACAACACAAAATTAAAAAAGATATAATGAAAAAGTGTGCGTTCTTTAGGAAAGCATTACTTACTGTAGAGCATACGTTGCTCTTAGATATTCTGCAATTTCTGCACTTTCGAACATTTCCACGCCCGTATTTGGATCTTCTAGGTAAGGAGCCTGTAAAAAACAATGTTAAGATTGAGACCGTCAAGTTACTAATTCACGGCATGTCAAACGGAGATTAAATCTTTCATTCTCTTACAATAAAATCACAGCTTCAGGAAATCATTGTAGAATATTGGAAGTACCTGAAAACGTCCGGTTTTGTCAAACAGTAATTGTCGTTTTGGACTGCCACGAGCACAGCTGAAAGGAGTATTCATAATATGTCTCAGTAATATACTTTACATCTTTGTACACAAAAACGGAAGCAGATGATACTGAAAGGAAGGCTAAATAAGTTCTTCCAAAGACGATGGGTTGATTTGAAAGTTCACTCAGAATTGTGTATTACTCGATGAATTACGAAAATTAATAATAATGCAAGACCTAAACATAGTTATTGTTACTCGTATTTACCTGCGATATATGTGAGGCAGTTCTAACTCCACAAGTACTTCACGCGCAATTTTGCAGAAAGGCGATCCCTGGAAGAGACAAAAGGTTCAAACTAAAGCTTGGCGTGCGTGTGATTTATCAGTATATATGTATCAGTAAAAGAACCCAAAATTCATATGTAAACATGGTAGCAACACAAGCATATATCTAAAAAAAGATCAAGGGGCTTCTCTAACCTCATATGCCCAGACTACAAGTGGTTTGGGTGGTAGTTTTGATGGAGAATAGCTAGAACCCTGAACAGAATTATAAAACAAGAGATTGATCAATGAAGTTTGTAAACAAATTACATATAATGGCGAAATCTTGAAAATCTAACAAGGGCCTTCAATGTGGACAAACTTTAGTGTTCGATGCATCGTGCAGTTAATGAACTAGGCATATACCAGGAGGACACACACACCCTGCTCCCAACAAAGCAAAAGAAAGAAGTTGTGAAAGGATTTACGGACTTAAAAGGAATTCAAACAAGCTAACCTTTCCCGAACGACCAATCAAAGCAAAGCCTGCAGTCAAAGTCTGCAATAAAAAACAAGAAGTCCACACCAGAAAAATTGATTAACAACATACTCTACAAAGAAAAAATTGATGATGACAGAAGAGTCAAATGCTAACCGTTAATAAACCAAGTGACAGTGCAAGAGGAACGGTTCCATCACCTGCACACACATTTGGAGGACCAGAGGTAAGAAATTTTAAAAAGAATTTTGGTTTAAAATCGTTGGCATGATTGCATAAGAGATCAAGGGGATAACATAGTTAAGTAGATGCTCTTATTCAAGAAAGTGTAGCTTCTGCAAAAAGCAAAGATAAAAAAGGGAAAATGTATATCGATATAGAAGCATAATTTGCAGAGCCTAGTTATACTGCTTCCATGCCAAATAGTTACCAAAAAATTGATGTATAAAAACATATCCAAACGTTATATTGTAGTTGTATTATGTATCTAACTATCTAATATCTATTCCCTATCATGTCTGCGTAAACTGTAAAATGAGGGTAAAAGTGACTAGCAAAATGAATGCGACCACACGCACCATACTTCCCAACCAAGTACTTGATTATGTCATCGGATTCATACATTGAAACTCCAGTGTTCGGATCCACCTGCAACCAAACACAAACATGGAATTGTAGCTGCCACTCAAAGCCTTTGTGATATGATAACGAGCTGAAAAGAAGCTGTATGTTACAACAGGCATAAAAACAAAACTAAAGAATGATGGCGACAGCAAAAACTATGAGAGCTATTTATATTTCATTGAGTTTTAAAAGACTTAGCCAAGAGAAACTTTAGATTAAGCTTAGTGTTTTTCAAATGTGCTTTTGTTGATGGAATCGTTTAACTCTATTTTCGAAAAACAGTAAAATATCTAACCATGTAAGGGAACTGCTGTTTTCCACCCATCTCAACAACCTTGCGACGAAAGTTTGGACCACCTTTTGGGCAAGGATAAAATAGAACATCGAGGTCCAATACCGCAACGATTTCCCTAACCTATACATGCATAAAATGTCAATCCACAAAATAAAGAAGGAACAATAGGTATATTCAGCAAAATACATCATAATCAATTGACAAACAGAAGCAATGGACTTAAGTTACAGTATTCCTATGGACCTTAACTGCCATAGAGACACATATTTAACCAAGATCTTGACAAGCAAAGCATTCCCTAAATTTCCCAAAGAAAAAGGAAGGAAGCCTCATATGTATATATACATATAATCTATGGAAATTCTTCAGAACTAAATAAAAAGGTATTAGGGATGAAGTTACCTTACGGCAGAATGGGCAGCTGTACATAATCCATGGTAATCATATGTCCGGGCAGAAAGAAAAAAATTAAAATACATGTCAGTTTCACAGATGTATGGATAAAAATTTAGGGGGTGCTAGAAAATGCTAACGAAAAGAGCTAAATTATTGAAACAATATTATGGTATGAAACATATAGTACCCTTCAAACTCATATATCTAAACAAAATTATGGCATGAAACGTATTGTACCCTTCAAACTCATATATCTCAATAGGCTTCACCGGGCGAGGGCCTACTTTTGAAGTCTCTTTGACCTTAGAATCTGTTACATGAAAATTGGACAGAAAGAAAAAATATTGAAACCTCTTATACTCAGGATGCTGTAACATAAGTGTTCAAAAAACAAACCAAAAATTCGTATTCACAACGACAACAAAATGCTTGATGACGAAAACAAGTTTCATATAGTGGAAAGATCACGATGGCCAACATAGGAAATAACTTCTCCATAACTTAAAAGTAATTACTTTAAGTTTCCCCTATCTGATTAGAATCAATATACACTAATAACAGCCATTTAACAACTAATTTCTTAAATCATATTCACTTAATTTCACAAAGGGCATGCCATAAATCATATCAACTCAAACTAACACGTACCATTGTACTCGAGAGCATACTGGTCCGCAGGAATATCATCTTTCGGAACGAAAGAGAAAGAATACCTGCCATTGTACAATCAAAACAGGAAAGGAAAAGAAAATGAAGTCAGAAACTGTATACTGCTAGCACTACACAGCACAAATTTACAGTAAACAAACCCAAATGCAAAAAAAGCAACAATCTTTGAGTTACTGAACAAAAACACAACACATTTAATTAAACGAAAATTTTGATTACCCAGAAACGAAAACGCCAGTCCCCAACCGGAAGAACAAGGCAAGAGAAGCCCCGAAGATGTCCCAAACTTTATCAGGCCTGACACCGAACCGCTTTGGCTCCGGCGGCTTAAAATTGGGCGGAGGAGCAAATGTTACCGGCGGCGATGAAGGTTCTGGTTTGGTTTGAACAGAAGCTGAAGTTTGGGGGGTCTCAGAGGACTCTGTTGAAGCTCTAACAATACAGAAATTCCTCTTGGGTATTGTAGTTGTAGGGGATAAAAAAGGCGGGAAAATTGCATGGTTAATTAAGTTCAGAGCTTTGGCCATGGCTTTGGGGGGGTTTGGATTTGGAGAGATTGAGTCGAGAATTATGAAATATAAATATGTGACTGTGAATCATTTCACTTTTTGGTGAACACTGAAGACAGACATGTACTTGCCGTTACTAGATTTCCAAAGCAAATGATTGGTTGGGAACTGGGGATGGAGGAGTTAAGGATACGACTGATTTGCTCCAAAATAGAATAATAATTGAGTTTTGTAATTATGATCGAAACCTTTATATAATATCTCATACATAAATAATATTTTTTTATAAATTAATAAATATGTGACCGTTTAGTTATGTAACACTAAAATAAATGGTCAGACTTAGTAAAAGTATTACAAATTGTTTATTTATTTATTAAAACAAAATAAACTTAGCTTTAATTGAATTTTTTTTTCTTTTTTGGCAAAGATGATTTTTTATTTATTTGTGAAATGCATATTTCGATTATAAACACGAAGTTCAATAAATTAGCTACGAAATGTTTTAAGGAAGAATTCCTTCGTAATTTTGTGAAACTAAACATTGTTGTTTAAAATATGTGATTGGTTGGTATGTGAAATTATGGATAATTCCGCAAAATATGTGATTGGTTGGCAGAATCCTCCTCTCATCTGCTTTAGAAACAATGCAAAACACAACTGACATTGTACATGTCAAATTCAATTAGAATATCTCAAACTCAATGAGACAATTCAATACAGCTCCAAAGCCACCAATATAGGCAAAAAGGCATATTTCAATTCCATCCATTTCCAATTAGAAGAAAAAAGAGAAATTAAATTAATAACTTTTTAAGTGAAATTAAATTAATAACTTAGGCCGTATTTGGTACACCGGATAGGATTAATAATACGGACTACGGTGTTTGGTGTTCGTTCATATTAGATAGCCACCGGATTAAATAATGCGGGCCCACTTGTTTTATACGGTAAGCACTCGTTTTCTTATCCCCTCTAAAACCATGGTACAATTTAGTCGGCTTCCTGAGAACGCACCCTCGCTATCTCCTTCCTCCTGAAAACGCACTCTCGCTCTCTCCTTCCTCTCCAACCGCACCGGTCCTCTCCAGATGAACCACTCCCAAGTTTGTCTTCTCATTCTTCTTCTTCTTCTTCCTAGGTTCCGCCCCTCCCTGTATTCTTCTCCCTCCTTCTATTTTTCTTGCAATTTTCTTTCAATTGTTTGAATCTAGTTATTGTTTTCTCTGTAATTATGTAATTGATTATGTAATTTTGTGTTTTAATTAGAATTTTCTAATTTAGGATTTGTTGTTGGGGTTGAATACCTGAGACTCGAAGCTCTCAAAGGCCATTTCCTTTTTTCTTGAATCCTTGCGATTCTCTTATCCAAAACCTTCAAACCATTTTCTGGAATTTCGATCCCAACCCACCCAGTGGAAGAGAAAGAGGACAGACTCTGCATGTTTGGGTGATGAGATTGGCATCCATTGGGAAGAAAACCCTGCAATGGAGCAACATTGGAAGAAGGGCAACTTGAATGAGAAGTATGATTAGTGTTTGAGATGTGAAACTCGTCATCTTCACGAGCAAGAAAAAGAGTTTGTGAGAATTTGGGCATATGTTTTTGATAGAGATTAATGCGTTCTACAACTTGAATGAGAAGTATGATCGGTATTTGAGATGTGAAACTTGTAAAAAAAAAAAAATTCTTCCCCTTTCTTATCCGATTCAGTACCAAACACAGTATAAATAATACAGTCATTAGTCTGATATTGCACCAAACAACCGACTAATTTAGTCAGTACTATCCGATGCTTATTTATCCTATCCGACAAAAATAATCATTACAGTGCGAGCTGCCAAACGAGGCCTTAGAGCTTCCTTTGCTTGCGTTGGTTGTGAAGATATTGCTTTTTATGTTGTTGTGGGATTAGTTTTCTAGTAATGCTTGTTAGTCACACAAATTAACATACTTACTAATACACATTTAAATATAGGTAGGTCTCGTACATAATGATAAGGTATATTAGAGATCGTGTTAATATTTTTGTGTGTTTAAATAAATTTATTGTTTTTAATTTACACTACCATGTACCCTACAAAAAGTGGTTGTTTGTGTTCATGTGTCGGGTTCGTACGTGTCCACACGAACACGACTAACTAGGGTCAAGCGGAACACATGATTACTAATTGTTTTCTTTTTTCAAACCCAAACACAACTCGATTATTAAACATGTTAACGTTCATGAGTATAAGAACTAACCAAAAAGTATATTGTCTACATCAAATAAACAGGATAAAGCTGTCATTTAATCATTAATTTACATGGGTTCTTTCTTGTTATTTAAGTTATATTGATTATATACGAATTACCAGAGTTATGTGAACCTGCTAAACCATGTTATTTTCAAGTTAGGTGGATTGAATCGAAACACAAATTGTTTGTTAATTATGTTAAATAGGTTGACACAACAATGACGCGAACATGATAATAGCCAACTTGAACTTGTTTTATCGTATTGTTTTTTAGTCAAGTTGTTTTCTTGTTTTCTTAAAGCTCAAATGTGGGAGGTCAACAAATGACCAGTGCAGTTAACCCTTGGCGGGTGTACTATAGTACTGTAAATATGAAAACCACAATATTAAATGGTTCGCCCGAATAAATTGACAAGTCCATTAAGAATGTATGCTATACATTTGTTGGGTGGTGTTACGCAATATCTCAACTGAAAGTAGTAGAAATCTTTCCCTCTCTCTCTTGGATCCACTACAAAAAATATGGTCAGTGTGCACAAAAAGTTATTTGTGCCCTATGAGGTCAAGGGGCACCAACATATGTGTCCATAGAGCAATCATAACAATGCAGCAACTAAACTATATATGTGCCCTCTATAAGCATGCCCTTTGATTAGAGGGCACGATACGACCATATGTGCTCAAAGAGTTGCGCACAAATGAAGTTTTTTTTGTGCCCTGTTCTAACACATGTGTCAAATGCTATTTCAAATTCACGTTAGCACCAATTTTTGTAATTGTGCCCTATCAATTAAATTTTTGAAAAAATAAAAATAACAAATTCGAAATACCCTACAACATGAAACAAACATTTGAAAACGTATATTCATCCTTTCAAGCAATAATCCTTCCAATGGAGGCGTCTCTGCTCCACGCGCCATCCACAACAATACCACATGCAGCGACAGTGCGACCTGCAGCCACACTAGGGGTTTCAGAGTCTGTTTTGGTCCAAAACACAACCATTTTCAACAATTCAAAGGCTAAAACAAAGCTACAATGGTAAGTATTCGAAATTTACCTTCTTCAGGGCCATTGGGTGGCCGATGATAGCCTAAAAATCATAGCCCTCGTCGAAAATCTGGGGAATTTGTCCCCTGAGTTGAAACTGCATCTAACCTTAACCAAATCAGGCATGCAGTGCACGAAAATGTCTCTAACAACTTAAAGAACCTAACTAAGGTGTTTTCGAGACTCATCCATACTGGATTCGACGGAAAGTCTTGTTGGGGAGTCAAGCCGTGATGGAGCTTGTCAATTTGTCGTGTCAGTTTCGGTTTTTAGAAAGCAAAAGGTAATGGGGAGTCTACAGTGAGGAGAGAAAGGTGAGGCTAGTGGTTGCCTCGCCGGAGATCGGCAGCTCTGCCGCCGTGATTGCTTTTGTGCTTTTCTGTGTCAAGGAAGAAGTCGAGAGGGAGAGACATAAAGATTGTGAGAGAGCGAGGGTGGCAGTGTAGTGTTTGGGTGATGGTTCGCTGGAGTGGCGACTAAGGTGGAGATGGATGCTGCGGTTTTCTGTACAATGAGCACAGAGATGGTGAGGGAGATGACAGAAAAAAGGTCTGAAGAAGTAGAGAGAGAAAGTTAGTGAGAAAGAGGATTGCATGAAGGAGGGAGACGGAAGAGTGATGGAGTGCATAAAGGAGTAAGAGCACGGGGAAGGGTGAAGACCCACGTGGGTGGGTCCCACAGGACACAAAAATCCATTAGAAAATTAATAAAATAATGGATTAATACTCAACAAAGAATTATATATACATAACTAGATTCCACAACTTTCTTATAATTCCTCCATCAAGTCCAACATGAATAAAATTAGCCAAAGATCACCCAAAATCCAAGGTGAGGCTCACCACAAGCCTACTCATCAACTTAACCCAATTCTTTGCTACTTTAGTTGCAAGTTTAAAAATCCACACAAATTCATCCAACTTACACCAAGAACTCAACATAAATTAACTCATCTATTAGAACCAAGAAGAAAATATGATGGGGTTTCTTGGGTTCTCACCTCCAAACTCCTCCAAAGTTGTTCACCAATCTACCACTTCGCTACTACGCTCTTACATCAACTTCATCACCACGAATCCTTAACAAGAACCCCAAAATTTCGAGTATAACACTTAAATCTCAAACTTGTTCAAAAATGAGACTTGGAATTCGAGAGATCCACTTACATATCCTGGAAGTGCATGATGAAAGGAGTATTTTTCTCTCTTGGATCGAGACCCATCTCCGGCGATGTTGGCCGGAATCGGCGAAAAAACCACAAAACCCGTTGAAACTTCTAGGCTTCAATATATGAGCACGCTTGGTTCCAGCATGTGGTTTGGTATCAATTTGAAGAAGGCTTCGCTATGAATACATAGCCTTCAACCATGCGTGATTTCATTACCATATGAGAAAGTTAATATTTTTGGAGTGAAGAAGAATTAAGGGGGAGAAGAACACCGCAGCATCCTTGCTGCATCTACCTGTCGAGAAAGAAAAAATAAAGAAGAGAGAAGCCTTTGGCTTCTAGAATACTCCCTCCCAAAATTACCATTCGGCCCTCTAACTGTAAAAATTCGTAACTTACTCGTTCTAACTCCGAATTCACATCCGTTTGTGACCATGCGTTCATTACAATAAGTATTATTTAAATATAATATAATATTTATCACCAAGTGTCTTGAACTCGAAAGTCCCGCAAAAGACGAAATTACCCACCATCTTATTTGTTTTCCAACGAGTTCCACATAATCATACAAAAATGAATAACCAAATCATACCTCTAAAAATACATAGGGTATTACAAATAATTGTGTACATTTGTTTTACAGGTACTATGGGTACATTTTCATAATTTTGTTGACATTTGTACATTGATTTATATGGTAAGATGTGAGAATAAAATTGAAAGAGAGAGAGAGAGAGAGAGAGAGAGAGAGAGAGAGAGAGAGAATTGCATGAACAACTATTAACATGTATGTACAAAACCAAACAAGACCTTCCAAAATATTGATGACTTAAACAGTTAATTTCCAGAAACATAGAAATATCAATCACTGTTTTTCAAGAATTGTGGTCCATTTATTTAAATGCAATGGCGTCTAAAACACCCAAATGTTTAATAAAAGAAATAGTAAAATGAGGCATCTCAATCTAAATGCCTCACTAATAATTCAAGTTGGTTGCAATTAGATATTTTCACAAATTGTGAATAGGGAAAAAATAGTTGGGAATAGGAAAAAGTAAATGTAAAGGACACAAAAATATTTTTTTATATTAAAATATATTAAAATAGAGGGCAAAAAAGCCTTTATTGTGTGTGTGTAAATTAATAAAAAAAAATTCCATCTTTGACATGCAAGCTGGACACAAAATTTTTTGTTCAAATTTTAGTAGGCACAAATACCCAATACAAACTAATGTGCTTTTATGTTAGAGGGCACATGATTTTGGTACTCAATGGGAATTTAAAAAGCACAAATATGTATTTGTGCTCAATAAAAATGAGAAGGGCACAAATCAATTGTGTTCTTAGTCCATTTTTCTTGTAGTGATCCAACCCTTTTGTTTGGTTTGTCTTCCTCTTTATATAGGCCCTCTCAAAGCCCAAAAATTCATGGGCTTTAATTATCTGCCCCACTTGGTTAATGGATCGTTGGTGCGGATCCCGCCACTGCGAGTGACCGATACGCGGAGTTGATGTCTGAAAAGGTTTACTCTATGTGATTTCATGTCAGAAAGTTGTTAGGGATAGCGCTATGCACGCGAAAAATGACTAGACCGAACGCTCCTTTTGGCCAATCCTAATTAATATGAAAAAAAAAAAAAAATAGGTACAAGAAAAAAGGTACTTTATTGGCCACAGATGAAGCTTTAATTAGGTAAAAGAAAAAAGTTTCCTTTTTGGAATGTTAGAGAATGGTATTCCATGTTCTAACAAAAATATGTGGAAATTTATACCCAAACTTTCAAAAGCCTAAAGGATCTTTTATCTAATGTCAACTCTTCCCACTGGGAGATGAGAAGATAACCCCTATTTGGATTCAAACTCTTGTACAGAACAAGGCTCAGGATTCACTTCATATATAGCAACTACTTCTGAGAGCAGTGAGTCGTGACCAAGGCCAGCCAGTAATGGGGCGGCCGACTTTGGTTGCCTTCCCACCACCATGCATTAGTGTCTTATTCAATTCTCTCTACTCTCTCTCCCTCTCTCTCTCTCTCTCTCTCTCTCTCTCTCTCTCTCTCTTTCCATTCTAAGAAGAGTGGATTGTTTTGTCTTTTCATCCACGTAAATTTTATAAAATACTCTATTATATGATTTGTACTTGAATAATTGATACAGTTAGTGCTTTTGAGAGGATATATCAACCCTAGTTTGATCATACATATATAGTATAGAAAACTAGCTAAGATCGATGAAAATTTGAATGGTACTCATAGAAGGGTTTAGCCGTTAGGATTGGGAGGGTTTGGAGGGTTTTGAATCAAATATATAGATACGAAACTAGCGTGTATGTGTGTGTGTATGGGAACGTTGGATAACGTTGTTCAAGTGTACTGTCTACAAATATTCAAATGAAGGGGTTAATACCTGTGAAAGTCTCAATTTAATTTACTGCTTGCATGAGATGAACATATACAATTTTTTTTACACCATTATCTTTAGAAAGATCCCGGTATGCACATGTGCAACTAATATATAGTTTACCTGCTTCTTTTCTCTGCCCAATTTGTATAACTCTGAATTTATCATATTGGTTAAAATGATATAACTAATTAGTTTAATTAAGCATCACCATCCAAGCTGCAATGTCTGCATGTCTCTCAAAATATTGAACCCTACCAGAACTTACGAAAATGTCATGATCAGGAGGATATAGAAACCTTGCCTACACCAGGCGGAGCATTTTTCTCTATATCTCATCACACGAGAAAAGCGACATAACCACTTGTTAATTCTGCGCAATCTAATTAGTGTTATATATATACACACACATACAAAATTTCAATGCAATTAGTGGTAGAACCATCGAATATAAGGGAATGTAACTTTAGAGACTATATCCTTGCCTCACATCACAACCAGCATATACACGGGACACCTTAATAACCATAATATGTACATGTGGCAATTGGTTGTTATAAGTTGGTTGTATGGATTAAGTTTGTTAGAAATAGGTGGGTTTGTAAGAAGGGGTAGTTTAGTATTTATGTTATTAGTTAAAAGAATAATCAAGTATGTGCAAGGGACCATAAACTATGGATTTACAGTATACAAAGAGCATAGAATTTCAAGTCACTGCTTATTCAGATTTTGGTTGGGTCGCAGACATCAACACTAGAAGATCAATTTCTGGTTTTGTAGTTTATTTAGGATCCACTCCAATTTCAAGGCAGTCAAAGATGCAAGCAACAATCTTGAGAAGTTCAACAGAAGCTGAGTACAAAGCATTAGCTCATTGTGCAGTTGATGTGTTTTGGATCCGATCTATGTTCAGAGACATTCATCAATTCTTATCAAAACCACCATCACTTCATTGTGACAATCTGTCAGCTTTGACATTAAGTTCCAATCCAGTGTTTCACTCCAAGATTAAGCATCTTGACACGGATTACCATTTCGTTTGAGAGAAAGTGCAAAAGGGAGGTGTAAGTGTGCACTACATTCCAACAGAAGATCAAGTTGCAAATGTCTTTACCAAAGGTCTACACAGTTCGGTGTTTCTCAAGCATTGCAGACACCTTGGTTTGGGACTTCCAACAACATTGTAGCAAACTAAGCTAGAAGATAGCAAGCTATGTTTGAGGGGGGAGTAATAACCATAATATACATGTGGCAATTGGTTGTTATAAGTTGGTTGTATGGATTAAGTTTGTTAGAAATATACAGGTGGGTTTGTAAGAAAGGGTAGTTTAATAATTCTGTCATTAGTTGGTTTACCACAAAAGCAAAGTTGTTAGGCATTTCTAAGATATCTTTTAATTCACTCATGGTATTCAACTGAGTTTTTCCCTCTCTCTTCTCTCTAACATTTCTCAGAAATCCTTCAAACCTTTTCATTGTTTTTACACGGTCATTACACCTGGCAAGGATATGTGAATGTGAGTGACACTTGTCATTATCCAAGACCGTGTGTGTGTGTGTGTGTGTGTGTGTGTGTGTGTGTATAAAAAAAATAATCTTCGCTGATAGTCACAAAAGCTTCATAATCAAGTGACTAATGAGACACTTAATTATCAACTAATCAGGTCAAAAATAACGAGCCAAATGATGGTAACTCTACTGGGGTGGCACCGTCCAACCGTTGGGAGGGAAGTGCCATGCTCTGGGGTGCCATGTAAGCCCGACCATGGTCCCCCTCCTTGACCCAATCTAGAAGCCACAAAGTAACAAGAGAAAGGAGTGAATGTTGGAAGCAAATTCAGCCCAGGAAGCTGCTTTTGTCCAAAAGGAGAAGTGCTTTTAGACTATATACCAGATGTGAATGAGAAAGGAATACTATTGTGTCAAATCTAATGGGTAAAGTACAGTTGCCTTTCCACTTTGGGTTCAGAAAAAGACAATAATTTTCCTACATGAAGGAATTAGAAGAGGATCTTTCCTCTTTCATATTAATATAGCAGCAGCATGCGCGCGCGCGCACACACACACATATATATAGCCAATTATTCCTTGTTCACAAAGAATCTGCCGTTCATGGGCCTTAGAGTCAAAATGTATATGTTAATTAGAAAGCAAAAGCATGGAAATTTGAAAGAAAAATTATAAGTTTCGTGAAACAGAATGAAGCATGCAAAAACATATAAAAAAACCATACTTTTGCATGGTAGATCGAATTAAATAGTAGTAAGTATTTTTCTATTGCAGAGGTGGCAGAAAGTACTTTCATTCATCAGGCTGACATAATCACAAGGGCACCATACATCCTAAATCTGTCAGTAACGCAAAAAACTTAAAGCTCATGAGCAAAGAGAGAGCTGCGTGCGTTGTATTCTTACTTGCATTCTAGAATATCTTCAAGTTTCAAAACTTATAGGGCTTGAAGTAAACGACAGAGATTTCATGTTGAAAAGTAGCCATTGCCAACAACTATATCTCATTATTTACTATATTGGGATCGAGCACTGCTCAAACAGCCTCGAAGGAGGTTCGAGAACTACTCAAACAGTCTTAAGAAAGGGTTTGAATATTGCTCCAAGGATGTCGAGAGGGCTAGAGCACTTCTTGAGGGGGCAACTATGTTTCTAAATTTTGATTTAAAAAAATGGCTAGAAAGTCTGTATGAAATGTACAAAGAAAACATATTTCTTTTCAACACAGAGGTGTACAAGTTACAATGTACTGTGGCCCTGTGGGGATTGAAACTCGGGTATATATATATCGTCAGTTCTGAAGATAGATTTTCCATTTTTATTTGTTTATGGAAGGCAGATTTTCCATTCAGAATATAATAAAAGTTCCACGGTTTCTTTTACAAATATTTCGTGAAGAATGGCACTTTCACTATCTATTGTATTGGTTTGTCTACCAAGCAATCTTTATCTTCTCATTGTTTAAAATAAACAAATTTAATTGTTGAATATTGTCAATGACCTCCCTTTTTTAGTATAAAAAGTTTATAATCATCTCTCAAAGTTGAAGCAGAAACCATCAACTTACGTAAATGATCGAATCAAACTTCTTATTTCAATACTAGAAAAGATCTACGTTCGATTCTCTTTCCTAGTAGTGACATCAAAAATTTTAAAATTTCTCCAAGATTTACCGTCAATTTTTATAATTTGTTTTCAAGCTTAAGCTACCACTAAAATATTTATCAAGGCATCTAAAATGGAGTTTATAGCCAAATATTCATCTGTTGGAAATTATGGTCTAATTTCTATTAATCATATAAAAATTATAAATTATTAGGCAAATAAATACACAAATTTATTGCACACTGCCACACACTCATAAACAAATACTATTCAATATGCACATGAATATGGATTAGAAAATACTGAAAGTATGCTCTGGGTCAAGAACTTGTATCTCTCTCCTAAAGACAATATATTTCCTACTACAGTGTTCATAGTTAATTGATGCTTATTTCTCAATCTCAAGATACAATAACCACCTCCTTACTACATTAACACACCAAATTATAGGGCTTCGACGACCCATGATTGTGTTGAACTCTCTCAAAGACTTACTTGAGCATGAATGACTCAATTAATTTAACTGACTAATAACTCAAATGAGATGTTGCCTTTATATAGATGCAAAAGTGGCTCTTCAGAATGGTTGTGACTTTTTTAAGTGTCAATAGTTGCATTCTTCAATTAAAAGGCAAAAGTTGCATCCTTCCATTTGATTTGAACAATAACAACGTCATTTCATAATGAGTCACAACTTATAAAATGTTATTTCGATCCATTCACATAATTTTTTGATTTAATTCAACATCATCTTCACTACCATCATCATTGTCATTATTTCTACCACCACCATGGAAAGAGAACAAAAAACTAAATACATCATCTTAAATGCAAGAAGATCAAATTAATATTATTAACTTCTTTAGTGGCATGCATAATGGAGAGATTTTTTATTGTGACCGGAACACGAGTAGTACACCACGTGTTATTATATAAGTGTTGGGAAGTTTAATTTTGTAAGTTACTAATTTTTTATCACACATATCCCACAATTTCTATAGTGACATGTGATGTATCATTCCGTGTTCCGATCACATTGAAAAATCTCTTATGCATAATGCCATTATCAATATAAGACTTGACTATAACCAAAAAAAAAAAATATGACTTGACAAGGTCAGCCGTGAAATCATTAAAATGTAAGACATAATTACTAAACGTAAAACATATTCTTATTGGATCTAATACAATATTAAGCACTAACTCTTGAATTGTCAGAAAATGTTTTCAGAATAACTCAATGGCATAAGCATTAAGGAATACACTTCTACATTTACATGTGTTTTCTGTATATTTCCCAATTTTTATCCAGAATAAAATTCCTAAATATTTGGCTTCTTCATTTTAGTGTATAACATAGAGAGGCATGTCAATCGAGAGGCGAAGTTTGTAGTAGATGCAGTAACTAATCCAGGTATTTCCCTTCCTACTATGTATATTTGGGATCAAGAACTCTTTGTTCAAGCCATGACAACTTTCTTATTTGATTGTAACAGATCTGGATGCTCGCGAGGTTTTTCGTTTTAATGCTTTCTTTCTTCAGCCAAAAATAGTATTCCTAAATGTTTACAAAAGATAAACTAAAAAAAAAAAAGAAATTAATAGGTAGGGGTATTTGCCTCAGTTAAATATCAAGTTAGAGAGAAATCATTGTCAATTTTTACTTTTCTTGCTTGGTATTTCTAAAGTAAAAGGTGATAATTTCTACCTCCACTAATAAAAAAAGAGAATTACCATAAATTCATATATCAAGCATGCGTGTTGACAACATCAATTCACCACTACTGAAAAAAAACAACTGATGCTTACTCTTTAATTTTTATCACCATGGTTCATGCCCTATAGCTCTCAAGTGGATCGCAGCCCCTTTCATAGCTCATCAACGATTAACTTTATATCTTTTTCAATTGACCAAATTCTTGTTCTAAATCACAATTCCACCCTTTTCGTTTGAGAGATACTCGATTCCACAAAATCGTGGAGGATGCCTACACAAAACAGTTCGTGATCATAAGCATGAAGTTTGATGAATTGGCCACAACTATTTTCTGTTCCTCTACAATTGTGTGAAGCCAATTTTCTCTCTTTTTGTTTTACCATTTGATTTTTTTATGAGAAATTTGTACATACACTAAGAACACTTATCACATAGTATATAATTTGACGTATTATAATATAAGCAAACAAGTGGATTTATATATTCTGACTCTTAGCCGCGTTAAAGTCTGATTAAAACAGTAACATCAACTAGCGTTGTTCCGAGTACACCAAATACTTTCTCGGGTTTAGGCTCAAGCAGTCAAGTTGCAGGGCAAGTAGAAAGTGCTGCAAACTGGTTTAACCTCACTGGGATCCTCAGTGCGCCTCAAATGGACCAGTGTGAGCCGTGAACGGCAGAGCAATGCCTAACTGACGCGTATTTCTCTTGACATGGACGTTTAGGTTAAAAATGATAAGCACAGCACAAAAGGTTCTTGAGCAGTCTGTCTCATCTAAAATTGTCTTATTGTGGTAAATATCAAACTGAATAAACAGTTAATATGCGATCATTATTTCGATTTTTAGTTTAAAAAATAATTTTTTATACTAAAAATAGAGGGAAAATTGATGAAGAAAATGAGGGATTGAGACGGATGAGGGAAGTAACCGAATAAGTGGGGAGGGGAGGAGTAAGAAATCAATGAGATTATATGAAAACAAAAACGTGTAATCATTGATTATATGAAAACAAAAACGTGTAAGTGAAAACAAATTAAAATTTATTCCGTTCTTATTTTGTGTGTCACTTCATATGCGTATTTTCATTTCTCTACTCACATTCATTCTCGTTTCAACAATACAGACTTTTAATTTATTTTGAACCTTTTTTTTTTATTTCTGACCATCAAGCTGAATACATAAAATGTAAACGAACAAAATTAAATAAGCGTGTCAAGGGAAAGAAAAATAGTTCGTGATATCATTTCCCTCGTCATTTTAATATGATCAGAAAGTATTGGTCATAATCACAGTATGGATACGTTAAGTTCAAGTATAAAATCTAATTTCTCACAATAATCCTACCATATAATTTACCACCACAAAGCTAGAGTTGGACATGAACCTTTGAATGACGTTCAAGTCTGGCTTTTCTGGATTCAGTGTACGGACAAGTGGCCATTTTCCTGTATTCTGGTTTACACCATTTATGTACAACATAAAAAGATGCCTTTTAATTTGGCATCCACACTGAGTGAGACACAAGAAACAGGAAAACGGTTTCTGTAACTTTCATGGCTTCCAGCCATACCGACCTAAATGAGGCATGTTATAATGCAACTGCTGGAAGCATTTTAAGATAACATCAAATGCTGCAAAAACAAAAAACAAGTCAACAAAAGGAGTCAACCACTTGGATCCTTTTGTTATAGTGGCCCTACGCTGGATCTTAGCTGATCTTTTACCGTGTGATAGGGTCTGGTGATAACCCACTTAAACACAGGTTTGACTGAGTCTTATCACTTGATGAGTCGATTCACTCAACAGCAAATAAACAGTACGAAAAATTCTCTCGTAATCGGAGTTAGTATGTGGCAAGCATCGTGCACATGACAAGTATTTATTAAGGGAATGATGTTGTTGTGATTATGTCTTGGTTACAATGGCAAGAGAGTTTCTCTTGCATGATAAAGTTCATTGATAATCGACTCAATATAATGATTTGACGTGTAGTCTTACGACTCCGTGAGTCGACTCACACAACAGTAAAGAGATAGGAGAATAAACATATTTTTGCTTTCATCATTGCAGATTTGCTTAGTACTAATCCTATTCTAAGCCACCCATGATGTTTTGTTTTGTTATGTTATATATTTACCCCATTTCTTACTCACCAACCGTTTCATCCACGCCCAAATCAAGTGTGTATCCAACATCTATGATTACTTTACCCACTTGGACTTGGTCATTGACAAGATTTTTAGTACAAGTGCAAAGAGGTTAAAATCACACAAAATACTTGCAAGAGAACAAGATAGGTGTAGTAAAAATGCTCATGCAAGGTCGTTCCCACAAAGATTATTTAAAACAATTTATGCAAAATCAAAATCTTAGTTAATTATTTGAAAACAAAGATTGAAAAATGTTGATTTTGAGTATAAATGTAATAAAAACGAATTTAATAAAAGTAATTTAGAAAAAAAACAAGTAGTAACCAATTAAGAAGAAATCAGATAAAAAAGAAAAGGTTTTGAGAAATAAATTTGGAAAAGCACTAGGATTCCGCCATCCCCTTAACAATCCTATGTAGATTTACTAATTACTTATGAATTACCCATGCAACTTTGAAGGTTAAGTTTTGCTAATGCATATTCTACTCGTGGTATTCAAGTTAGAACGTATATCAAATATGCAATCTGTCTGTGGTATTCAAATCAAATATAAACATGCATGACTCATTACACTTTGTGAAAAGCTTTTGAAAAACCATGCAACTCCTAAGACGTGGCATTCGCCCTAGGTGAAATTACAACTATCAATCACAAGAAGCAATACTCAATCCTCCGGTGGTATTCCAACCGAATTGCATCTAATTACTTATCTAAACATCCTAATGGTCGCGAGCATTAAGACACAAAGACAATTTAAACACAGTGATTAATAATTCAAAGTATGCATGCATAATATGATAAGCAATTAAATAAAAACTACAAATTCATGCTAAGGCTCAAGGCATCGCCCTAGCAAAAGAAAGTTAGTTACGCATATTCATAATTAAAATCAAAAGAGTTTTATTAAACTAAAAAAAAGAATGAAAGCACCTTGTAGAATAAAATCTGAAAATCTCTAAGCTTTTGCCAAATTCCTCTTTCCAATATTGCATAAAGAAGAAGAAGGTGCTACCTAGAAAATCCAATCCTTCCTAGAAAAGGACTTATAATAAAACTAAGAAACCAAATAAAAGTAGGAAACCAAATAAATTAGGAAACATAATCTTAAATTGACTATGATAATCAGTCCAAAATCTGCACAACCATGTTTTGGACCCATATATACTCCAAAACTCGTCCAAAATAGCTAGATTTAAAGCTTGGACTATTCTGAACACTTCTCCAGAAGGCCACGAATCCATCAAACGTCATCTTGGGCTCAAAAAATCACAATTAAGCCCAAAAAGTCACTTTCTAGCACCGCGCACTGCTTCTTTATTTCTTAGCCAGAAAATAACCGCTTGGTGGAAAAATCTGATATTTTGATAGAATCAAGCTAAGCTACTCACGAACGTCCTCCAATTTGAATCACTTTAAAATTCATCTATTTGATCATGTTTTGCTTCAGAAGAAGTTAAATGTCCTATATTGAAAATATAAAGCAAAATATCAAGATTCTACCAAAATAATTATCAAAACATATTAAGAATAGGGTAGTATAGATAATATAATATTGACTCATCAGTCTTCAACTCTACAAGTCCATAGCTTAATGCTCAAATAAAAATTAAAAAAGGTGGGGTCCAGGGAGAAACAAGGCATATCTGTAATATTGAGCAATATGAAGGGGAGGATTGTATCCATCTCCTTTATATACACCCCATCTATATTCCCACCAGCCCTCACTCATGACACCCAACTTTTCAAACCACAGTTTTGTTTTCCAAGTTGTGATAAAACACAAGCATGGGGAATTGCTTGGTTATGCAAGAAAATGTTACAAAGATTATGAGACCTGATGGGAAGATCCTAGAGTACAGCGCAGACATGAAAGTTTACCAGGTGCTGTCGGAGTTTTCGGGGCATGCAATATCTGAGACGGCTCCAAACTACCAGCATCTCCAGCCAGACTCCAAGCTGCTTGGTGGTCATCTCTACTATCTCGTACCTCTCCCTTTGCCACCGCCCAAAAAGGCTTCCCAGAAGAAGGTGAGATTTTCGGAGCCTGAAGCCGAACGGCCTGAACCTGAACAAGAAACTAAAGTTGTAAGGATTAAGTTGGTTATAAGCAAGAAAGAATTGCAGGAGATGTTGACAAAGGGAGGAGTTGCAGTTCTTGATGAAATGGTTTCTCGGCTTCAAAGTGAAGAAAAAGGCATAGATAAGAGTAACAGTAACAGCTTCAACGTTGATGGTAACTGTGAAGGGTGGAAGCCTGCTCTCGAAAGCATACCTGAAGTAGACTAGCAATAGTATAATCCTTAATATATGTAGCATTGTATCCTGATCCCTTCTACCAAAACGAAAAGGGAAAGAAGAAAAGAAAACAAGTATCTCTCCGCTTGATCGGTTTTCTGTAACATACATATAAAGTAAACAAAGATCCATGAAAAAGACTAGAAATACACAGCTTTTCTTTCCCTTCTCACGTACAAGTTATGAATCCATTCTCTAATTGGTATGTTAATTCTAATAATAGAATCTGCAAGTCATTCAGAAGCTTAGTCTCATGCATATCTCTCACGTACACAAGAAGTCACAACCAAGCCCCAAAAAAAAGGAAAAAGGAAAACAAAACATGCAAGTGAAAAAACAAAAGGTTAATTAATTAGAGATGATTTAACCATGACCTAGCTAGAGATTTCCTGCTTAAACTAAAGATTCAAATTTCCAAGAATTTTCATACAACTTTGTGGTAAAGAGGGGAAGAAATGTTGCGTGACAACAAATATCAAAAGCGAGTAAGCAGTTTGACATATTAGGTCCAAATACCAACGAGCATGTAATATGACGAAAGCGTGATGTGGCAATAAATATATGACTCTAAGAGTTGGCCCCTTAAGCTTCCAGCCTCACCTGCCAAATCACAAAAAAGGTAGAAAAAAGAAATACAAAGCATATCTACTGTTATTGGCATGCCAAAATAGTCATTATACACTCCTCCTGAATGAAAAAACGAGGAGTCCATTTTTTAAGTGCTAATTAATAACTTCCAAATTATTACATATTGTGGTGGTGGTGGTGTTAGTCCTCCCATTAAGAAAGCCTCTTGAAACTTCCCATAATGGAATGATAGAATAAGTCCACTTGCTTGCTCCAATAAAATTGCTTATGTGTGTGTGTGTGTCCTAGAAGAATAGCTTAAGTTGCCTTTATTGTATTTCATATACCAATCGTGGTGGTTTTGGTAGCATTCCAGAGCTGATTTACTGCTGCTTAGGACTATTCTTTACCAATCGCCATCGTTTCACACTCTTCTCCTATTAGGCATGTGAAAGAAAAACCGAAAGAAAACAAGAACTCCACAGGCTTAAATCGCCACCCAAATAAATGTTCCCTTGATACAGTAACCTAGCTTCCTGCACGGAAAAGAAGCACTCAAACTCTCTTGACTGGAGAAAAAAAATGAGGAATTAGAACTTATAAAAGATCCGGAGTATGAAGAAAAACTCAAAAAGTCGATGAATTGAAAAGTTAATCGTATGGATTACTTTTGCATATAACACACCATTTGAGTCTCGTATCAAAAATCTTCTCAGCATTAGATTGTTTTATACTGGTGAAAAACTGATATAACTTGTAGAACACTGAAAATTAGTCTATACCTCGTTTATAAACCTTCGATGGTTCAGCAATTTGCATAAGCTCGAGCCCTATGTAGAAACACCTAAACCTTCATATAAAAAAATCAAAACTATACAACAAGATATGAGATAGAAATTATAGTACCAGTTTTTAACTAAATGGATAACTGGAACTATATGTCATATGGAACACCCAAGACATCCTCCCATGTCTCACACCCGAAATTTGTACCCAAACAGACACAGAGTGAGTCTTCGTTGCATCATTCTTACACTCAAAGTATGTAACATAACTCTAGGTAAAGGAAAGCCAAAACTACTTTTGCATTCAGTAATTCTCTGCTTAGAGGGCAAGCCTTGGCGTAATGGAAAGGTTTCTCCTTTGTGATCGAAAGGTCACAGATTCGAGTCATGGAAACAGCTTCTTTGCAAAGCAAGGGTAAGACTACATACAATAGACATTTATCTCCCGATACTCACAAAGCAAGGAACCTTGTTGGCTTGGAGTTGCCCTTTTTTCTAATAATTCTCTGCTTGTTGGGTTCAGTACAGTGTAAAACATTCAAATTACTAAGTATAAGGACACTCTATAAGAAGAACCAGTTGGACAGATAATATTGCAAATCATGCAGAAACTTATTAGCCAAGTTGTCCACTGAAGGGTCTCTATCTACCCTTTATTTCCATATCAGCTTCTGAAAGAACAACCATAGGTCCCTCCTTGTTGATGGGAAACCAGGTAAGGAAATAAAAGGTCCTACAAAAAAAAGGACTAGTACTTTAGATTTCTTTATAGCACGTAGTTGTGCTATTGGCATTTCAATTTCGGGTTATAGTTACTGTTTCGTCTCACTAGGACATGAACAATCAGGACGCCGTGTGACATACATTCAAATTCCACTATAAAGGCCGCTGACTGACTAGGGCACCATTACTTACTTTTGCTTCCATCATAAAGCACTAGGCACACTGTGAGTAGCTTAGTTCAATAAGTTGGTGGAAACGTGTCTTGCATGTAAGCAATACACAATGACATGCATTTCACATTTCAGTTAAAATACTCACTTTTTATGCATCACTGAGTTTCTCAATTAGAGTGATGCCCTCCATCCACCTTGGCCAATGGCCATGGGAAATTGGAGGGGAAGTCTAGAAAAATAATCCATATCTTGTACTTCCGGTGTCTGAACTAGAGTGCAGCCCTCCATCCACCTTGGAAAATCATTTTTTTGGAGGATCTCCGATGGAGGGATGCAAAAACCATATTTACATTTTCAAAAGATGTAAATGAGAGTACTACTTCAATGAGAAAGATGTAAAATAGAGATTCTATTTATTTCTCTCTTTTATTGGCGGGATCCCCCACTAAAAAATGTAAATTTAAGTTTT
Organism: Pyrus communis; assembly: GCF_041283825.1. Taxonomy (NCBI): domain Eukaryota; kingdom Viridiplantae; phylum Streptophyta; class Magnoliopsida; order Rosales; family Rosaceae; genus Pyrus; species Pyrus communis. Next base: position 24,799,408 of record NC_142578.1, read on the forward strand.
ATTTACATTTTCTAGCCAAGATGGATATTTTACATCTCTGCATTGGAGAGTTTCCGGCCAACCAAAAATGTAAAATATGCATTTCAAGGCATTTTGCATCTCTCATTGGAAACTACCCTGATTGATAATTAAAAGTACCTATTATATCCCAGAAAGCGGTATTTCCTTGTTTCTTTCCCATCGCTAATAAATATAAGAAGAAAATTCCATTTCCCATCCCTTAGGAAAAGATATGGGAAATCATCTCCCTCAATTCATTTTCGCGTACCAAACATAGCATGCAAGCAATTGCAATTGATAATTATACGTGACAAACTCAGAACTTCATTTTACTAAGCTTAAAATGACACAAAACTATAGAAAAATGTTATTCACACACCAATTTTTACCTCCCACGCACCCTTATTAATTTTTGGCCGTTGATCAGACTTCATGTTGATTTAAGAAAAATCTGGTGTGCGCGCGTTTGTGCGGGTGTGAACGTTGATTTTATAAAGCTTGGACTTGCAAGCAAAAGAAACCACATCCAGTAAAATACACAACCAAATGTATCCAGTTAAAGTTCACACGAAGGTTGAGAGAGACTAACTTACACTGTCCTCCTCAGTAATGAAACATGAAAAGAAAGAGCTCCCATCAATACTCACATCCTGCATTTGTCCTTCATCCTACATGGAAAGAAAGAGCTCCCATCCTAGCTGTATGCCAACAGGCCCGTATATCTCCAAATAACTCGAGAATTAGGGGACCGAAAACAAAAGAAAAAGCAAGTAAGAGTAGAAGGGGAGGGGAGAAAAAAAAAGAGCACCCCAATCTTGATTTGTAACTCAAGGTTCCGACTCAGTTTCGGCACATTATCCTGATGCAAAATTTCACTTCATTGTGTTGTGCGGAAGCGTCAACCAAGTGTGAGTGAAAAATAAACCACAATAACTGACAAAAGATAAATGGAACAATACCAACAAGAACACCAAGATTTATACTGGTTCGGCAATGCCTACATCCAGTTTGGAGACGACGGAGTATTCCACTATAATCAATGAGAACATACAATAGTGTTTATCACTCAATTTCCCAAAGACCCGAATAACCCAAACTCTCACACTTACAATAGGAAGAGAAAACCAAAAATACAAAGCAAGACAATTTGAGAAAATTCTTCTCTATGCCAAATGGCTTCTTGCTATTTTTCTTTCTTCCTTGTTTCCTTGATGTTGTATTTGAGTTATGCCTACACCTCCTTTTATAGGCCAAAGGCCTCTCATCAAGTCAAAAGAATTAGGCATAAATGCATCCATTCTTTGACAACAAATTAGGCATAAGACCATCCATTTTATTTCCCACATGTAGCATGCCAACCATCAATTTTGACCACAAAAGTAGCCAACATCATTTGTTGGTTTTAGACTACATTTGGTTTGAGCCAACAATCAACAATCTCCACCTTGGCGCAAACCCTCTAAGTAGAACTCCCAATAGTCGTCTCCCACTCCCCCATGGGGCAATCAACAAATTTTACAAATGCCAATCAAGTCTAAGCAGTGCTTAAACTTGAGCAACTTAAGCCCGATCGTAAATTGATCAAATCGCTTGTACCATTGTCTTGGAGACTGCTTCAAGCCATACAATGATTTTTCCAATTTGCAAACCCAATTTTCCTTTCCAGCAACCTTAAAACCTTCTGGCTGAGACATATAAATCTCTTCCTCCAAATCACCATGTAAGAACGCAGTCTTGACATCAAGTTGGGCCAACTCAAGATCAAACTGCACAACCAAAGCCAACAGAATACGAATAGAAGAATGTTTTACTACAAGAGAAAATACCTCATTGTAGTCAATGCCTTCTTTCTGAGCATAGCCTTTAGCTACCAATCTGGCTTTGAATCTTACATTGTCTTTTCCCAAAGATTCCATCTTTTTGGCATACACCCATTTACAACCAATTTCTTTCTTCCCCTTTGGTAACTGAACCAGCTTCCAAGTCTTATTTTTATGAAGAGATTTCATCTCCTCATCCATAGATTTCTTCCACAACTCGTACTCTGAACTCATAACAGCTACTTTGTAGGTTGATGGAATATCATCTTCAATAACGGGAAGTGCATATGCCACAATATCAGTAAATCGAGCAGGCTTTCGAATTTCCCTTCTCGATCTTCTGGTTGCAATATAGTCTTGTTGCTGTGGAGGCTCTTGGGTAGGTGCCTCCTCTTCATCATCCTCGTCCTCATCATCATGATTAACTGTAGGACAAGTGTCTGTAACATCAGACCTTACTGGAACAACTGGAGTCTTCAGTAACTCCACCTGCTTTGAGCTACTCATGGTCTCGGTCGTTTCAGTTTCACCTTCATGCTTGTTCTGATTAACCATAGCAGCCTCATCAAAGGTCACATCTCTGCTTACAACAAATTTCTTCTCATCTGGACACCAGAGTCGGTATCCCTTCACGCCAGTGCTAAAGCCCATAAATAGAGCTTTCTTTGCTCTTGGATCCAACTTGCTTTCTCTGACATGATAGTAAGCAGGACAACCAAATATGTGTAAGAACTTGTAATCAGTACAAGGTTTACCAGACCATACCTCCATGGGCGTTTTGCCCTCATTCGCAGCAGCTGGCAATCGATTAATGAGATGGCTTGCATAAGTAATTGCCTCAGCCCAAAACGCCTTGCCTAATCCAGCATTAGACAACATACACCGAACTTTCTCAAGCAAAGTACGGTTCATGCGCTCCGCCACCCCATTCTGTTGCGGTGTCTCCCTAACCGTGAAGTGCCTCACAATACCCTCATCTTGACAAACTTTCAAGAAAGGATCAGACTTATATTCACCCCCATTGTCTGATCTGAGAGTCTTGATCTTTCGACCGCTTTGCGTTTCAATCATCTTTTTCCACTTCAGGAATATCTTCAAGACTTCATCTTTACGCTTCATGGTGTACACCCATATTCTTCTAGAGAAGTCATCAACAAAGGAGACAAAATAATGGCTACCTCCCCAAGATGCATTCTTGGAAGGTCCCCAAACATCAGTGTGAACATAATCAAGAATGCCTTTAGTGTGGTGAATAGCAGTGCCAAATTTTACTCTAGTTTGCTTACCCAACACACAATGCTCACAGAATTCCAATTTGCATGCCTTTGCACCTTTCAATAAGCCTTGCTTCACCAATCCTTGCAACGCTTTTTCACCAGCATGCCCAAGACGCATATGCCATAACCTCGTGGTGTCTTTGCTATCTGCGTCAGCAGCTTCGGTGACAGCTGCTTCACCAATAACTGTACTCCCCTTCAAGAAATACAAGTTATTTCGTCTTGTACCTTTCATCACCACCAGTGCCCCGTAAACAGCTTTAAGAACTCCACCCTTCATGGTGATCTTGAGACCCTTGGATTCCAATGCACCCAGTGAGATAAGATTTTTCTTCATATCCGGTACATACCGAACATCACTTAATTCTCTGACTGTTCCATCATGCATCTTCAAACAGATTTTGCCTATCCCTTGTGTTTTACAGGCATTATCATTACCCATCAAAACAACTCCACCATCCAGCTCCTCGAAGCTAGAAAACCATTCTCGAATGGGACATATATGATAGGTGCAACCTGAATCCAAAATCCACTCCTTGGAGTGACCATCAGCAGATGAACTAGCCAAAGCAAACTCGAAATCATCATCTCCAGATTTTGCAATATTTGCTTCAGAACCCGCTTTCTCTTTGTTCTTCAATTTGGGGCAGTCTCTCTTCCAATGACCCTTTTGGCGGCAAAAGGCACATTCATCTTTAGCAGGAAACTTCCCTCGTGACTTTGAACGAGATTTTCCCCGCTTCACATATTTTCTTTCCACTGTTCGACCCCTTGCAACAAGTGTCTCGGTTTGTGAATTGTGAGTCTTCAGTTCCTTCTTTCGACACTCATGATTCACCAATGCCGCAGACACCTCATCAAGTTTCACCTCGGATTTTCCATACAACAAAGTAGTTGTCAAATGATCATAATCATCAGGCAATGAATTTAACAAACATAGTGCCTTATCCTCGTCAGGAATTTGCACATCAAGGTTTGCTAAATCAGCAAGTATTTTATTATAATCATTGAGGTGTTCATGCATAGAAATACCTGGACTATACTGAAATCGGAAGAGTCGCTTCTTCAAGAAGAGCCGATTTTCTGCGCTCTTGGTCATATACTTCTCTTCCAATTTTGTCCATAACTCCTTAGCAGAAGTTTCCTTCATATACGGGTATTTCAACTCCTTATCAAGGAACGATCGAATAGCAGCACAAGCATGAAGATTAATTCGTGTCCACTGCTTGTCATCAATATCTTCTGGTTTATCTTCCAGAACCATATCCAACTCTTGTTGATACAACACATCCATAACTTCACATTGCCACATACCAAAATTATTAGAGCCATTGAATTTATCAACCTCTAACCTTGTAGTAGCAATTTGATGTCTATTGGATGTAGACGCCGACGAAGACGATGTCGACTCCTTCCCCTTCACAGATTCATCTTTATCTCCAGCCATCTACTCGGCACTATTCACGGGACTGTAACGCCAACAAATTTTTCACTCCCACGAGAACGCCTAGTCGAAACACTAGGCTCTGATACCACTTGTTGTGCGGAAGCGTCAACCAAGTGTGAGTGAAAAATAAACCACAATAACTGACAAAAGATAAATGGAACAATACCAACAAGAACACCAAGATTTATACTGGTTCGGCAATGCCTACATCCAGTTTGGAGACGACGGAGTATTCCACTATAATCAATGAGAACATACAATAGTGTTTATCACTCAATTTCCCAAAGACCCGAATAACCCAAACTCTCACACTTACAATAGGAAGAGAAAACCAAAAATACAAAGCAAGACAATTTGAGAAAATTCTTCTCTATGCCAAATGGCTTCTTGCTATTTTTCTTTCTTCCTTGTTTCCTTGATGTTGTATTTGAGTTATGCCTACACCTCCTTTTATAGGCCAAAGGCCTCTCATCAAGTCAAAAGAATTAGGCATAAATGCATCCATTCTTTGACAACAAATTAGGCATAAGACCATCCATTTTATTTCCCACATGTAGCATGCCAACCATCAATTTTGACCACAAAAGTAGCCAACATCATTTGTTGGTTTTAGACTACATTTGGTTTGAGCCAACAATCAACACATTGGCCCCAAAAAATAATAGCTTCTACTCATAACTTACAAAGCGGCCTTTTCAATGTACTTTTTCTAAATAAATAAGCCAGAAGAACCTAGATGTCTACGTATTCAGAACCAAAAGATAGCAGAAATGCACTAAACAGTCAAGGCCTCCTGCTGGGCATGCCAAGCAACGACGTCCTTGTATGACAACTTGCCTCCAAAAACATCCAAAGCGCTGCCAACAGTTGCATCTACATGTCCCCGTCCTGCCACTTTTATCCTCTCTAAATAGGCCATTACAGTCACACCACCAGCATAAGTTACAGGAATCTGGCACCCAGAAACATATTGTGTCAGTGATTTGAACAGGATGTATGATGCATGAACATAAGAATTTCTAAATCTCTGGTGAAACCCATGCCGATTCTCTACTACAACAGCAGTGAATCCCATAGGTAGCCCCAAGCTTTTTGGCTCAACGAGAAACAACGAATTCTCATGCTCGAGGGCTTTATACCGATGGTGGATACACATTTTAATCCACGTTCAGTTAGTATAAAAATGATTTAGATGAAAACAATCGTTACTCAAAGAAAAGATGACAAGAATCATGGCTCAGTCCTTGTCTTTCCAAGGTCATCTATGTGAGGCTTAAAAACATATTTCTACTGATTGAACATAAATCAAACAACGGTAGTCTACATAGAAATGTGGATAATAGGTTAGAGAAATTTCTTTTCAGTGCAATGACGAGATGGAGGAATATTTCCAGCAACCTATAAAATTTCAAAAAACCTGAGCAGTTAGTGTTAGAATATATAGTCAATGGTCCATGATTGTGACACTTGTCACAATCTTGGTGTATTGGTTCATTAGTAACTAGTTTTGTAACTGCCTATATAAGGCAAGATTGTTGGATTACTTAGTATGAAAGAAATATACTTTACAGAAATAATATCTCCTCTTCTTCTCCTCTCTCTCTCTCTCTCTCTCTACTCTCTCTCTAGTTCTTGCATACTATAGAAAGATTATAGAAAGATATATAGTTCAATTCATGAAGATTAACATGGTATCACTCGCCATTGTTGCTGACGCGTGATCTTTGATCCTTCTTGCTTCCGCTTCTTCCTTCTTCATCTTTGGTATTCTCGGTGTTTTTTTTTTTTTGATCGGACTCAATCTTCTTTGTTTTTTTAGGGTTTTGTTGGTGATTATTCATTGTGATCGATTGCTGGTTTAGTTTCTGGATCAGTTTCTGGTTCGATTTGTTGTCTGCGATCTTTGCACATTACGTGTTTGTGAAAATTTCCGACTGAAATTAGGGTTGTGTTTCAAGAATCTGCAATCTTGCGTGAAACATGGTGACTGCGTCTCAGCTACAGTTACTTCAATCTCCGGTTACGAACCTTATTTCGTCGATCTCGATCTCTGTTAACGTCAAGCTTGATGACTCTAATTATCTTAATTGGCATTTTCAAATGCAACTCTTACTGGAAAGCAATGGTCTTATGGGATTTGTGGACGGATCAACCTCTTGTCCCTCACAAACTGGTGAATCTGGTATTAATTCTTCTATGTCTACTGAGAATGATGTTGTTTTGATTTGGAGAATGCATGATAGGGCTATAATGCAATTGATTACTGCGACTTTATCACCTGTGGCTATGTCCTGTGCTATTGGGAGTCAAAGTTCGAGAGATCTTTGGAATCGTTTAAAGGAGCAATTCTCCACTGTATCCAAAACAAGTATCTTTCAGATGAAGTCGAACTTGTAGACAATTAAAAAGGGGTCTGATTCCATTTCAGTTTATCTGCAACGCATTAAAGAAGCTAAGGGTTATTTGTCAGCTGCTGGAGTGTTCTTTCAAGATGAGGATTGATAGGAGCATATTTATGCGACTTAGTTTGCTTGTTTTCGTACATTTATGTTATTAGTTCTTAGTTATTTTAGTTCTTTAAGCTTCTTTTGTGTGTTTTCAGGTTCATAAGACGTATTTGGCGAAAGGATGCATTTTGGAGCCTTTTGGAGCACTTTTGGGCACAAATTGGATAGCTTATGCTTGGAGCAAAAAGAATGGACGAAATTGAAGAGTTGATGTCGCAAGGATTCCTACTACGACAAGGATTCCTACTACGATGAGGATTCCAATTACGAGAAGGTTTCCAAATTGAAGGAGGTTTCCCACTCACATGAGGATTCCTAATCACACAAGGATTCCTACTTGAAGTAGGAAAGTTAAGCCAAAGTTTCCTATTTTGGTTGACCTTTCCTAAATCAAGAACGCTCTAAGTTTTAGCACTTAAGATGGCTCCCGAGCACCCTTGGACAACAAACAAAGGTTCTTTGCAAATTTTCCCTTCCTTGCCGTGCAAAGAAGGTGGTTTCCCTTTCTTTGTGCAAACTTCCCTATTTTTCATATGTGTTAGGACATTTCCCTTATTCTAACACCTCTTGTTTAATGCCTTACCCTTCCCTAAACCTTATGCCGCACCTCCCCCTATGTTTCCTGATTTCAAACTCTTATTTCCTAGTTTAATTCACTTTCCTAGTTCTAAAACTTTCCCTAAAGTCCTAATTTCTGATTTCTTGCAAGGAATTGATTTTTCCTTCCTTCTTTTGCACCAATTTCGTTTCTTACCTTAAATCCCCTTTCCTTGCTATGCAAGGGGTTTAATTTCTGATTCCTTGCAAGGCAAGGACATTCCTTATTTGTTTAAATTCGTGCATCCCCTTTTTCTGATTTTATTTGGACTTTATTCACTTACCTTTTCTATTTAGACTAGGAAATCTGAATCAAAACTTAATTAGGTATGTTATTAACTTCATAAAACACATATAATTAGCCTTTGGCCGAACCCTAGAGGATCATTCACCACAGAAATTCGTCCATTCACTCACACACACATCCATTCATCCCAAAACACCAATCTGCACTCCAGAAACACAACCAGCCGCACCACCTTCTTCGACCCTCTTTGCCGAGTTCTCCACCACCTTCCAACCATCAAACACTCATCCACACTCAACCTACACCCCTTGCCGTGCCTCTAAACACCCCAAAATCCATTCTACATCATCAAAACAGCCCAGAAACCACCACCACCCAATCTGCCGCAAGCAAGGGAAAAGAGACAGATTCACTCAATTGTTTGGCTCTTCATTCTGAGTTGTTGAACAATTTTAGGTGTATTCTATCTTATATTTCAATGTCTAATTCATGTAATCTTTGTTTTGCTTTGAGTATGATTGGCTAAATTCGTTTTGGCTAAGGGTGTATTCGAAACCATGATTATATATGTGAAATAAGTTGATTAATTCCAGTTATCGTTGCATAAGTCGTGAATACAATTTGCTTAACCGTTTGATTTAGAACTTATTCTTGTATGTTGATTGAGAGTGCACGCTTAATTTGCATGCTTGAATTTGATGCTAGGATATAAGTTTGTTTCACCTAATCGTTATGAATTTATATTCACAAGTAGTGAAGGTCGCTAGTCACGATCATGTTAAGTGAATTCCTAGCAAGAGTATCATGCTTTTCATAGTTACAAATGCCTTGTCGATGCTTATGATTTCCAAAGAACGTAATGATTCTAACTTGTGTCTTTATCATGTTGTTCATATAGAGAACTTGTTAGGAATAATTTGTTTGCGATGCATATTCATCCAATTCAATAATTCTAGGGAAATCTGAAGGTTAATTTAAGCAAACCTAATTAACTTGGAGTGTCGAGGTTCATAACTTATTGAATTGATAACTGGAAATTGATTTACGTTGCATATATTTCATGTGTGGAGAAGAACCCCTTAGCTATTCCATCATCCATTGATTCATCACAATTTGTTTTACAATCTGTTTTCTTTACAATCTGTCCATTTAATTTAATTTCGTCCAAACACAATCCCCCCATATTTTGTTAAGTCTTAGTCATTATAATCTGTCTTATTTTGTGTTTTTAAGCATTTGGAGTCTCAAACACCTTCAAATTCATCCAAATCTGCCTAGTTTACATTATTGTTTTGTTTGTTTGATTTTCGTCCAAAACCAAATCCCTAATTGTCTTAGAGTGTCTAATTGGTTCAATTATGTTTTAGATTGTGTTTTTAAGAGTTTTGAGTCAAGTTAGAACCAATTTTCGTCCAAGTTTGTGTTTAGGCTCAAAACTGCCCAGTTTGTGTTTTTAGGCAGTTTTGAGGGTTTTTAGCTTATTTTGAGTCTTGTGAACTTGTTTTGAGTTTTTTTTTTAAGTGAGTTAAGTGTTTTAAAGGTTAGTTTTATTTATTTGAGTCAGTTTAAAGTGTTTAGCACCCCTAGTTAATCCCCGGTTAAAACGATCCCTACTTACATCATTACTACAATTGTCACAAATAGGGTTTAATTTGTGTGTCACATTCGTAACGCATCAAGGATATTGTAATACTCGCTCTTAATGGCTTGCCTTCTGAATACAATACTTTTTGTTTTGTGATCCGAGGTCGTGAAAGTGTCATTACCCTGAAAGACTTTAGGGCACAGTTACTTGCTGAAAAAGTCATTGTTGAGAATCATTCGAATGCTTCCTTTATGACTGCTATGGTTGCTAATTCTCAGCCTAAAAATGTATCATCCTCGCAGTCGTTTGGCAATATTCATGGTCAATCTCAATTTACCTCTGGCGGTTACAAAGCTTACAATGGGAATAAACATAAGGGTAAAGGAAAGTATCAGGGACACAGATTCTTCAATCCCAGACCTATGTACTCAACTCAGGCACTTGGTTTGTCTACTTCTGCATCAGGAATTCTTGGTCACTCTCCAATATCTTCAGTGGGGTCTTCCTCTACCTCTATGCTTCCTACATGTCAGTTATGTAACATTGGTGGTCACACTGCTCCATTTTGTGGTGCAAAGCCTCCAGAAAGGCATGGCTGTCAAATCTGTGGAAAAATGAATCATGTGACTTGGTTTTGTTTCTACAATGATAAAGGACCTAACTACATTGGCTCTCTTAGTTCGCCACATTCCAATGGGTTCCCATCTGCCCCTCCTAACTATCACATACTGCCTCATTCACCTCAGTATTCATATCAAGCGTCTCCACAGCCACACACACATCAGTTACAGCAATCTCCAATGCATGCTATGCACACTGTGTTCAATTCTACACCTCAACCAGCTACTCCATCAGCACCTCCCCAAGTTTGGTTGACTGATTCTGGCGCAACCAATCATATGACTGCTGACATGAACAACTTATCCTTGGCATCACCTTATCCTACCAGTGAGACCATACAAACTGCCAATGGTGAAGGTTTACAAGTCTCCCATGTTGGGAATTCTATTATTCATACTCCAGCAAAACCAATCAAATTAAATTCTGTGTTATATGTTCCCAAGATAACACACAATTTATTGTCAGTACATAAGATCTGCCTTGATAATAATTGTTGGCTAATCTTTGATGCCTTTTGTTTTTGGATTCAGGACAAGGCCACAGGAAGGATCCTCTACAAAGGGTTATGTAGTAATGGACTATATCCTATTCATTCCCTTTCCTATCCTAACTCCAGTTCTTCACAAAGTTCATTATCTGCAAAAGCTTTTTTGGGACAACTTGTTAAATCTCAGCTTTGGCATCATAGGTTAGGTCACCCAACAAATCATGTTGTTTCTCTTATGTTACATAAAGCCAATGTACCTGGTACCCCTTCTAAGTCATCTGTTTTGTGCCATCATTGTCTTGAAGGCAAATTTAGCAAATTACACTTTCCACCTCATGTCAATAAGTCTGTTAAGCCCTTTCAAATTGTGCATAGTGACTTGTGGGGTCCTGCACCTTGTGTTTCTGTTGATGGTTACAAATATTATGTAATCTTCATTGATGAATATAGTCAACATTGTTGGCTTTTTCCATTAATAAACAAGTCTGATTTGTACTCTACCTTTCTTGCATTCTATTCTTTTGTACTTAATCAGTTCTCTACTACGATTAAGATTTTACAAAGTGATTGTGGATGAGAGTATATGAGTCATAGGCTTCAATCTTTTCTTCTGGACAACGGTATTGTTCATCATAAGTCCTGTCCATACACCCCTGAACAAAATGGGTTAGCTGAACGTAAACATAGACATATTATCGAAACCACTGTGACATTATTGCAAACTGCTACACTGCCACATCAATTTTGGTCTTATGCATGTCAAACTGCTACCTATCTGATAAATAGAATGCCAACTGTTATTCTTCAAAACAAGTCACCATTTGAACTCTTATTTGGTAGTGTTCCATTATTATCCCATCTTCGAATTTTTGGTTGTGCCTGTTTTCCTTTGTTAAAACCATTCAACAGCACCAAACTTCAACCCAAAACCACCAGGTGTGTTTTCCTAGGCTATGCTTCTAAGTATAAAGGATATATGTGTTATGATGTGCCTAAGAAACGGATTTACATTTCTAGGCATGTTATTTTTGATGAACAACAGTTCCCATATGCAGATTTACTGACACAAGCCACCATTACTCACCCTAATTCATCAGTTCTCACTTTATCTTCCCTTCCCATAGCAGTGGTTAATACCAACAATGTTATTGTGTCTTCATCACCAACATCTTCAAATCCTTCACTTAATCCTCAGTCCATTACTAGTGCACATGCATCCTCTTCTCAGCTCCATGTGGTACCTGATCCAAATCCTCTACTAAGTACTGAGAACACTAAGTTTCATCCTGATTCTCTGCAAGCTGTTGTGGATATTCCTCCAATCAATTTGCATCCAATGCAAACTCGAAGCAAAAGTGGTATTTGTAAGAAGAAGGCTTTCCTTGCATCTGCTCAAACCTGTGAGGGGATTGATTTGTCTCTAATTGAACCCAGCTCTTATAAGTCAGCTCTTAAAAATCCTATATGGTTCAAAGCTATGCAAGAAGAACTGGATGCTCTCCAAGCTCAGGGTACTTGGACTCTGGTTTCTTTGCCATCTACTAAAAATCTTGTTGACTGCAAGTGGATCTTCAAAATCAAAAGACACTCTGATGGATCTATTGCTCGACATAAAGCTCGTTTGGTAGCTAAAGGGTTTAGTCAAGAACCGGGTTTGGATTATGGTGAGACTTTTAGTCCTGTGGTTAAGCCTACTACTGTGAGGTTAGTCCTTGCTCTTGCTGCACATTTTGGGTGGGTGTAAACACGAAAAATTCCTGAAACAAGAAACAAGAATACCATGTACAAAATATATTTTGTATATTAATGATTTTGGGGTTACAATCTCTTTGTAATTTGATCCTCTGATTCTATCTTCGTAGGGTGTAGGTTTGTGGATGAGCTGTTGATCCAAAGGGCCGTCGGGGCTTGATCTAGGGATGAACAGTTGATGAATGGATCTTCAAGGGGCGTTGGGCTTAATCTTGAAGAATAGTTGTGCGGATTTCTTCAAGGGGGCTTTTGGGCCTAATCTTGAAGGTTGATGGATGAGCGGATCTTCAAGGGCTTTTGGGCTTGATCTTGAAGAACGATTGGATGATGAATGATGAACACTTTCTTCAAGGGGTCGTCGGAGCTTGATCTTGAGTCGGTGGAAGTTCTTCAAGGGCCGTTGGGGCTTGACCTTGAAGGAGGATTTGACGAAGAACGAAGAGTGTTTTCTTGATCATTCGGGATTTTCTTGAGAGCTTTAGAGTTTCAAGGCTTCAAGGTTTTGGTGTGATGTAAATTCCCTTCTTTCTTTCTTCTCCTCAAAATGAATGCCTTGGCTTCCTATTTATAGAATTCCAAAACTTGATTTTTGGATTTAAATAATCAGATGAAATAAATCATTTCTGCCAGGTATTGACACGTGTCCTATTTGATGACCTTTCCAATTTATTTCGATTTTTCGTTGAGTCATACGCTACACGTAAAATTTATGTGACACGTGAGCGTTGAAATTTTAATTATTGGTCAACATTTATTTCACCGAAATTTCGATGTCTACAGTGGGGTCTTAGACAATAGGATGTTAAAAATGCATTCTTGCATGGAGTTTTGGAAGAAGAAGTTTATATGGCACAACCACCTAGTTTTCAGGATCCAATTCAGTCTCATTTATTGTGCAAACTTCATAAATCACTCTATGGCTTGAAGCAAGCTCCTAGAGCCTGGAATGATCGATTTACAAAGTTCTTGCCTCAGCTGGGATTTGTCAATACATATGCAGATTCTTCACTGTTTGTCAAATATGTTGAAAATACAGTTGTGATACTATTGCTTTATGTGGATGATATAATCATCACTGGGAGTGCTACAACTTCAATTCCACAGGTTATCAGTGCTCTTACTACTGAGTTTGATATCAAATATCTGGGGCTTTTACATTTTTTCTTAGGCATTCAAATTTACAAGACTCCCAGCGGATTGTTTATGTCCCAAACTAAATACATTCATGATTTGTTAGTGAAGACTGAAATGCTTGACGCCAAGGCCTGTGATACACCATGCATTCCATATAGTCGACTTCTTAAAGATGATGGTGATCCTTATCCTAATCCTGGTGCTTATAGGAGCATTGTGGGAGCTTTACAGTATCTTACTTTCACTAGGCCTGACATTGCATTTTCAGTGCATTAGGTATGCCAGTTTATGCAGCAACCTATGGTCGCTCATTATACTGCTGTAAAACGAATTCTCCGGTACTTAAAAGGTACTATGAATGTGGGTGTGACCTATGCTCGCGGAGATCTTCACCTCAAGGCCTTTAGTGATGCAGATTGGGCAGGAGATCCCAATGACAGACGGTCCACTACAGGGTTGGTTGTGTTTTTAGGATCCAATCCCATATCTTGGTCTTCAAAGAAACAACAAACTATGTCTAGATCATCTACTGAAGCAAAATATAGAGCTCTTTCTTCCACTTCTGCAGAATTGGATTGGATTAAGCAACTGCTTGTCTTTCTGAATATTCCTGTGACAATACCTCCAGTTCTTTTCTGTGATAACTTGTCAGCTATTGCCCTGTCATTTAATCCTGTGCAACACCAGAAGACTAAGCATATTGAAATCGATGTCCATTTTGTTCGCGAACGGGTGGCCAAGAAACAATTGACAGTGCAGTTTGTTTCATCCCAAGAACAGTTTGCTGATATATTGACCAAAGGTTTAAGTGGTCCTCTGTTTAGAACTCATTGTATCAATCTCATGCTTAGTTCATCAAAGCATGACCTTGCGGGGGGATGTTAGAATATATAGTCAATGGTCCATGATTGTGACACTTGTCACAATCTTGGTGTATTGGTTCATTAGTAACTAGTTTTGTAACTGCCTATATAAGACAAGATTGTTGGATTACTTAGTATGAAAGAAATATACTTTACAGAAATAATATCTCCTCTTCTTCTCCTCTCTCTCTCTCTCTCTCTCTCTCTCTCTCTCTCTCTCTCTCTCTCTCTCTCTCTCTCTCTCTCTCTCTCTCTCTAGTTCTTGCATACTATAGAAAGATTATAGAAAGATATATAGTTCAATTCATGAAGATTAACAGTTAGCAAAAGACATAAATGTGCCATTATTCTATTAATAGGTTGCCAACGGGTGAATACTTTCCAAGCAACGCCACAAGCTCCTCATCAATTCCCAGCCTGCAATAAATAGAAATGAGATCATCCAGTTATAACTCAACGGATAAACAGAGTACATTTGTCTTTTTCAAATATTGGATGTCAGGTTGGGGGTGGGGGGATGGTACTCATGCCGATACGCAATTGCAACTTTGCAAGCTTTCAACAATTATTGTTTAGTAATCAACTAAACATACGAGTAGTAGACCATCTGGAATCGGCAAATATATTTTCAGTATAGCAATTCCAAGAATTTAGGGCCAGCACTAAACATCAAATGAAATTATAGCAGAAGCTCAACTCAAAAATGATCTTCTTTAAACTCGACCCTTCAGAAATGAAAGAAAAATAACATTATTGTAACTTAATCCATTCTTTACTTGATTAGTGAATTAACACAAAAGCAATCATAGTTTTATCTGCAAACAGAAGGAAATTCTTGATATCAGAAAAAACGTCAATGGGAACAAGGATCTAGGAAAGAGAAAGGAAAAGAAAAGCATCTATCTATAACACAATGCATGGAATTCATGGACCTTTCTCTAAAAATTATATTTCTCAGTTCTCATAAGGATGAGCACAAAGAGCAAAAGCCCTGAATAAATTTCTCAGGCAAGGAGAAAAAATTTAATTTTATTATGAAAAATCATTTTCCTTTAACTAATAATTATAGTCAAAGGCGAATTTGCACCACATTATTGCTAGCCATTGTGAGGATTAGCCTACTCCCTCCCCCTTAGTATAGATAATAATCATAATATCGTTTGTTCCAAAAAAAAATTAAATAAATAATTATAGTCAAAATCTCTTTTAAGGCGTTAAAATTATAAAATTATTTTTGGTAATGAAATAAAATGGTAACATATATAACTTACTTTTTCCCTTCAACATCAACACCATGTACCAGAAATTCGTCTGCATAGTTGGCAAGAAAGTTCAATATTTCCTCATCAAGATTCACATCACTAAACTTCTGCCATCTATCTGTGACGATTGCATATTTACCATCCTGCACACATTAAAAAAAATTCATATATGCACATTAAGACCAACATGTGAAAGTGTACAAAAGAGGCAGTTGAAAATGCTGAAGGAGAAAATTACAAACAAGAAAAACTCTTTCTTAACAATTCCATAGTTTAGTGTTGATTCTGAAGATTTACAATTCTCTGAAAACTGTCACTCTAGTCAAACACCACCAATATGATCTAAGTTTTCACTAAACTCAGATTACAACGAATCGAATACACATAAAAACTGCTTAAGAGTTAAGTAAATAAATAACTCAGCTTAGCCCTGAAAAGAAAATAAACAAATAGATAATGACAAAGGAGGTTTGATTCTTGCTTGGCCTCATACCCTCTTTCTGCAGCTAAGGTCTAAAACAAGCCTCTCTTTTCAAACAACAAGAACAAGATCTTTAAGCCTTTCAAGGTCCATTTGTGCATTGTTAAATACATACTGCAAAGAAACCATGCCAAATGTAAAGAAATGATTTCGTGAAACAATTTGATCCAAATCAGTCCTCTTAATTAACATATAGATGTAAAAGGGTGACGAAAGGGTAGCAACTTACGGAAGTGACAATGATATGGCTAGCCCCTTCTTCTATGTAATTCAAAAAATTTTCTGAATTGATCCCACCTCCTACTTGCGAACCACCTAGATTATACCAGTCCTCACAGCAAGTTCAGCAAAGGAAAATCTGTAAGTTCAAACATATCATCAACGATCTAGATTAAAAGTGAAACAGCATACTCCCAAGGCACTCAACTTACTTGAAAAAAGTCAGTATCTGCAATATTATCAGACACGGATGTTTTTGCAAAAGTGCTAAAGTATCTGATGCTGGGTAACAGTCTTTTAATCTAATTCACCCTCATATCATCAGCCATATTTACTTCTTGAACTCTATATCAAAAGTTCGCAACTGAGAGAAAATCCAATAAGAATCACTTTTCGAACATGAACAGAATAAACTAGAAGACAATTTAAATCATTTGATCCGAAAATTAATTAACAGCATCAGAATCTACAAGAACAGGAAGGAAGGCAATAGACCCACCAGGATAGGCATGCAAAGCTTCAATGGCTGCAACTCTACTCAAAGGGTCAGCTCCAAGCATGATAACATGACCACCTGTAAGCCCATCTTCTTTATACATCTTTGCATACTCCGCTGCAGACTTATCAGACACAAAATTGGTAACAAGAACCGACCCATCATCCTTCAAATCCGAAAGGGTAGACCCAACAATTTGAATCACTTTCCCCTGAAGTAAAAATCAACATAACAATCACAGAAATCCCAAAAGAAAAATAATTAAGCTCGTCACAAAAACGCATATAACTGATTCACAGAAAACCCCAGTTGATTCGAAAACATGAATTTTGATAAACTGAAGTTGCAGTACCTTGTGTATGTCAATGCTACGCCGGAAGCGAACGGCGCAGCGGATCGAAAGCCGCCGGGTGAAACCTGCCCCAGAAAATGGGAAAATGCGCGTTGAACTGGATGAAAAGGGTAAACACCAAAGTAGGAAAAGAAACGGAAGCAGAAGTTTACTTACTGGACGCCATGGAAGGGTCTGGCAGTGAAACTTTTACGGTTTGCTGCGCCGAAAATTGAAGAGCTCGGAGGTCTGTGAAGTGTACTGACATCCGAAGAGAAAGCGGCATTGAAGGTCCCAACTTTCATTCTGCTTCTGCGCCAAAGTTCGGATTTTTTTGCATTTCTCAGTCCAGGTTGAAGAACAACAGAGGAGTAGGCTGCCGAGTGAATACGGTTCGACGGGTGTTTATGCCAAATTACTGTTTCGCCCCAAGGTTTGGGGTTTCTTTTTCAAATGGATATTTTCCTAAAAAAAAAAATTAATGGTTTCTTAACTTTAACACAATTAAAGTAATAAGTTTTTATCTAAAAATTTGTTGTCGTTGATCCTTTAACTTATCAAAACTTACAGTTATGGTCAATTTCATTAACTCCGCTAGAAGTTTTATCAAAACGAGTCACGTGCCATGTACGTAAGGCTGAATCAAAAAGCAAATATGGTTAAATAAAAAAAATGTGTAGCAACAATACTTTAACTTTAACACAATTGAAGAAATAATCACTCAACTTTAACTTAATTCTACCATGGTCTCCTAATTTTAACTCAATTATTGTAATTGTTCTTTTAACATAATTCATTTTGACAAGAAAGATCATAAATGCACATTTTAATGATTTACATAATTAATAGTCATAAATTTTTATTTAAACGACCATTTATCTAATGGTGCTAAAGTTGAAGGACTCTTCCATCTTAAAAAAATTATTTATTTTCTTAAATATTTTTAACAATATTTGATATTTGGAGAGAGAAAAATTCACAAATGAACTATTATCCCTTCACATCTTCCGACTAGGACATGACCGTAATTTCACCATCTTCACATCGTTCATCTCAAGTCCATTTCGAAGCTCTCCAAATCTGAGCCACTCGCCAAGAATTCCATGGCCACAGCAACTTAGCAAAACCCACCCAACTCCCGAACGAAAATTCAATCCGTCAATGGCGTCGATAGCCACCTGCTTCACCCTTCCGCCGAAGCACCACTGTCCTCGCCGTCGCATCTTCAAATCCTCACTGCTCCCCAACCATCCCAGAAACTTCCGTCTCCACCCGACGCTCATTTTCCCGGGATTTGGCGCCAAGTTTCGGGAATCTAGAGTTTCTGTGTCGGCGGTGAAGTCGGGTCTCGACGCCGCGGCCGCTGCAATCAGGCCCGGTGGCTCTGTGGAGAGCGATAAGTTGCCTTCCGATGTGAGGAAGCGAGCGATGGAAGCTGTGGACGCTTGTGGAGGGAGAGTGACGATTGGTGACGTGGCTGGCCGGGCTGGGCTCAAGCTTAACGAAGCTCAGAATGCTCTGCAAGCTCTCGCTGCTGACACTGAAGGATTCTTGGAGGTACTTTTAATTTCGGAAAGTTCTGAACTTGTTAGTTGTTTCCCAAAATGTTTTCTAAGAAAATGATGGGGTTTTGTAGGTTTGTTTAGTTAATTTAAAAAATTTGTGAACTTGGAGTTGTTTTCGAAAATGTTTGTGAAGAAAATGTATGGGGTTTATAGGTTTGTTTAGTTATTTTCACAGATTGTGTTTGTGGTGAGTCCAATTGTTGTTTTCAAGATGGTCCCAACAGGTTTCGGATGAAGGTGATGTGCTCTATGTTTTCCCCAAGGATTATCGGGCGAAGCTTTTGGGAAAATCGCTTAGAATGAGAATTGAGCCTGTGCTTGAGAAGGCAAAGGTAGTAACTTTGTGGAATTTTTGGTTATAATGTTTGGCAGTTGGAACTAACATAATGCATTTTGACAGGCTGGGGTTGAGTACGTAGCGAGGGTTTCATTTGGAACTGCCCTAGTTGCTTCCATTGTTCTTGTTTATACTGCAATTGTTGTTGCTCTGTCTTCTGGTAGAAGGTAAGTTTTCATGGTATTGTTATTATCTCTATTGTTAAATAATTTCTATTCTGGGCAGATTGTTGACACTAGTGTTTTGGTTACAGTGAAGATGACAATCGTGGAAGACGTGGAGGAAGGTCGTATGATTCAGGGTTCTCTTTTTACATGAATCCATTTGACCTCTTTTGGTAATACCTTCTTCTTACTTGTTAAGTACACTTTTTCATAATGTTTTTCATAATTCTGTGGAACGGTTTCGGGTTTAATTATATCAGTTGTTGGAACTTGTAAGAGACTTTTGCTCACACCTTGTTTACCTTTTATTTCATGAAGGTTCTGGGATCCATATTACTCTAGGAGGCGGCGAGTACAAACAGAACGAGTACAAACAGATGATAACAAGATGAATTTCGTTGAATCTGTATGTGATGGAATTAATCATTCTTTTTCTATTGTCTCATTGCTAGGTTTGTATTTGAAGAAAGTATTGACTTTATGATGTTGTCTTTTAGATTTTCTCATTTGTATTTGGCGATGGTGATCCAAACCAAGGAATCGAAGAAGAGAGATGGAAGTTGGTAATAATTGAGCACTGAGTTCAGTGGTTCGTTGCTTTCAACAATTTGTTTCATTTCATTGGTTGTGTTTGTATGCTTTTATATGCAATTAGATTTATTTCTTGTGAGGGTAAACTAGAATATAGGGGTATTTATAAATCTCTCTCTCTCTCTCTCTCTCTCTCTCTCTCAATCAAGCTACACGTACATAGTACGACCTCTTAAAATCTTGCATAGACCTTTTAGGCGTGACTTTTGAAATAGGATATAGTATTTTGTCATAGGTTCTTATGCGAATCCTTGATTTAATATTTTGAAAGAATATACAGGAGTTTACTACTTTTGTTGAGGTCATATATATATATGTGTGTGTGTGTGTGTGTGACCTCATTCATGTGTATATGTAAAATCCAAAACTAGGGAAGAATAAAGGGAATTGTTAGGTTAAAGTAATGCGCTGAATTCATTTATGACATTATTTGGTGTAAAGGTGGAAGTTGTAGAATTGGGGATTGTGTAATTGGTGGATAGCTTTTAGACTAGATCAAAACATAAGAACTGCACTGGTCTTGTGCTTGGGAATTGTCATGATTATTTTGAAACTTTTGTTACATCCCCAAAGCTCAATATAAACTAGATGATGTGATATTGGAAAATATAAGATTTTCACAAATACTGAAGGTAGTTGGGGATCCTCTCTCAAAAACTGTTGTCCACCTATGGTAAAGTCCTCAAGCTTTTTTATTGTAGAATCATTGGTTGTGTGACTCTACGTCTTATTCCTAAAGTTTGATAATCTCTTGCTACTTGTTATCTTGGAACTGTTATTTTGATTGTCATAAAAAATCATGATAGATATATATACGTGTAATGACAAAATTATCCCTTGAAATTTAAATACAGATCGGACAATACATATCCTCTAAAGGTGGTGTTGTTGCAGCTGAAGAGCTTTCTCCATATCTTGATATACAATCTTCAGGGGAAACTCTGGTAAATATTTTGTTTTTGGTTGTCATGCTCGTTTGTAATTCCCAACTCTTGATGTAATGGAGTTTTCTTTTGTATTTGGAGAATTTTTACTAGTTCCAGCTGAGATTGGATTATTGTTTGATGGTTAATAGTAGGCACTTGCATCCATTGGTTAGTTAATTGAACACATTAGAATACAGCATGCGTCGTCATTTCATGATGCTCTATGGTTTGACCTTTCATTTGAAGATTCATTTGTAAAATCCAATCACATTTGCATAATTCCTCATAAGAGGTTTGAACTGCAATTATTCTTTTACACAGTGTTTCCAAACTTCATACTCAGTAGTGTAGATAATCGTGATCTTTTGTTTATTTCTTTATAAAAGAAAAAGCTCCAAACAACCGTTGAGTTCAGTTATTGTTTATTGTGCGGATTGGCTCTTTATTGAGCACATCAATCAGTTAAATTCTTCAAGGCCTTGAAAGTTTTCAGTTTCTTTTACCATATTCAGCATTTTTCTTTTTATTCCTTATTATGCTGCTTGACATTTTTTTACTTTCCGTTAATTTCAGAATGATGAAACATACATCTTACCTGTTCTTTTACGGTACGAGGGTCAGCCTGTTATAGATGAAGAGGTATGTTTAACGTTTTTGTTTTCTAATAAATGGCTTATATTTCTTCTTCTTTCTGCATAAATATATAGGAATTGGAACTGTTGGATAAATATACTTCTGTTTCCTTTGGCCTGGTACATGATTGCAATTTCACAAATCATTCCGTCTCTATATTGGATTTCATTACGCAGATGGAAAGAGATAATATTAAGTAGTCATTCATAGAAAAAATTGGTTATGATGCAGGGAAATATTCTGTACCAGTTTCCATCTCTACAGCGCACAGCGTCTTCTCAGAGGAGTGGAAGGAAGGAATATGTGGGGAGAAGATGGGCTGATTTTGTTGGAGGAGTTAACAAATTTTTCCAGGAGAAGAAATGGCAATTCAGGTCCTTTATATGATTGCTGTTGCTGATTATATTGTGAATTCATCTGGAAATTAAAATGAAACAATTAAGTTTTCCGTTTGCAGTAACACTACCGTTTCTGAAAGAGCAATGGTTGCTGGACTTGGTGGACTTAATTTATTTGGGGTTATCATTCTTGGAACCATCTTAAAGTATGTCCGACTTGAACTTTGTATTTGCTTTGATTGTTTTTACTCTATATTGCTCTGATGCCCCCACTTTCTTATTTGAAGGGATACTAGAATTGCACCAGTTGGTTTTATTAAGTTTGTTTCTAGCATATTTCCACTACTTCAGGTATGATTTTATTTCAAATAAATTAAAGTTCCCCACCTGCAATGAAGAATATGTACTTTTTCTGTTAAATGGTTGGCTTCACATGCAATCCTTTTCTTGAATAGTGGAGAGTGATCCCTATTATGAAGCTCTTCCTATACAAAGGGAGAGCTTTTTTATTTTTTACAACGACCTGATTAAGTCCTCGGGCTCTATTGGGTTTGATTTTATCTTGTCTCACAATTATTTGCAGATTTATGCTGGTTCTTTCTTTGCAATTCCTTTGTTGCGGTGGTTCGTCCTGCTTAAGACAAATGCTGACATAGAAAAAAGAAATAAAGCAAGACAGCAGTGTGCTCAATCCCTTGAATTGCCAGATATCTCACTTAGAAGAAAGGTGTGCTTCTTTAGAATTTTGTCTTGATTAATCGTTTCTGTCTCAACGTTGCATGTGTGCTTTGTAATTATTTAAATTTGCACTCACACACTAGTTAGTAGGGGAGAGTTATCAGATCAATAAAAAGAAATATCACCTATTGCTAATCAAGCCCTCTCTCACTCCCTCTCTTAGTGATTGCATTCCCATTGGACTGAAAATTAAGTTAAGCATACTAGTCCAACAATGCTGCATTTATTAACAGTTGTAAGATGTGAAGTTTCGAACTAAAATAGCGTAGTATTCTTCAATTGAATGCTCACGTGAGGTTGTCTTAGGGTGTAAGGTATAGGAATTGTCATAAGGTAATCCTGTACTTGTCAATGTAAAGACAACTGAAATAAAGAAAAAGGAACAAAGAACAAAAACTAGATTAACTTTGTTCCTTCAATGATTAAAACAAGATTTACTTATATTTTTCTGTATGATGTTTCAGCTCCTCAGTGCTCAGGACATGGCCCAAAAAACATTCATCGGGCAGGATAGAATTGTATATAGTACAGACAAGGATTTGGTTGAGCAAGACTATGAAGCCCAAGAATGGGATAAGAGATTTCGAGAAATAGAGAAGTCAGATTGAGAACAGGCTACCATTACTTGGGTAAGTTTATACATTTCTTGCCTTGGATGAAAGTACTATTTGCATATCTTCATGTAAACAAATGCCAGTGCCGGTATGGTTGGTATTTGATGGGTCTGACACTTTTGTTAAGTTCATTGAGTACCCGAAATTTGAGTGCATTTGGTATATTTGTTAGTTGCACGACTCCTTATAGTACTAGCAATACGTTTTGATGTTTACTTGTACGAGAACTTGAAACAGAGTTCTCTAAAACTAATAGTTATTAGGCCAGCATTCAAGAACGCAAGGGTTGCTAGCTAGTAAATCTCGTCAAAGTGTTTCTTTCACGTGCTGATTAGCCGATTATATGTTTTGTTACAGGCACGAGAGCTACTAGTGATCTTCAAGCAGTCGATTGGCAAGCTTACGTGCCCTTGGTGGTATTTGCATTTGTTTGAAGTGTAAATATAAGATTTCAGGTGGACAAAAACACTACATATGAAAGAATTTATGGATAACAGGGCTCACGTATAATTTTTCAGGATCCCCTTGTGTCTGCAATTTGTTGAATCGTACACAGGTAGCTTTCCCCTGCAGTGAATGTCACCTGGGAGGCAAAAAGAAGGGGCGATACCGGCTTCTCACTCGTTACCTTTGTTCAGTGAACTAGTGAAATACTGATTGTTAGAAACAAGTGCAACACAGTGGAATCTTAACATACGATTTTTGCTGGGCATTTGTTTTCATTTTCGCTTAAACTTACGAGACACGATAGCAATCTCATACTTTGTCATGAAATTATCAATTTTCCTCCAGATAAAAGGATTTAAGTGGCTCTTCCACACTAATCAAAATGCACATTTTGGTTATTGTGACTGAAAAACGATGGATCGACGCTGCTGTTCTATCAACGAGTGCAGTTTCAGACCAAATTCAACATAATCACTCGAGAGCACAAACACAAATTTACACACTGCTGAAAGAAAACCATTAGACTGGCTCCAACGGCCCATGTATTCTTGACATAACAGTCATGCTGGCTACTACCAAAACCGACAATCGCACAAAACCAATACATCCGACAGAAATTCACACTCGGAACAATGACACGATGCCCACCGGTGCAAAATTTCTCCAAGTTTGAATAGAGTGTTGGCATCCGACCATGATAAAGAGGGTCAGATGGCGAACTAGCAGTTCCTCCCATGTTAAAAAGTCTTGAGAAAACCCTTTACATATACAGATTGTCGAGTGTAACCAAACCTCGAATGTCTTTAAGCAAGCCGGGAAACCAGTGTGCCTGCGTGATGAGCAGAGTTCAAAAAAAAAAAGCATAGATGACAACATTAAAACGATATATCGCTACCAGTTGATTTTCCTATGTAGTTTCAGCCTCATTCATATTAAAACGATATATCGCTACCAGTTGAACAATCACCGAGTGTTAATGTCAAAACCTACTTGTATATTATGATCTTCCGACAATGATATACGATAAATGCTTTACATTTATCTCTTGATAAAGCAAGTTACTTCATTTTAAAATGGGTGTCAAAATGTGTGTCAAAAGCGTGTGTCCCCAAATCCTAACACTATATATATTCGAAGAGTCGGTTTTATGTCATACTTCCTTAACAGATACTTCAGTGATCATAGAAGAAATAGCATAATAATCGTCTTTCTAGTTTGCTCTTTGGGCTAACAACCTACTAGTTTTATTTCAATAAATAAAAATGGTAATCATTTAGTTTGAATGACAGCTAAATGTAGTTAACAAGGTAACATGCACTGCAGAAAAATAATAAGGAATCTGTCCTCACCTAA
Organism: Pyrus communis; assembly: GCF_041283825.1. Classification (NCBI taxonomy): domain Eukaryota; kingdom Viridiplantae; phylum Streptophyta; class Magnoliopsida; order Rosales; family Rosaceae; genus Pyrus; species Pyrus communis. The sequence continues at coordinate 24,824,240 of NC_142578.1, forward strand.
AATAATGAGCGCAAGTAGTATTATCAACACCACTTGAATAGAATGCCGCTGAACTTGAATGTGATAAGGTGATCTTTCATATCTTGCCCTAAATACACCAAGCCAGGTCCGTAAGTACATTACTTTTGTCCGAATCCCCATACCCAACTCTTTGAAATTTCTATACAACCACGTTCCCTGATGCTGACCCTGTCAAGGACAAGCAAACCAATAACCATCTAGGATGAAGCATAGAAAGCCAAACCAAGTTCACCGTGACGAACTGAATCAGGACACAGAGCGGAATCAGATATAACCACACAACAATCTCCTTTCGGAACACTGAAAATTTAAAACAACTTACAAGTATCCTTCTTTGATCTCAAGTCACAGCTATTAGCTATTTACTAAAGAAGAAATATGAACTACTCAACATGCAATACTTAACGGAATTGGAAAATTCAAGAACTTAATTTTCCAAGAAAGGAAAACTTGATGCTTGAATTACAGATTTGAGAGTAATAGAAGAGTTGTGAACATATAAAAGTTTCTAATTTCCAATTGTCCAGACACTTTTTTATGTAATTAAGTATTTGCACACTTTGTGTAGTAGTTTTATCAGTGCAAATAAGTATCATACACCGGTAGAAGATCTTCCTTACTGCACCAACTCTACGAACAGTTATTTGCAAGAAAAACCATTATAAGCATTTGGCGTCACTACAAGAACTGTAATTACCTGTGCACCATGAGAAACACCAGCACTTGATGAGGAATGACTTTGTTCTTCTCCATCTTTAAATCTCTTTGTATAGCTCCCAGTTACCCTACTCCCATAAACACTCCATGCCGTACTCAAGAACCCAAATCCGTTTGTTCTGTTGAAGCTTTCAGGTTTGGCTTCGTTAGCTTCAAGATCCCGACTCTCACCACCTCCGTATCTGTTCCAAGAGGACTCTGGAAAAGAATCTGTAAAATCAGATTTCAACCTTGTATTGCCAATGTCCCAACTCCCACCTTCACCGAATCTGTTATACGAACCAACTTTCCTCAAGTTGTTCTCCTCTATAGAATCTTTAGCACTAGATGTGGTTGGATCAAGAAATCTTCTCAAGATACTGTTGTCTTCCACTTCTTGACAATCAGTGGGCTCAGCATTATTTCCCCCAGAAAGGAACAACGCCAAACCATCTCTATCTTGCTCATTCAAGTTAACCCACTCTGTATTTCTCATGGGATCATCTCCTATAGCTGTACCCTCCAAGCTCTTCTCCACGTAAAGTATTTGTTCCCTAATGGCTCCTATAAACTGTTTGTGTCTTGAAATTACATCCTCCCGATTTTGAGACCTTCCTGCCATAGCTGAAAAGCTGACCGCTCTTTCAAAATCTTCCAACTGGCAGGAGAGAATCACTAAAACCTAACTAAACCGAAAATAAAGAAAATGAAGAAAAAAGAGTTGAGTTGTACAAAGATTACCACCTGCCACTTTGCAGTTTCAAGTGTTGTAGCAAGATCACGTTTGTGATAATCTATTGACACACGTAACTTTGGGTCTGGACAGTCACCTTGAACAAGACTGAGCTCATGCAGCAGAGAGCGGAAAACCGATTCCATCCTACAATTTAAAACACCAAAACAAAAGCAGCATTGGTTTCAGGGAATGTACAGCTCATAAGCAATTCAACATAATAAAACACAGAACACCAAATACAATAGCAATCCACAACAAAAAAAAGTTCCTTATGCTTATAAAGCAGTGAGTTATCAATCTGTAAGCTCCTTTATTTTTCCAAAAAGCAAATATTGAGGATAGTAAAAATGAGCAGGAGAGTTGGCGACTCGCAGGTTATAGTTTATTTGTTCCTGTCATTTCTCGAAAGTTGATGTTCTACATTGTCAAAGTTTCAGAGAGACAGGCCAAATGTTCCAACACCAGCATTGTCCCCAACTTAACCACTTACTAGCCCGGCAGGAGTGGGGTGTTATCCTAAAAGGTCTCGGTGTAAATAGAAATAAAACCACGTACTTATAAGTTGTAAATTATTTTGTTAAAGTCCCGCTGTTGAATTTCCAACACGCTCCCTCATGTGGGACCATATTCCACATCGGGAAAGGAAAGACAAGCACGTATATACTGCATGCTTGAACTTTTCGGGTAGCTCGACAAGCACAAGAAGAACTAGTTTTGATGAATATGAAGTCCAATTTGTGAAAGACAACATTATTCAAACCAAACAAAAATCTTCAACGAAAAAATTAATTCAGATGCCAACATTCTAACATAGCTCAGAAATCAAGTTCATCAACACAAACATTTCAAAAATTATTACTTTTCACCTTTAACTTTCTTCCCAACCCAAAAGATTAAGTCAAGATTTTTGCTTTTTTTCCTCCCAAAAGCAAGAAGAACACTTCCAAATTCCAATACATATTAAAATTAAAAGAAGGGAAAAAAGGGAGGAGAAAATGAACCTGTCAGCGGAATCTTGGACGACTTCGGCTGCGGAGAACAGAGGGTCCGACTCCCATTGGTGCAAGCTCGACGCCATTTTTATTTATTTTCTATTTATTTTGTTTTTTACGTTCACCTCCAAATAGAAAGTTGCAGTATTTATTCACATAAAAATAAAAAATTTAATTTCAAATGTCGAATAAGAAATTGGGATTTTAGGGTTTAGGGTTACAGAGATGCCGGAAACGGAAAGGAAAGGTGTTCATTAAAATGTCGAAACGAGAAACTTTTTTGGAGCGCAAGGATGGACCGTACGTCCGTACCAGAGTGTCATGATTGATCACACCAATCAGCTTCCGCCACGTCGTTAAACTAGTTTGGAAGTCCATATAAAATAATTAAGATAAATATCAGTTGACTACCATTAAGTTTCGTTGTTTTTAATATTTAGTACATGAAATTTTTGTTTCGTTCCAAATTTATACCTCGCCAAAACCCACTTCCTCTCTCCTAATAAATTTGTCCCCTCCATCGGTTCCGGACTCCAATGTCTTGCGGGTCAAATATTTCGTGTTGCTGGAGAGGGCTTTTGGAAGGTCTTGGTGAGGGCTTTGGTGTCCCGAGCAAAGGTGTCGAAGATCCAGGAGTACGTGAAGGTGTTGGGCCGGAAAGCCAACACCATCATGCTCGCCATGTTTTCCGACGACGCCATTAAAGCAGCTTAAGCAACTCAAAATTTTTAATTTTTTTAAAAATTTTTCTGATTCAATTTGAAAATTTGGGAAATTGGGTGGTTGTAAAATCAATTGGATTTGGGGAAATGGGATTTCCGTATGGAATGAGAAGGGAGATGTTGTTCTTGGTAGCCGTCGAGAGTCTATGACGTCAACAAGATGGAACGGAAGAAGGTGGTGTTGTTGATTTGGATGTTGGTGGCGGAGGAGAGGAAGAGATCGAAGGGTTCGTAGGAAGAGGTAAGGTGGTTCTTGGGGTTTTTGGAGAAGACACCAGAGCCAGTTGCAATCGGAGGAGCTTTGGGATCTAGAAGATCGGCGGCGAGGGGGTTGTAGTTTTGGTTAGCACCCCGTGGCTCTCCTGTCAAATTAGGTAGATGGGGATCGGAGGTTCGAGCTCATGAAGGCCGTTGAAGAGAAGATGAGGGTTGGGTGGGTGGGTGGGTGGGTGGGTGGATGGGTGGAGTCGAAGATGGAGGGGGGAAGGGTGGATGTATGACGAGTCGAAGAGGAGAGGAGAGGAGGGTTAGGTGGGTTGGTGCAGATGAGAGAATGGAGGGATAAGGGAGGAAGGGAAGGTCGGGGGAGGTAGAAGACGACCAAAAAAAAAAAAAAAATTGAAATTTTAATTTTCACGGGATCCTTAATGACATGCGGGCGCTCAGTTATTATTTATATGGACGTCACATCATCAGTTAACGGAGACTTAACAGTCAGACTAACAGATGTATGAGATTATTTCAAAATTAACATTATAACTCTGAGACGAAAAAAATTTTATGTATCAAATGTTGAAAATTATGAAACTTGAGGGTAGTAAAGTGAGATTTACCCAAATAATTAAAAGCTTTTTCATATTAACAAAAGGGTTTCTAATTACGTCTAGCCAAAAAAAAAAATGGGCTTATGGATTCAAATGGTTACTTAGATGTTCTTCTTTAAGAAACCACTTCAAATGCTTTTCAATGTGCTTCTAATTGAGGTAATGGATAGTTTGGAATTGCTTTTAAAAATACTGAAAGCGATGTTGGTGAAAATATTTTTTTTGGTTTCAAAAGCATTGGAACAGGAAGCACTTCAAGTGCTTTTTCAGGATTCATTTGCATTTTTACTAAAAATTGGTTATTAAAGCACTCTCATAAAAAACGCTTACAATCATTTTAAAAACACTTTCAAATGAAACCTGAATCGCTTTTACTAGAAGTGCTTTTGAGCCTATGTGTTTTAAAGAAGTTCCAAGCCCATTGTCTATTGTTGAGCATTTGAATTTGGAAACTATTGTTCTCTCTTTCTTTCGGTTAGCAAGTTCCGAAAACATTTTGCAGGAGTCATGATTTCCTCAAGATAAAATTAGATTTTGACATCTCTATGGATATTATAGTACATGGGTCCAATGTAATTTACAATCAATGAGGTATGAGAAGCCAAACATTGTTCGATGAATTTAGTGTAATGTACATAAGAGTTGGTGTTGAGCGTTATTAACTGGGTAGTCTATCAAAACGTCAATATTATCAGTTGTTCACGTTTGCGTAGAAGAAGATTAACGCTAGCGATGCCATGCATAACAATTGGTTTAGACATGTTTGTCCATCTATTATGGAATAGTTTATAATTTGACCTTAGTTTTTATCAAGAATATTTAGCTCCTTACACGTAAAGAAAACATTACTAGTTTAATGTATTAATATGAGTGGTCGATATGCATGGAGAAATGACTTCTTGTTTATAAGAAGCCAAGCAATGTTCCGCTAAATCTTGTCTCCTTCCAAGTGGCTGGACTGATGCCATGCCAGCCTGCCTGTTTGCACTTTCACAGCAGCATGGAGAGTGCTTCATATGAGCTTGTTTGGTGACTAAGATTGGATTAGAGCCCATAACTCATACAATAAAAGTAAGCTCGTACGTTAAAGGTAGAGGTGAATGATTTCTCATTTTTGGCTGGACTGGACATGAAAGAAAACTATCCCTTCTAATCCTACCATTACGTTGGATTTGAAGGGATAAGTTCCCTCAATGCGTTATCCATCTTCTGGCTTCAAGTTGGACACAATCTTCAGTTCTCTCATCGACATACCTTACGCACAGAGTTGTCTACGTCAATTCAATCTTCGTCACCAAACAAGGGCCATGGAAATTGACAGCATTTTCTTCTGCTGTGCAAAGGATATGATATTGTCATGGAAAAACGCATGGTTTTGAACATTTTTTTTTTTTTTAAGAACTGAAAGATGGGAACGAACTACTTAAAACCCAATCGAAATTTCGATATTGTCATGGCAAAGACTAAATTATGACAGGAACAATGACAGTAATATAGCACAGGAAGTAGCATGCCAACTTACAAGAAATTAAGAATGCTTCTCAGATGAAGTACTTCACCATCTGAATCTCCTTCTGCATGTAGCCACATTTCTCATAGAACGCTTTGTTCTCAACACTGCAATCGAGAATCACCTTATAACACCCCAGCGAGCGAGCATAATCCGTAAGGGAGTCAATCATCTTCTTTCCTAATTGCATCCCGCGTGCATTGGCATCAACCACAACGTCTTCAATGTGCCCGACTTTGCCACAGTTTCTAATAAACTTCCTTTCAATGAACACACTCCCAGTTGCCACAATCTTCCCTGAGCGATGATCTTCTATTACAAAGACCTGATGGTCCTCTGCTCGGGCACTAAGCTCCTTAAATCGATCTTCGAAGTCCTTGTCGGATACAGAATCACAAACGGTCAGCTGTTGCAGTAGTTCTATGAATCCCTTGCCTTTGTCTGAGAGTTCTAGCTTCCTAACTTGGAAATTGTGTTCTTCACTGTTTGCCATCTTTTGCGGTCTGAGCACTCGTTACAAGCTGTTAAAAAGTTGAATCAAATCAAAACTCAACAAAGATAACACCATGGTTCCTGGAATTGAACTTGCAAATTGAGTCCAATAGTCCAGTCTCTAACACACTATGGGAAGCTGGCAAACCAATACGCTTTCCGGGAAGTGATTTTCGCACGTCATTTTTTATCTGAGCCTTTGGATTGAAGAAATCAAAGGTGAATCAGTGAACAAAAACAAGGTTAGGAGTGTAGAAGGAGAAAACGGGAGTGTGAAAACCACTACACTCTTCACATTCTACTCTCATTTGGATTCCACCCCATTGCAAGTATAAAGTGTATCAGTCAAGCAATCACACCGAATCAGATGCTTATCGCATACACCCTTCACGATCAAACACTTTCCTTTTCTCAACCACATAATAGTGGACATACATGATTACAATGTGATAGAATGGACATATATTGCACACAAAACTGATGGTTTCCTACGATGCATGGACACGGACATGAGGATGCGCCGCGAAGCAACAGGAACGGGATATGTAAAATTTAAAGAATTGTTGTATGAATACAAAGGAATTGAACACGACAAGGAGATACGGGGGATACCACCGTGTCCATGCATGGTTGATGTGTTCGATCCGAAAATCAAAATACGACCCGAATTCGAATAATTATTGAATCAAACACTACCTATTGGGTTTGATAACAATTCTGACTAGTGGATTTTGTTAGTTTATGGTAATGGACTGTAAATTAAATTGTCAATGATTGAGAAATGAGTAAATCAAAGTTACCTCAGAATTCTCTGCTGCAGTTGCTGTTGCTGTGGAATTTCAGGGACTTGTGGCTGTTGCAGATCCGCGGAGAGACTGCTGATATTTCAGGGTTTGGTATGTGGGGTCATAAAGCAAACTTGTATATTTGCAACCTTGGGAGTGAAAAGCACGTGACTTTTGGTCACGGTTTATGACGAATACGCCATATTTCCTCTGGCGGCTTTGATTGATTCAAATCTATGGTTGTAAAAGACGCTAGGCGGGCGGGGCCTAGCATCTAAGTGGGCGTCTAAATGGATTAAACGAATTTAAGTGAGTCTATTATATCTTGTGTATATAAGTATCGGTTTATACTTAAAATATATATAATTTTATCATAAACTATAAAGTAGAACGATATATATATATATATATATATATATATATATATATATATATATTGTGAAGTATTGGAACATAATGAAAGCATATAATATGTGTTCATTTAAGTATACAACAAGTCTCTAATAATTTAGTATAAAAAATAAAATGCAAAATGAAAGTTATCTATTTTCTGTTTAAGTGAGTCGCAACTTAAGCAGGTCTGGACGGGCTAGGTAGGTGCCTAGGTGGTTTAAACTGGCACCTCAGCAGTTCTATGCGCTCTTTCTTAAATTTTCAAACACCTAGGCATTAATCGGAACGGTGGCCAGCCGCCTAGCACCTAGGCGTCACTAGGCGAGGATTTTTAGAACAGTGTTCAAATCCATCTGTTTGATCAAAATACAGCAGTCATGTGTTGAATGCAGCAGATGAATCAAACTACAGATTCCGAAAGAGAGAAAAAGAACGAAATTACGATTATAATTAGGTTTGTCACCAATCGGCACTACGTTCAAAGGGTGTTTTCGCAAATCACACAATCCCTGTATTCGTTCATCGTCGATAGAGCGTTTCGCACATTGGAAAATGAGATCACACAATCCCTGTATTCATTCATAATCGAGAAAGAAAAGGCTTTCCTTCAAAATTTTCCAAAAGCATTCATCCAGAGCAACATCGAGTACTAAATTATGGTTTAACAACGAAATCAAAGTCATCGAAAACAAAATAGAACACCGAAAGGTATGCATAAATGTCTTTAAAAAAAAGTTCCGCTGATGCTTCCTTCACTTGGAAAGTTTCTGATAAAGATTAACTTAGTAGATACGGATAGCTTTCCCCATCGTACTCTTCAAGTTCAAGGACCTCACCTATTTCGTACAAACAAAAAGGCAACATAAGTACCATTAAAGGCATACATATAGTGATATTCAAGTAGAAATTCGAGACTTCGAATCCAAATCAAATCTTAATTTCAGACTGAATCATAATTTACACATTCTCGCATGTTCGATCAAACGACATAATAACAAGAAGCCGAAATTCAGCGGGATCAAAGAAAATAAGCACTTAAAGTTTATCCATAAATTTGAAAGCTAAAACTTGGAAGTTAGAACAGAGCAAGTAAAAAACGAAACCATGAAAGCAGGTCGAAGCAAATAACTTACATTCTGCCAGTTCTTCTTCAACAATGAAACCAAGAAATTGACACTGAGTTGTACATTCTGGAAAATCTGCTTCTCCTCCATAGCGAGATTCCCGACAGCAACACCCATGCAAAGAACCTTCTTAAGTTGGAACTTCACCATAGCTTTGGTCTCGTTAAGTTTTGCCTCCAGAGATTCCTGGTGACTCACCAAGGTTGGAAACTTACCTGTGCTTTGTCAACAAAACCAAAACTAGCGTTAGTTGCTTTCTTAATAAATTACTATGTCCAACGAAGCAAAAGCAGAACAGATACTAATCATGAGTACTTGCCTGCCTTGTTAAGACCAGGGCCAAGAAGACGAGGAATCTGCTTAATGACAGCTTCAGAAGCTAAAAAGGCATGGTATTTCTTGGCAAGCTTCTTCACAAGTTTCTTGTTCTTGTTCAGCTTTTTCAAGCTCTCCACATCCATATAATCCAAACCCATCTTCTCTGCCTGTAGTAAAGCATAAACGATAGGTTAGACGTCTACACGCAGACTACACATGTTTAATTTTCTACTTTATCCCAAATGCACCAGAGAATAACAAATCATCAAATTCATAAACTGTTTAATCAATAAGGAAATTCACCTCTTCCACATGCTGGGCATCTCCAAGCATGCAAACCCTCATCTTAGGGCGAGGAATGTGTGGAAGCCTGACAGAACCGCTGAAACGCTTATCCTTTTGGGGGTCATAGTTCTTCAGACCAATCTGAAGCTCCACTGTCTCAGTGAACTTCCTCTTCTTTGTCTCAGAGTTCGTCTTAATCTGAGAAATGGCTTCCCTCAGCCCATCACTGGACAGCTTACTGTTAACAAAAATAATAAAAACATGAACTTCAGATACATAACACTATAAATGATATAACAAATGAATGTAAAACAACCCGAAGCGGAGCTTTGTAAGATTCGAGACTCATCCGACAGATATGGGGAATGTGTTTCATATTTACCACTTTAGATATATAAAACAATCAATGATAAAAGAAATGAATGTACAACAATTTTAAATCATCTTACGATTGTCAGGGACTTTTTTGCCCAACGCCACCCAAAAAAACATAAATTAAAAACCCTAAAAACAAGTAATCAAAACACACGCCTCTCTGTAAAAGCTATATCAGATAATCCTCCAATACAATAACAGATTAAGGAGTATTAAATCTCTAATCTTGATTTATAGCCACTAATCACTTTGCAAAACCAGATTGAAACAAGTAAATAAAAAGACATTCAAACCACCCACTAAAACATGAACAAAAATTTGAGATTTTGGGTTCTAAAACCACCAAAAATCCAACTAAATTTCAAATCGAGCAATAACCCAATACTAATTACAATCAGATGAAGGAAGAACAAGAGAAAAACAATTAAATGACCTCATGGTTGGTTAGATCTTTGTCCTCGCTGCCAAAAAAACTTCCTGCAAAATCAGAAAAACGAAGTGAAAATTTTGGTGAGGGTGCAATGTAGAGAGGGACAGAAGGATGAGATGAGAAAACCCTAGCGGCGGCGGAGATTACCTGAAGAAAGAAGACGAAAGAACAGGATTTTCAGGCTGCCGCTACTGAGTGGTGAAGGGAGAAGCAGCGACTCCAGAGACTTTATAAAACCCTAGCTCTTGCTACGTTTTTATATGGGGACGCTCGCACGTGATTTGTCTAATTTGATATTTGCCCCTATACTTGTAACTATTTCTTCTTCTTCTTTTTTCATACGGCTTTTTCTTCTTGTATATTTACAATCATATCCTTCAACATCGACTTAAGTTTTATTTTACTTATTGAAACTCAAATTTTATCACTTTTAACTCTTCGAAATTGGAATAAATTTCGTCAATGTATACGCTAAAATTTTTACTTAGCGCAAATAAGACCAATTATTATTGAGATGTATGTCATGTGTTCCCAAAAATTGTTTACCTAGCAACTTTTCCTCTTTCTATTTGTTTAGGACGAGGGTGGGGGTTCTCGCATGTAAAACATTACACTTCAGAGAAAAATATTTTAAATTACTTCAATATTTAGAGAACAATTACGTGTGATACTATAAAATTTCACAATTAATAATCAATTAGAAGATGATAAATGGATAAACAAGGAACTTTTTCTTTGAATGAACTTTTTAAATGTATTCCAATAAAACTTATATTTATCGGGGTGATTTCTCTAATTAACTTCGCATGAGGGAGGAGAATAAGAAAATAGTGGATTTTGCAGGGGAACCAAAGATAAAACACAAAATTGTGTTCAATCAATTTGATATAATAATTGAATTTTTTATTGGTTTAAGTGTCAAAATAATCTATGTGTTTCACCCTAAACAATTCATAAAATAGTTAAAATTGAGTGAAAAATGTAATTTCACTGTAAACTTATTAAAAGCACGTGAGATCATGATCGACCACGACGCCTCACAAATCAAAATCATTCCTATTTTATTTCTTGTAAGTAAACATGCCCTTAAACTTGAGCACCAAAACTTGTTTGCCGATAAGAAATATGATTTCAACTATTTTTTAATTGTTTTTTTTTCTTCCCTATATTGTGTTGATGTATCAAAAGATTAATTAAAATGTTGAGATAAAAATTGTGTTGATGTATCAAACAAATTTGTCGCTTTTAACTTTCTCTGAAATTGGAACAAATTTCGTCAATGTATCCATTAAAATTTTTACCTAGCACAAATAAGACCAATCATTATTGAGATGTATGTCATGTGTTCCCAAAAATTGTTTACCTAGCAACTTTTCCTCTTTCTATTTGTTTAGGACGAGGGTGGGGGTTCTCGCATGTAACACATTACACTTCAGAGAAAAATATTTTAAATTATTTTAATATTTAGAGAACAATTACGTGTAAGACTTCAAAAATTTCACAATTAAGGATCAATTAGGACATGACAAAAGGATAAATAAGGAACTTTTTCTTTGAATGAACTTTTTAAATGTTTTCAATAAAACTTATATTTATCGGGGTGATTTCTCTAATTAACTTCGCATGAGGGAGGCGAATAAGAAAATAGTGGATTTTGCAGGGGAACCAAAGACAAAACACAAAATTGTGTTCAATTAATTCGACATAATATTTGAAATTTTTTTGGCTTAAATGTCAAAATAATCACTGAGTTTCACCTTATCGTTCAATTTGGTCCTCATATTTATCTTAGTTGCTAATCCTAAACAATTTGTAAAATGGTTGTTAAAATTAAGTGAAAAATGTAATTTAACTGTAAACTTACTAAAAGCACGCGAGATCATGATCGACAACACCGCCTCAAAAATCAAAATCATTACTATTTTATTCCTTGTAAGTAAACATGCCCTTAAACTTGAGCACCAAAACTTGTTGGCCGATAAGAAATATGATTTCAACTATTTTTTAATTGTTTTTTTTTTCTTCCCTATATTGTGTTGATGTATCAAAAGGTTAATTAAAATGGGAGAACTAATCGAAAGAAATCGACACAAAAATAAATAAGAAAGGTCACAAAATAGGAAAATATAGCTCTACTTTCCTTTTATGTGTTCTTAGTTGAATTAAGAGTTGATGCTATATAAACCCTAACTTTGTGTCTCTTGTTCATGTAAACGAAGCCAAAACCTACCCTTAAACCCTAGAGTTGCTGAAACAACTTTGAACTTCTCCATGAAGTGCATACAATTCATGCCTCAATTGACGCGTGACGACCGCTATTTCTACCTTGCCGTAGTCTGCAGTGTCATCGGCATCGTCGTCTGCTTCTTCGCTATATTCGGCAGTGTCTACGCCGTACTCTGGAAGAGCTTCTATCCCCACGGCCCCCAAATCACCATCACTAACGCCTCTCTAACCCAACTCAATTCCATTGACTACGCGGAAAACAATCTCGACTACAACCTTGCACTCAACTTCACCATCAGAAATCGCAACAGATGGGTTGGCATAGACTACCGTAGCATCCAAGTCATTGGTGCTCAGATAAGCTACAAGTCTGTCGCGGTGAGTGCGACTCCGTTTTACCAGGAGGGCAAGAACACCACCGCTATGCATGCACTACTACAACTTCAAGGGGAGCCGAGGGAGATGGCTGGTGTTTACAGTATTGACGTAATGTTTGTTCTTCAGGTAAGGTATGATCACGTCAAGTTATTCAAAAAAATCAAGGGCAGTCCGCAGATCCTTTGCAAGTTGGGGGTTCGGCTGAGTAGTTCTAATGGAACATCTGCAGGTGGTTTCAACCCTACCGAGTGCAAGAGTGTTCCTCGAAAACAAAGATACCGAATCCGTGCTGGATGAATGATTAATTGTTAATGATCAGTATAATGTGGCAACTAGCTAACAACTTTTAAGGTTTTTCTTAAAATTTCAATCGTTTGTGTGCCTGCCAAGAAACCCAAAAGTGAACAGAACAACCTTAATTTCCATCGTGCATTTACAATTCGGTGCAAATTACGTGCATCTGTTCATTTTCTTTCTCTTTCTCTATCTAGTTTTTAACTATTCCTTTGTTACAATTAGTCGAGTTAATCGTTTAACTTTTCTAAACTGAAATACCGTGATTCTGGTAGAGAAAGTAAACATGATTCAACACAAACCACTGCACAATGATAAGGCAAAGGCAAGGGGATCAAAATCTCAAAAACAAACAATAACCATTGGCAGAATCAAGTCAATGTGGCCGTACACAACTGATTCGACAATTCAAAAACACTTTAGTTGAATGGAACAAGGTTTATAATAAGCTGAATCCGACCAAACTTTTATTACTAAAAAGAGAAGTCCTACCTAAAGCATAATTGCATGCTCCAACTTTCGATTATGAAAACTTTAGAACGGTCAAAGAGAAGCATATGTAATCTCATTCTTCAGATTGCCTTGTCCCCAGAACTGAAATATCTTCATATCGTTTCTGCATAAAAGAGAAATAACCAGTTTCAATGTTAAACTTGTGAAAATGTCCAGTAGCACCGATCAAAATAGAGAAATTATGAAATGTCATAAACCAGTTACTATTGAAGAAAGAATCTCAACTGCGTCGAAGACATGAGTTTGAACAATATAAATGTCTACATGGATGTGGAAAGTGAAAATCCATCCCAATTGTGAACACACACCCCCCCCCCCCCCCCACAAAAAAAAAAAAAAAAAAAAAAAAAAACCAATCGAGCAAAACAAACGAGGGAATACATGTTGCTCTACAACCAGCACCAGCTAAACTCTCTCCAAAACATGTACATCCAGATCCAATGAAGAATCCAAACAAACATATGTGCACATACCCCAACATTCTAATATACATGGAGAAAGTGCATGCAAAATGCGTAAATAAAACTGTAGAATAGTTCACATACCCCAACATTATTGTACTCCCACAGCTTATGAACTCCGTAATCAACAGCCTGAAACCAGCAAATCAAATACATAAGAACGCTAAGACATTCGAGGCGACATAAGAAACAAATTCAGCAAGGAATGAAAAGAAACTCATTCAGAAATGTGCATATACCCCAAAACTCAGAAAAAGCACCTGAAACATAAGGTTCCAAGAAACAAAAATCAAGTAACGTCTCCATTAGTAACTCTACGCCATTACTAGCAATGGATATATGAAAAGATATGAACCCGAAACCAAGTGCCACGATTTTTTGAAATACAAAATGGCAAGATTTTGAATGTCGATAATTCCACTATATATATGACCCTCAACTTGATCAATTTAGCAACTTTTCTTCGTTACGAGCATTGCATATATGAAACAAATTAACAGAATTAGATGTACAAATAGAATTACCAAAAATTCATTGCTAAATCGCAATAAACAAAATCAAATTTTACCCATTTCTCACCAACACAAAAGAGAGAAAAAAAAAGAAGCCAATCCCGTTTAATTACAAGACCAATTCAACAAAATACCATAAACCCAATTGAAATTTCTGCGCTTTCGACTAGACTAAATTGACCTAATCGCAAATCAAGCACCTTTTAATTTCCTTAGATTTTCCTAGCAACCAAACAGAAAACAACAGGGAGCAAAAAGAAATCTAAAACGAGAGGCTCGAGGCTCCGTGAGGGAAACCCTAATCTGAAAATTCGTGAGAGGCTCACCCGCTCGCCGAGGAAGGCTCCAGCGATGACAAAGGTGACGTAGACGGAGTTACGTCGCATGATGACCCTGTATAGACCTTCGAAGAGGCCTCCGCCGCTCCTTCGAGCCGCTGAATCCATGGCGATCTGCGCGAATATGTTTCCGCCTGCTTCTGATCTGAGCTGCGAGGTGGAAGATTTTGTTCAGAACTCTCGCGTCGTGGAAATGGGAACGGGATTTGGGTCCTGTGATATGGCGTTTGGATTTGCGAACCGGGTTGTTTGGAACGGTCCGCTAGAGTATTCGAGTGGTTCGGCCTGGGTCGTTTGGACGGGGGTTTTGTGGGCTTCGAAGTGTTGGTCCATGTTCCACCAATAGTGGGCTTAAGAATTTCTTTTCTTTTGGGTTTTCTTTGGTTGGAACGCATATTCCAGTGCTTTTTTAAATCACGGGTAATCACAATGAACCATTATTTTAGTTGAAACTGATATCTTGAACAATTTTTAGTAAATTAACCTATGAATTATTTAAAATTAACCAATTAACTTCTCAACGTCAAATTTGATGAAGTCGTCAAATACTAACACGTGACCACATGTTATTCAGTCCACTTTGCCTAAAACATGAGATAAAAAGTCCATCTTTGTAACGCAAAAGGCATTTAGTATTTCAGCCATGTCCTATGTCGAGTTCGTGTGTAGAGTTCCGACGCTTGCATCGGCTCGGATGTTTTCCACACTACCACATTCTCCTTTGTGTCTGCCGCTTGCGGCAGTGTTGCTTGGGACTTGTTCTGAGCTTCCACCTGGTGATTGGCCTCTTTCGCTTGGATGCCGATTACCCCTACCTTATAGCTGTGCGCATGAAACGTCAGTGAAAGAGATGATTGGCGGGGTCGGAGAATTGGCTGGTTGGCAGTTCCTTGGACCGTTAGTGGAAAAGGCAGTGGATGCTTCTCGAATGTTCTTTGGTTTTGGGCTTTTGGGCTCATTCTTTGTTTATGTTGTTTTTTCTTTCCGTTTAGGCCCTTTTTAGTTGTTTTTGTTTATAGGTGTTGTTGGGTCTTTGTCTGTTTGTAAGTTTGTGTTTTGGTTAGAATAAAATCTTTCCCTTGACCAAAAAAAAAGGCATTTGGTATTTAGTGTGTTTCCTTTTGTGAGTATATCTCTTCATATTCATTTGGGCGCATATGTGATTTTTTGCTGATCTATTTAATTTTTGAGTATGTTTATGGGATTTGAATTAAGAAGAGAATTTAGTATGAATTGAATTGAAAACCCAATTAGGATTTTGATATAAATTAAAAACTCGAGTAAGTCTGGCCTAATCTCATTAATTATAGTATAGTAGTCGTAATAAAAGTAAGGGTAAATTACATTTTACCCCCTCAAGTTTGGGGTCAATTTCAATTCCTTACAACATCTTTAAAACATTTCAATTTCATACATTTACTTATCATTTTATTTCAATTTCATACATCTATTAGAAAATCTGTTACGTAAACCGTTAAGTGATGACATGGTAAATATGGGATCCACATTTGTATTGATGTGGCTACCACATTTGTGCCACGTGGCAAGAAAAATAATTTTTTATGTATTTAAAATATAATAATATTTACCCTATTAAAAAAAAAAAAAAAAAACCCAAACAAACCCAGATACCCCCTGACCTACTTCTCCATCTCCTCCCTCTTCACCTCCCATCCCTTCTCTCTCCCCAGACCCACTCCTCCCTCTTCACCCCCGACCCACCTTTAGCTTGCTTCTCGTTGCTCTCCTCGATGAAATTCTAACCCATCTTCGTCAAGAACATGGAGCTCGGCTTGAACTCAGCCAATCTTCCGCCGCTGCTATCTTTGTTGAAATGCAGCTCTTCAATTTTGATTCTGCCCCTGGGCTTCTCCATTGCCGTCGAGCTTTTCAATACGTTTGTGAGTTTAATCAAATTTCTTCCATTTCCACAAGGTTAAGCTTCCTCTTTAGCTTAATAAAAAATTAAGCCTGATTCTTTAACTATTATATAATCAATTTTCTCTCTGCAATCAAATTCAAAATTCGAGAACGAAAATGGTGAAAAGGGTGGTGAGGGTGCGAGTTTGGAGGTGGGTTAGGGGTGATCGGGGATGAGATGGATTTTGGGGGATTACGGTTTGGGGGTTTATGTGTTTGAGGGAGAGTAAAGAATGGGTCAGGGGGTGAAGAAGGAAGAGTGGGTATGGGGGCAGAGAAGGAATGGGAGGTGAAGAGGAAGGAGATGGAGAAGTGGGTTTTTTTTGGGGGGGGGGGGGGTGGTGTTGTTTGGGTTTGAATGGTTTTTTTTTTTTTTTTAAATTTTTTTAAGGGTAAATATTATTATATTTTAAATGCATAAAAAATTATTTTTCTTGCTACGTGGCACAAATATGACAGCCACGTCAGCATAGATGTGAATCTTAAACTTGCCACATCATCACTTAACGGTTTACTTAACAGATTTTCTAACGGTTGGTAAATGTATGAAATTGAAATGTTTTAAAGATGTTGTAATGAATTGAAATTGACCATAATCCTGAGGAGGTAAAATGTAATTTACCCTAAAAGATTAAAAGTAACAAAGACTAAATAAAGTATATCTTTTTTTGTCGTTCCTATTCCTCTTTCTATTTTTGAAAAAGAGGGCTTTCGAATTAAAATAAAGGATTATTTCGTTTTGAATAGTTATTTATTAAATCGGTGGATAGGAGTATTTTCTGAATTAGAATCGTGTCATGGGGAATACTGTTTGATAATTTCTACCAACTTAAAGCTCTAATTAGTATTCTTTGTTTGTATACTGTGTAAAAATGTCCTTATATAGTACACGTTATTACTACATGATTACCATGTAATTATCATGAAAAGTTAATTATTAAAGCACATAATAATAATTTCGCTTGTAATTAAGTTAAAAAGAAAATTAAATGAAACTACTTGTTAGTTTGCTAAAAGGACTGTTTTACCCATGATTCATATTGTCCTCGTAGAGCAGTCAAAACACAGCATTCATACGGTCAAATACTCTTCCTCGCCGACTCCTCATAGCTCACAGCCTCATTTGGCCATGGAGTTAGCGAAAGAGCTCCGAGAGATTCAGACGCTACAGGGCCACACCGATAGGGTATGGAGCCTCGCCTGGAATCCGACCACCGGTGTCGCCGGAATCCCCCTTTCCTTCGCTTCCTGCAGCGGCGATAAGACCGTTCGTATTTGGGAACAAAACCCCTCAACTTCTTCTTGGGATTGCAAGGTGACCCATCATTTTATTTAATTTTATTTGATTTTTCCATTTTTTGTTAAATGAGTCGGGTTTTAATGGAGTTCTCAATTCTGGGTTGCAGGCAGTTCTGGATGAAACACACACGAGAACCGTCCGATCGTGCGCTTGGTCCCCATCTGGGAAATTATTGGCCACTGCAAGCTTCGATGCCACTACTGCAATTTGGGAAAATGTTGGGGGCGATTATGAATGTGTTGCCAGTCTAGAGGTATGAAATAGTGAAAGACTCTTGCTTTACATAAATTGGTCGATCTTACAAGTTGGGTTTTTATGATTTTTGTTAGTAAAGATATTGCTGTTAGTGGCATTGAAAGACTATTGCTTTGCAGAAATTGTCGATTTTGCAAGTTGGGTTCTTTTGATTTTTCGCTCGTAAAGTGAGAACTTTTTTTTTTTTTTGTGTGTGTGTGTGTGTGTGTGTGTGTATTAGGGTCATGAAAACGAAGTGAAAAGTGTGTGTTGGAATCCATCTGGGTCTATGCTTACGACTTGCGGTCGAGATAAAACTGTATGGGTATGGGAAGTGCTGCCCGGGAACGAGTTCGACTGTGTGTCAGTTTTGCAAGGCCATACACAAGATGTGAAGATGGTTCAGTGGCATCCCACTAGGAATCTTATATTTTCTTGTAGCTATGATAACACTGTCAAGGTAAGAGCTTGGAATTTTTAAGTGCTCTTACTACTTTCCCTACCACCGTCCTATACAAATGGTTACTTTTTTTTCCTTTATTACGTATCAAGAAGATTGGACTTCCTCGGAGTTTTTATGATTCAGTACAATGTTTCTTGCAGATATGGGCTGATGATGGTGACGATGATGATTGGGCATGTGTTCAAACCTTAGGTGAAACTAACAAGTACTACACATTAGCCTCTTTGCATCTCGAAATTTCTGCATCATCTTTCTTTCTTCAGAATCATTCCCTTCTTTTGAGTAAAGTTTTCCAGATCGTGTGTGTGTTCAATCCTAAGCTCTTGTTCCTTAAATGAGGTCATGCTTCTCTCTAATTGATTCGACATTGATGACTAGAATGTGCAGTGGGTGCAATGCACCTTAGCTGTTCATGTATAATTCAAAAGGAATATGATCTCATCTAGGGCTGCAGGAGATTTTTTGTTGATTGTAATACATGGTTGTGAATCAGTTGAGTTCTTAGGACTGCTAGCACTTTTTATTAAAGTATGTCACTCTAATTCAGCTTAATCGGTTTTCTTGTTAGTGGTCACTCTTCTACTGTCTGGGCTCTATCATTTAATCCCAGTGGAGACAAGATGGTTACCTGCAGGTAAGCAAAAGTGTTATCTCGTTTTCATGTTTGATTGGTTTGGATACCAAACCACCAGTTATAAGAACATCTCTGATAAACAGAATTTGAAGAAATAAAATGACAATGTACTGATTTTGCAGTGATGATCTTACTCTAAAGATATGGGGATCAGACGATACAAAGATGTCTGCTGATGGTTTTGCACCTTGGTGAGTAGCTTTAGGAGTATTTCTTTTCTATTTGATAGAACCCATACGTGAATTTGGTTATTTCACTAATGTGAATTATTTAAAAATTTTGAAGTACTCTCTCAGTCTCTCTCTCTCTCTCTCTCTCTCTCTCTCTCTCTGCATGAATTTGAAACTTTTTATATTTTCTAGAAAGAAGACAATGCATTTGCGTTTTATTGTTAGAGAAAGATGTGTCATCCTGGATTTGCCCAAATAATTTGTCGTTGTGGAAACAAGTCCGTTGTGGGTATGAAGGGAGATATGTGAATATCTCTTACATGAATGACTATCATTTCCAGAATAATGTGATTTCACTGAATTGAAAATTTGAAAACAGGGGCTGACAACCCCTACCTGTGCCCGCATTTAATTGGGTAATGAGAAGCTCTTGATCTAGATACTGATTCTTGCTGATAGTCAGCATCTGTTAAGTTTACTTCTTGTGGGAGTGTAAGAAATCAATATGGTAATGCCTGGAAAAAGTTGCAGGATTGTCATTTTTTTTCATGTATTGCCGAAGACACAATTACAAATTCCCTGCTGTTTTACCGTTAGTGCAGTTGCATATGCAATATAGGAGTTGGCTGCTTCTGATCTGAAACTAATCAATGTGGTTTCACTCTATGTGGTGATTAGAATGTTTCATTTAAATTTCCAGATAAAATATAATATCAAGGAGTTGAAGTTAATTTGGTAACAAGTAATTTGATTGGTAGGGTGCTAACATTTAGCTGTATTTCATTTGTTGTAATTGCAAGATGATGCATTATTTTGGCTTTTTCAGGCGACATCTTTGCACTCTTTCAGGTTATCATGACCGGACAATATTTTCAGTTCATTGGTCAAGGTAATAGAACCAAAGAAGTAGTCCCAATTGTTGAGAAACTCAAGATTTCTAGGTAATAGAACCCTAATTTATATTTGACTGAAAAATGACAGGGACAATATCATAGCCAGTGGAGCTGCAGATGATGCAATAAGATTTTTCGTGGAGAACGATGAACAAGATGGTTTGGTATGTCATAATCTTTAACCCTTATTGATTATCTTAGAATTCGTTTCATATGCCTTAATATCTGCATTGGTTCTGATGGTATACTGCTAATAAATATATATCTAGAGCTTGGCGTGGATCAATTAATCTAATGCTTTTTAGACAAATAGTTCCGTTCCTAAATCACTGGCAAGGTTTTCAATTTTAAATTCGTGTTTACTTCTGATTCGTATGCAACTGCTAGTAGCAAGCTCATCGAGTGCTAGATGATTAGAGCGACTCCATTATTTGCTTATCTGGTTTTGAGAGTATTAAGTAACCGAATTGTATGATTTCATTCAGGTTGATGGGCCTTCATATAAATTGCTTTTGAGGAAGGAAAATGCCCATGACATGGATATCAATTCGGTGCAATGGAGCCCTGGGGTAAGATTTCTCGTCCAGTGCTTTTCCTTGTGAATTGAGGGCTTGGACACTAAGGTTCTCTAAGTCTTATCTACTACCATTAATGCCACCCCAACTCCAGTGGCTATCACCACCCATCGTTGCTTCTGTCACCGTACTTTCTGTTGTGTTCATCACTACTCCCATGGTATCACCACCACCACCCCCTATTATAGTGAATACTACCACAACCTACAACCACAATCATCATCGAACCCCGGACTATCATCACAAGTGTCACTGTTATATCACTAATAAACTACCACTACCAACTTGAGGGTCACTATCGTTGCTGCAATACCCTTGGAACAGTACCGCTGATCTTCTGCATGGTTACCTACCAACTTATTTGCACATAATCAATTTATGGTTGCTAAAGTAGCTGAAAGCAGCTCTGCTATCGTTTTCCCTTTTGTTTTTTGGATAACTTAAATTTGTCTCTGCTCTACGCAAAAGATCCAGTTACGAACTTTTAATCAAGATAGAACTGGAGGCACACTAAACAAATAGTGAATCATATATAAACAATGGTTGTATTGCGTCCTAATTGTCTGTGTAGCGCCCCTTTAGTAAAAAATTTTAATCGGTTCTATTTGTGCATATTGAGAGGGGGGTTTTTGCTATATGGAGAATTATATTTTTATATACGAGGCCCAACTTTCATACATATTCTGACATTGCCCTCGTACATTGCTGTTGCATGTTCTTAGGAGGATCAGTTTCTTGCTTCTGCAGCAGATGACGGGACGATTAAAATATGGGAGTTGACATCTGATAGCTGCTAAAATAAACCCTCTGCTGCTAAGAGTTGTGTAATTGCAAATTTGTTAAATATTTCTTCTATACTGGTCTCAATTTTTGGGAGAAAAAAAAAAACCTTGAAATTTAGAATACTTAGTGAAATGTGGCTTGTTTGATTGTGAAGTAGATGTAATCATGTAATGAATCTTTATGATAAGGAAGATGGCTTACAGTATTATTTAGAATCGCCAAGACATCGACTTGTATTTTGCCACTACGACGATATCTTAACCCAATCACGAATTGTCATTCATTTTAATTTACATGACATTGCGTGATAGGCTTGAGAAACTTGTACGGTGGAATTCCTGTTGCACGGAAGGTCCTCCAATGGTAGATTCCTCATCACCCTCTGCCTGTTTGACAATCAAAGCTGACATTGTGTTCCAAATAGTGTGGTTTAAATTTGCTTGCTAACTAGGCTTCAATCAAATCATCTCATGGGAGGGCTAGACGATCATTTTGATCAAACAGAGAAGCGAAACGGTTTGTTCAATGGGGAAGGGGAATTCGAACTCGAGACTTCTTTTCGATATAACGTGTTATTACCGGTACTTATACTACGGTCTAGTGATATACCTCTTCACTTGTAAGTGAGAGATCTTAGATTCGATTCTCGTCAAAAATGAATTTGAATCATATTATTGCTAGCCTATTGTGAGACTTAGCCTACCTCGCTCTCCTTTAGTGCAGATAATATCGTTTACTAAAAAAATAAAAATAAAAATGTGTTACCACCATATTATTTGAACACTAGTTTGCAGCACTAGTTGCATCACTTTCTACAAAATTCATTCTTTGCTAACCTAGGTTTAACCTATTTAGCTCTTGTACATATAAACTCAAATTCCACGCCGTATAGTTTTAGATTAAACTAGAATCCCGCATGAACATGAAAAATGCATACTTTTTAGCAAAAATGCAATCATTCTCACTAACAAAAGCCATTCCCACAGCATACAGTTATCATGTATCAATAATCAGCGTGAAGCATCCCGAATTTGAAATCTCTCATTTTCTTAAATTATTGTAATAGTTTCAAATCTTCATCTCCACTTAATAATAGAAAATTAAAAAAAAAATCACTGGGAAGAAACATTGTAATGTTCATTATAATTATTAAAACAAAGATTAATGATCTTATAAAACTAATAAGAAGATTAAATTATCATTAATGAATATTCAACACCTGTATTCTATTCTTAATCTGCCGGAGTTTTCTCTCCTCCCCTCCTCAACCAACGCAGAACGAGCAGTCATAATCCCGCTCGGAAACAAAGAAGCATCAAAAGCTGAACAGTCAATCCAATCCTGCAGCAACTCCTCCTGCCCCCAAATATCCGGAATCCAAACCTGTCCGGCCACCTCCATTCTGTGCTTCTTCAACCTCTCACGTCCACTCTCTTCCTCTTCCGCCGCCGCCGCCGTGGGATCTTGATCCACAACAACAACATGATCATCACCTTCTGCAGCAGCTGAAGCATGACCGTCCATTACTGAAACTTCCTCGTTTTCATGCATCTTTCGTGACGTGCTTCCTTGCAGCTCCATAAAACTGTCATTTTTCTTTAAGATCTGCTCACCATATTCTTGCATCTTTGGTAGAACTGGAGTGTTTTGGATGATGGGTTTCTGCAGAGAGATTTGATGAGCCATTTGAGATCGTTTTCTTCTCATTCGGATTCAGAAATGGTGATAAAAATCTGTGCTTGCTAGAACTTGTTGCTGCTTCTTCTTCTTCTTCCTCTGGTAGTTCTTGTAGTTCGAACTCTGTGAAAGATATGTGTGTGTGCTAACAATATATGGAGGCTAGAATGGGTGGGGAGTTGCGTTACACGTCAACTCAATAGGTTTTATTTTGGCGTATGGCAAGAGACATGTGTACGTGGATTGGCTGAGATTGGAGTCCATTTTATGTGGCTTAGTTCTTGTTTGAATATGATAAAAAAGGAAAGGAAAAGGAGACTGGTAATAAAGTACAATGCACTTGTGTCTGCCGTGAAGATGGTTGGCAGTTCGACTTCTTATAAGCACATATAAGGTTTTTAAATTTTTTTTTATGTGAGATTCATGCATTCATATTCTCAGTATGTCACATGTTAGGTGACGTGAGAGTACGTGGACTGTTGGTTCAACACGTGAATAACATGCTCTGATATAATAAAGAAATGAGTTCAACCTTATAGAAGTAGTGGTAGTGTTGTGATATTAGTTCAATTTCTTATAAGCACATGCAAGGCTTCTTAATTTCTCAATGCAGGATTCATGCTCTCAACTACATGTGCATCTCTTATGTAATCCACTAGTGTTATTATGTTAGATATGTTAATATTTCTCTTTACTTATAAGTTGAGGGTTTTATATTCAACTCTTGAGAATAAAGAGTTAAATCTCATTGTGTGGCTTAGTCTCAATATCTCACACCTTTAATGTAAATATGAATTTGGCTACAATACTTACATGTATTTAATACAAACATAATTTCGACAGTCAGATGGTAATTATATTAAACACATATATATTTACATGAATTATATTTGACCATCAAATAGTGATTGTAAAAATTGTGAGGTTGATGTTGATTTGGAGCATCATAGAATAGGACATTGGGTTTGGGGCCTAGTTGTAGCAATGTAGGATTTTTTTTGGGGAAAAATTGTTTACATTCTAAGAAAATTTGCATACTATTCAATCTTATTCAATAAAAGATTGAGACCTTGGGGTTTTCAAGTAGTTATTTTCTGATGCATATGCATACTAGCTACTAGCTAGCAACCTTTGGTTTGTTTTGGTTCTCCTTTGAAATTTAAGCACTCACCTTATCCAAAAGGAAAAAAAAATTAAAATAAAGCATTGCAAGAGGTTGTAGTTCTAATCAATTACGAGCGATAATCGTTATATTAAAATTTATGATTTCGATTTTTTTTTATTTAAAAGAGAACTTATAGGACATGTAACATTTTATGCGTTTGCTTCTCTCTTTACACAATAATTTACTTGCATATCTCTCGTATTCACAATCATAAAAAGTACTTTCGGAGTTTCAAAAAGAGAGCAAAACCCCAAAACAAGAATTAGATAACACACTGAGAAATACCACAAATCATTCACTAGTTTACCATCACTAGTTTACCAACTGTCAAATAGATAGAATCATAAACAAATTTAACTGCATGTGGTAGAATCTAATCTAACTGAAAATCAATTGGTACGAATACTTTCATCTCCAATGTAAGATACTCTTGACAACAATGATGATTACCGCTAATATTTCAATGAAGAAAGAGAGAGAGAGAGACAAAATAGTATTACATATCTATATTTACGTAGGGTTTAGGAGAACTGAAAAGATTTAAAACAAACTAATTCGGTGATTCCACTATTTGTGTATCATGCACGTTTGCATCTTTTTCTCCAAGGCCCCCATGTTGTCATGTCTGTCTTGTTTTTGCGTCTTTTATTTTTTTTTTGGGTGGGGTGGTGGGGTGGTTTGGGAGCACTACTGACATAAAATGACAGAAAATGCATAGTGCAAAGGAAGAGGGCAAGTAATACTTCCTCGTGTATATATTATTGTTATACAAGAAATTACTACAATTCTTCAAAGATATTTCGAGAAGTAAAATGTAATTTATTTTAAAAATATTGTGCAATTGTCATCGTAACTATTTAGAGATATATGAAATTGCCACCCGTTAAGTATTTTTGACAATATTTTGAAGGAGAGTTTAAGTAGCTAAAGTAGAGCTTAAAAATACTTAAGGAGTGCTTATGTAGCAAAAAGGGCGAGTAAAGGCAATACCATCCACTTCCCCTTACATGGATCCGCTATTCCATGGAACTTTGAATGTTGTGTAAGTGTAGCGCATTTGTTATTTTTCGTACATTTGTATGGTAAATTAAAGTATATATAAGATATCTGTTTCATTCATTTTGAGTTTTATTGACAAATAAAACGTACAAACGCATCAGATGAAAACTATGAAAAGGAGAAAGATCAAATAAATTCCCTTACATACATAATATTTAAGGATAAAAAAGAGAATTCTAACTCGAACTCGACTCGCATGAAGAAGTACATATGTTGTAAACAATATAGTTACGTCCACATTTACAATGATATACTTAGTCCATCCTAACGATATTTGATGAAAAATCGAACCCGATGTACTGATATTTGAGGTTATGTGTTGTAAACATCACAAGAACACAATCCAAGCATATGTGGATGGCTATAGGTCTCGAGGGAATCGACAACTAGTCACACTACTAGAAGTTAACATCTATTTCCATAACCACATGATTTGAAAATCACAGCCCCACTGGAAATGTTGAAAAAGACTGACAAAACGTAGCCATGATGTTGTGTGGGTATGGGTAAAGGGGTGGGGTAGTATAGGACCTAGGTTCAATGAACCTCCTCGTAAACCATACGAAAAAAATTGACAAAATGTAGCCGCCAAACAAAAAAACACCACTTGAGAACTAGTAATCACTTTTGTGGGTTTTTAGTTAAAATAATTATTAGATTTACATAATTCTCTATTTTGGTTCTTGATAATTAAAATCACAAAAAAAAAAAATTTAAGTTTGTCCATCGTAAATCATTTTAGTTATTCAGTGAAAAATTTGTTAATATTCTTGTTAAATTATCATGCGAACGACTACATGGCCACCTTTTAAGGGTATTTTTGTCAAACCAACCATTCCACGTAACAAGGAAAGTGACAAATTTTCCACGGAAGAACCCAAATGATTTACGGTGGACAAATTTAAAGACCACTTCTATCGATTTTCAATGTTAGGAATAAAAAGTGAGAAGTTATACCGATCTCAGACTATTTGGGCTAAAAATACCCACTTTTTTCTCTTTATATTTGCACATCTTTACTCTTGATTATCAAATTTAAGAAATAAAACAAAAAATAACGAACAAGATGAAACATGAGTGTGTTGAAAAATTATGTCGTTATCATATATATATATATGTATATATCTTTCTTTTTTTAAATCATTCATACAAAATGGTAAAATAACAGAAACCACTCAAAACTTTGTGAATATGAAATACAAGAATATGATAAAGGGACTGACAGAAATTGTCTTCTATCCCTTTGTAGAAAAAACGAAAAAGAGGAGTTGGTATTTTTCCGGTTTGAGAAACTACACAAATTGTCCATTTTAGCCTTCAATATCGCATAGTATAAAGTTATAAAGTGCATTGTCATAGGCTATGTCATTTTTCTGTTCATTGTCCTTTTTTGCGGGGCATTAGACAATTTGGGCCACTTGTGAACTGATGACAGTTCAATCAGATTTTTATTTTCTTCATTATGAAACTGCTAAAGCAGAATACAGTGGTATCATACTGTTGAGTCATGAGATTCGAACTCAATATTTTTTACTTATAAATATCAAGAATGTTACTAAACTGTAATACTAAGTGACGCACATATTATTCATTGTGAAACTTTTAAAATAGGTCGAATTATAGTTGACCAGGTCATTGCAATTCAAGAATAATCACTTGGCTTCGTCAAAATTTTCGGTGGATTAGTACGTAAAGTCAAATGATTATAAAATAAATTTTTGTAAGTGTTTTTTTATTTTTATTTTTTAACTTACAATACCTTCGAGGCAGAGCCTAGGCCAGCTAGCGCATTCGCATGGGCGTTGTCTGCCTACGGAACTTGAGTATGGGTATAAGTTTGAAACGCCTCGAGTTTCTTTTGTACCTTCTCTAGGTATTGCGCCATCTTCAGATGTTTTGCCATTTACGCCTTAGTAGTATGGCTGGTGATTAGTTAGAAATCGGAATGAATTGCGAGCTTTTTCACTACCAAGTTTTGCCATTCGGAGGCCTATTAGTAAGGCCTCATACTCTGTTTCGTTGTTGGATGCTTTGAAGCCTAGAGTGATCGCCTGCTCGAGCATCTAACCGTCTGGGGTGACAAGGACCACGCCTGCTCTTGAATCTTTGTAGTTTGATGCGACATCGACATGCAAATGCCAGAAGTCTCTATTGGGTGGAGCAGGAGCGGCTAGGGTGTGCTCGGCTGCCTCTGGGACGTCGTCAGGCAGATCTGTTGCGTCGTCTAGGCTAGGCGTGAATTCTGCTACGAAGTCTGCCAAAGCTTGGGCATTTATTGTCGTGTAAGGTTGGAAAACTAAACCGTATTCGCCAAGTTCCACCGCCCATTTCATCACTTGTTGAGAAACATCTAGACCATGTAGGATTGATCGTAGATGATATTGAGTCATGATGACGACTATATGAGCTTGAAAGTATTGTCTGAGTTTCCGAGTCGCAATAACTAGCGCCAAAATTAATTTATCGATCTTTAGATATCTAGTTTCTGCATCGAGAAGAGCTTTAAAAGTGTAAAATACCTGCAGTTGGGCCCCCAACTCTTCTCGTATGAGGGCAAAGCTCACTGCTACTTCTAAGACTGTTAAGTAGATGTATAAGTCCTCCGCTGCTTCTGGCTTAAATAGTAAGAGATATGATGTAAGATACTTCTTCAGTTTTGGAAAGCTTTTTCGCACTCTTCGTCCCATTTGTCTCATTGTGCCCTCTTGATGGCCTTGAAAAAGGGTTTGCATCGATCGGTGGACCGCGAGAGAAAGCGGTTGAGGGCGGTTGCTCGTCCGGTGAAGCTTTGAATCTCCTTTAAGGTAGTTGGAGGTTTCATCTCTAGGATCGCTTGGATTTGCTTGGGTTACTAGATACCCTAAGAATCTGCCTGAAGATACTCCAAATGTGCATTTGGTGAGATTGAGCTTCATCTTGCACTTTCTAAGGATGTTGAAAGTTTAAGCCAAGTTGTCGAGGTGGTCTGACCTCTGCTTGCCTTTTACGATAATATCGTTGATGTAAACCTCCATGATTACTCCAATTTGTTTCTTGAACATCATGTTTACCAATCTTTGTTAAGTGGTTTCCGCGTTCTTGAGGCTAAAGGGCATGACCTTGTAGCTGTAGGTGCCTCGCTCGATCACGAACTCAGTTTTCTCCTTGTTGGGCTCGCACATGGCTATTTGGTTGTAGTCGGAGTATGCATCTAAGAAACTGAGCAGCTAGTTCCCAGAAGTCGAATCTACTAATAGATTGATTCGGGGAAGTGGATAAGGATCCTTTGGGCATGCTTTGTTGAGGTCGGTGTAGTCTATGCAAACCCTCCACTTGCCCTTATCTTTCTTCTTCACTAGTACGGCTTTGGCAAGCTATGCTGAGTGCGCCACCTCTTCTATAAATCTGACTTCTAGTAGCTTGTCAATTTCCACTGTGATGATGGCTACTTGCTCAGGTGTGAAATGTCTTCTCTTTTGAATTACCGGTTTGGCAGTGGGGTCGACGTGCAGCTTGTGGCAAGCTATCTTGGGGTTGATGTTGGGCATATAGGAAGGTGACCACACAAAGACGTCATGATTTTCCCTAAGGAAAGCTGTGAGTTCCTCATTTTCCTTCGGGCTTAGACGTGAGCCAATTCTAACCTTCTTCTCCGGCTGAAAGGGATCAAGAATGATGTGCCCGACGTCTTCTTTGGGTTTCCATCCTGTCTCATTTGCTGGCGCGTTGGTTTGGACACCATCTTCTTGATTCGCTTGTTGTAATTACTATTTGGTAGTTTTGTCATCCCCTTGGACCTCGATTGCCTACGGGGGTAAATGTCTTTTTTTATTCCTTCAGTACTTACACAATGCATCATCGAGATGCGGCCTAGTCAAAATTGATTTCTTCGATTCCTCTTCCTGGGATGCGGAATTAGATTTTTTAATACTTGACGGAAGTGATGGCATCCAACTTTATTAGCCAAGGTCTCCATAGAATCCCATTGTAGGGAGATGGGTCGCTTGCTATTGTGAATGTCTTCTTTGAGACAACTGGCGGTGTTTTCATGTCAAGTGTGATGTGGCTGATGGTAGTTGAGGTGTGTTTGTTGAATCAGATGAGTACCTCCACTCGACGTATGATTGTGTTTTCCAGGCCCATCTTCTGAATTACTGAAAGCTGAAGTAGGTTAACTCCACTTCCATTGTCCACCATCATTCTGTTGACTATGGCATGGGCCAGTTGGACATATACTACTAGTGCGTCGTCATGCGGGAAATCTACGCCTTCGACATCCTGCTTAGTGAAACCAAAAATGGGTCCAGGTTGCGTGTTAGCTGCCTAGATTTGTGAGACTAATAGAGCCTGCTGGATTTTCCTCTTCTTGGAGTTGTTAGTGGCCCCCCAAGTGCTTAGATTCGGCCAAAATGCCATTTATCCGAATCGTCTTGTTGGGCAGTTCTTTGTCGACATCCGCTGTAATACCCTGAAAATTTAAATATATGAAATATAATATTCATAATTATGAATATGTGGAGAAAATCGAAAATAAATCGATTTATGGTTATGAAAATTTAATTGAGGAATTTTAAAATTTTGTTACCGGCAATTATTATAGTTTACGTACTAGTATTATTGAGATTTTATATTATTTTTCGAGAATTTATATTAATTTATTTGAATTGAGTTTTAAATTAAACTAGTTACGAAGTTTGAAGTTTGTAAATTAATTATTTAAAATCCCTTCTAGGTCACAATTTATATGTTTAAATAGAGCTCGATATCACGAACACGTAGGCACAAACCTTCGTGAAACGGAGTTATAACGAATAAGTTATTAACATTGAAGGTGAGGGATATTTTTGTAATTTTAACATTCTTTTGAAGGCTTCAGATTTTCTGGAGCCATGTGATATGCCACGTGTGTGGTTGGGATAAAAGAAAAAGGAAAGAAGAGAGAGAGATGGACGATTAGGATGAGAAGGAGAGAATAGAAAAGAGAGAAAGGAGGAATGGGACTGACCAATCAGGAAGAGAGGAAATGAGGGGAAATGAGGGAGACGAAAAAGAGGGAACCGGATCCCTCTTCGACCCGCCAACCTGACACTACTATATCTCCTAATTCTGGCCACCGTTGACGATGGGACCGATGCCAAAATGATCCTTACTTTGAACCCAATCGTTCTTTTTCCCATGTTAACCTGAAAAATTGATGAAACTGGATGGATTTCAAGAGAAACCATATGGGGGTGAGACGGGTTTGGCTTCGATTCACCAAAATATGAAGCTAACTCCATCCGTCACCACCACCAATAGTCTTCCCTCAATGTTAGGAATAAAGCCCAAACATGGGTTAAGGCGTCGGAATGGTTTTGAAGTCGAATCAAGAACACCCAATTCAAGAGTTTCCAGTAGTTCGAGAACGATTTGAGGTGTTTCCCGGCCGAATTACTTTTTCTAGCTTGATCAAGGCTTGTGCCAACCAAGCTGCACTTGGTCAAGGCATCCAGCTTCACGCTCAGGCGGTTAAAGTTAATTTGGATAGAGACCCTTTTGTTTTCTCTGTTTTTGTTGATATGTATGGAAAGTGCGGGCTGCTTGATGATTCAACTCAAGTGTTTCACGAGATAGCAAACCCGAATGAGGTTGCATGGAATTCATTGTTAGTTGTGCTTGCTCTTCATGGCTTAAATTACTTTCATTCTATGGAGAAAACATATGGAATAGTTCCTAGAGATGAACATTACTCTTGCGTTATTGATTTGCTTGGCCGGGCTGGAAGGCTTACAGAGGCAAAAGAATTCATAAACAGCATGCCAATCCCACCAAATGCTTTCGGGTGGTGTTCTTTTCTCGGGGCTTGCAGGATTCATGGTGATAAGAAGAGGGGCAAACTGGCAGCAGAAAAACTGATGCAGCTTGAACCTGAGAACATCGGAGGGCATGTTCTGAAAGCTGAATCATTAGTTGAAGGATTTATTGACCAGAAGCCAGAGCTTCTATGGAAGAAATGCTATAGATGACTTGGGACCCGTTTGGCAAGGAATTTAGGAAGGCCAAAATCGCTTTCAAAGAATCAAAAGCGCTGTCGACAATGTTTGACAGAAAAACTTAGTGCATATGGAATATAAAAAGCACTTGAAGCGACCATGTGAAGCATGAAAAACACTTTCACAGTTTCAATAGATATTTGCTGCTGACAAATGTGCTTCCTACAAAAGCACTTAGGAGCATAAGTGTTCTCTACAAAAGCACCGTTGCCAAACGGGCCTTTACTCATCAAGAAGGAAGAACGGGATTAGAGCAAGTAAGAAGACAACCCCTTGACCTTCACCTTGAACTTGGAACACAACCAACCCTTTCACTAAGATTGGAACAAATTGTGGGTGTCAAATGTCTAATTATGCTTTTGACACCCAACAAATTGAGTGAGTTAATTTCATGCAGACTTTTCTCCGCCTAAACACTTTTGTTCATTTCTGCTATTTGGTTTGAAGCGAAGAATAAAAAGAAGTGTGCGGAAATTATCTCCCTTTAAATTGCTTCTGCAATGTGATAACTCATTGACAAAATTTCAATGACTGCTGCTTCTGATAGAATTTTCTCTGAAAGAAGCCATTCATGATTTCTTCATAAGTTCTATCTCACCTTCAAGAGTGAAAACGCTGTACATGCCAATGGCGTTTATTCAAATCTTCGGTGAAAAACAAGATCTAAATGACTCGAAAATGGGAAACATACACTCGGATGAGGATGCACTCATATAATATCAAGGCTAGAAACCGCTAACAAATGGCAAATCGAGGATCTATCGTCTAGTATCTACAGAGGTGTATTTAAATCCCTCGGATGGATGCTGAGGTGAAGAGGTCTGGAGGCATGAGGCATGAGATCACGCTCTTGGATAACGGGAGCCCCCTTTTTTCTTCAAGAAATCAGGAATCTCAACTGCACTACCTTCCATAAAAGAGGATGGCCGTCGATTGATTCCAAGGGTGACATCTCCTTGTGCCTGCATTTTGGTAGAGTTTACAAAATTGTTTACGAGAGGGTGAGAGTTAGTGCATGTGTGCGCGTGAGCGAGGGGAGGGGGGGTGGTGCATGTGTTAAGGAATACCTGGGGTGTCCTGCCTTCATTTTCTTCTTGGCGTTTGAATCCAGTAGCAATAAGAGTTATACTGACCTGTGAAGACAAGCAACATGGAATTTTAAGATGTATTCAAACCACAAACCACAGGTGGTAGATTAACCGAGCATGTATATTTGTTCACCAATTTGTTACCAGATGCAGATATGCAATCCTTTGTGATCATGGCATAATGATTGGAACAGCAAATTTTACTATGTTCAACAGAAATCAGGAAGCTTTTGGAAGATGGCATATGTGATTTTCTTTTGGTACCATGTTCTCTTCAGAGAATGAGAGAACAAATACTTACTTGGCCACTGAGAGATGGATCTGTCACTGCTCCAAATATTAAATTTGCTGTAGGATCGACAAGATCATATATAACCTCGGCTGCAGCATTTACCTATGCGAATTTCCCCATTTGAAATTAGAGAGTAGGAGAAGAGAAATACAACACCATATCAAGTTATCAACTGTGAAATGGATGCAAAGGTGAAACCGTAAGAATATTTTTGAAAGACAGCTTTATCTCACAGAAACACAGCAGACCAGACTTCAACATGGAACAGATTTTCTTTTACAAAGATAGATGGAAAGGATCTTATACAGAAAACAAACAATTTCAGCCCATGACTCCATAGATAGAACCAAAAAGCAGAGTAAGAGTGAGAGAGAAGATGAAGTACCTCATAAAGGGTCAAATCAGTTCCCCCAGTTATGTTCCAAACAATTCCAGTCGCCCTCTCGATACCAATATCTAGTAAAGGTGATTGGATGGCATTTAACGCAGCGTCTCTTGCCCTCGTCTTCCCTGCTCCAAGAAAATACAAAGCTCAGAAAAAAATCATAGCACAAAACTAAGAAAAAAAGAAGTTTTGGGGTCATCAATACTGAAATGAATAGGCTTGACAACGATGTATCCTAACATAATTAAGGAGGAAAGAAGTTTTGGGGTCATCAATAATTCGAATCTAAGACCGAAAGACCTATTTGAAATTCTAACAAACTTGAGATTATGTCTCCTTTCTGACCTTTCCTTCTCATGCTCTAACAAAAAAAACTAAGAAGTTCTAGATGCCATTTATTCTGTATTAACTTCACAAGAAAGTTAGCCACAATGGTGACATTCAGGAAGGCAATAACCAAAATAATAAAGTCCGATATTAAAAGTGAAGCCAATAATTTGATATAAGCACTCTAAACATCCTAGCAGTATGTAGCTAAAGCATTACCAGTTGCAGTTCCTATCCCCATCAACGAAGAACCTGCGTTGGCCATTATAGCCCGTACGTCAGCAAAATCCACATTTACCAGTCCTGGTATCTGCAATCAAGATGACAAACCATCAATTATAGTAACAAACTATTGCCCGAAAAAGGGAAATGCAATGATCCACAAATAAATAATCAAAACCCTTGATAGACTAGATGAATGGTCTTAACAGTCAGAAGTTAAGATTACACTTCAATATACAATATCTTTAAAGATCACCATACCGTGATTATATCGGAGATGCCACGAACACCTTGTCGTAGAATATCATCAGCCAGATTAAATGCCTCCGTTACTGGGGTAGATTGGGAAACTGCAGTCAATAACTTGTCATTTGGAATGACTATCAGTGTGTCAACATTTTCTCTCAGAGCTGCGATTCCTTCCTGGGCTTGCACTGCCCTTTTTCGTCCCTCAAAAGAGAAAGGGGTTGTCACGACACCAACAGTCAATATACCCATTGACTTTGCAACGCCTGCAACTATAGGAGCTCCACCAGTTCCAGTTCCTCCACCCATTCCCGCCTGCATATGAAGATATTTAATGTCAAGTGCAGAAATGCATAAAATAGGCAAATGTTGGGAAATCACGACGGAGGAATAGCATTTGAACCTACCGTAACGAAGACCATATCTGATCCATACAGTGCTTCTTCTATTGATTCTTTGCTTTCTTTTGCAGCGTTCATACCAACATCTGGGTTTCCACCAGCTCCAAGACCCCTGGTAAGTTCTTGACCGATTTGTAAACGGTTCTCGGGAAAGACAGGAGACATTTTCATGGCTTGAATATCAGTGTTAAGAATCCAGAACTCCACACCCTTCATTGCACTCTCTATCATGCGATTAACTGCATTTGACCCTCCACCGCCAACACCAATAACTTTGATTTTTGCTTCACCATTACTAGGGGAAGATTTGTCACTTAAACTCTCAGTGACACCTTCACCTGAAATATCTTTTCTAGGGTTGCTCAATGTATTGTTTCCCTCTCCTCTAAGCAATGAAACTTCAGGGTGTAGATTCAGAAAAGGGTCTCTATTATTCTGATATGAACCGACACTCTTAGAGTTGATTGAGCACTTAACTTGAGGCAAACTTGACTTAAGGGTTACACCCATAAAACCGTACTCCTCAGACACTTTTAAGCTGCTAACTCTTCCCAAGTGATTCTCCGTTCCAAAGTGACCCCCAAGTCTTGTTAGTACCCCCACCGGGTTTCTAGTATCAGAAAGGGTAACATAATTCGATGCATAAGTCGCCATCATGTAAAAGGTGAGACTTTAAATCTCAGAGACAGGTAAGCTGATGAATGCCAAGAAATTTAGAAACCCAAATGACTTAAAATTTCAGTTCCAACTTCCACCACAAATCTCTCTCCCAACACCTGTTTACAAAAAAAACCAGATAATTGTAAGAAACCACAAAACGTAGCAGATTAATTACAAACACTCAAAGGCCAGAAAATGGTAAAACGTCATTAGTCAACTAAACCCAAATCAAACAAAGACCCCACAAACTTCATAGCACGCATTACAATCCCAGAAAATAATTACAATCCGAAAAGCAAAACCCACGGCAACTCTGCAACTCAAAGTACTATGGAGTCAACAGCAAGCAAGCAGAAAACAATTAGAAAAACAAACCAGAGAAATGTAAGACCCCATAAACTTCATATGGCACATTACGGTCCCCAGAGAAAAATTACAACCGGAAAAGTGAAACCCAACAACAATTAGGCAAAATTCAATAGTACTATGAAGTTAACAGCAATCAAGCAAGCAGAAAACAATGAGAAAGAAGCAAACCAGAGAAATGTAAAACCCCAAAAGACAACAATTATGTAAAATTCAATGCAACCATGAAGTTAAACAGCATCAAGCAAGCAGAAAACAGTAAGAAATGAACAAACCAGAGAAATGCAGAACACACGGAGACCCAATTTCCAGAAAACAAGAAGGAAACAGAGAAATGGGCTGCTGGGGTTTCAGAGAAAGTTACAGACCTGATAAATCCGAAGAGACCTAGGAAGCAGAAAACAGAGAACTCCTGGGAGCATTTGGGGGCGTAGAGCCCAAAGAGCCAGATTTGGACTGATGATTGCGAGTTGATCGACGAAGATAGAGAAGCGTAGGAAGTGGAAAAGGAAGCAACAAATCTACTAAGAATAATGTGAAATCTGGTTGAGAGGGGAAGTAAATGGGATTTGGTGGTTTGGATTTTCAGGTGAAAGGCATGCGGGTGTGGGCTCTTGTGAAAACAACACAAAGTCTCGCAAAACCCTATCTTTCAGTGACAAGGGTTTAACTGTTGGGCTGTGTTTCTAATTGCTTCAAATTCTTGTGTTCATTAGTTGGACCCAATTGTAGAGTCTAGGTGAGCATCGGAAATGAGGAGAGAACGTTTGATCACCTCACATGTCTGACCATTCAACGTTGATATGTTTCAATTATGAACATATCGTTTTTATTTGATTATCGATATGTCAATGACATACTTGTTGATGTGCTTGTCAATGAAATGTGACATGAGAAATAATTGACAACGTAAAATCCTCTTATTTGACATAGTTTGATTGACACTGACAACTCACTGTTTAATTTCAAGTCATGATCGTTCAACTTCTTGAGTAACCCTGATTACTCATTAACCATTATTACTGTTAGGTTCGACACATAATGTCACATAAAGCTTTTTAGAGTAGATCGAAAATTTTGAATTTAATTCTTATGAATAGAATCAAATTCATATTTATAAGAATCAAAATCAAAGTTCCTGAATATACTAATACACATACAAACCGCACAAACCGCTGCAAAAGGGCAAACAGAACTACAATTAAATACCACTATTATTGTTAGTGGTCACTAAGCGCGACGATAATAATTTCAATTCTCGTTTACTTTTAACAAAAAAACAGAATAACCTTGTTTAAAAAAGAAAATTATAGTTGACACTTCAAAAATCTAATTTCACACTCTTCGTTTTTTAAAACTAAAAAATTAGAATACACAATTAAAATTTTGAAGGCCAAGAAAACCCACATATAAACACCACAGGGACAGGGAGGTAATTATGTCGCAAGCGAATCTATTGCTGCCACGCGCAATGATGTTTCTGCCGTCCGCGGAAACTTCCAGAAACTTGTTCAAAACGCAACGTAGAGCGGCACGAAATGACGGAACTACCTGGCGCGAGTTTCCCACGGTTTTGCCTTTAGATCCCAGAGAGACAAATCTGGGAAGAAGAGAAGACATAAAAAATCCCACCGATGGCTTCGCAAATTCTGGCAGCGGCAGCCGAGAGGATCGGACCGGCGGCGAGGCGACAGGCCGTGAGCTTGACGGACGCGGCGTCGAATCGGATAAGGCAGCTCCTAGAGCAGCGCCGGCGGCAATATCTTAAACTCGGCGTCAAGGCTCGCGGCTGCAACGGCTTGTCCTACACTCTCAATTACGCAGGTGCGGCGCCGTTTCGATCCTGATCGTGAAGTTTCTTCTTTTTCTTGAATTTTGTTGAGTTGAATTGTGAATGTCGTAAATTAATTTGCTCCGATTTGCTCATTTGTAGATGATAAGGGGAAGTTTGACGAATTGGTGGAGGATAAAGGTGTGAAGATTTTGATCGATCCGAAGGCTCTGATGCACGTCCTAGGAACGAAGATGGATTTTATAGATGATAAACTCAGGTAAATCTTCTCTTCCTCTTTTTTTCCCCAATTTTTTCTCTTTTTTTGGTGGATTTGTGGGAAAATTATTAGCATGTTTGGCTTCTGAGAAATTGTTTGGTTTTGATTTGAATTGGGGGTGTGTAAATTTTTGGTTTTTGTTTGGTAGAGAAAATGAACTTTTGCTGTGTTAGAAGTGGAATAGGCTTTTTTGTATTTATTTCCAGTGTCAATTTGATGTTAGGATGCTAAACTTGTGTATCTTAAGGATAATAGGTCTTCGAATTTCGGGTTGAATTCCGGAGAATATATGAGTTTTCACCTTGAGATGAACCAAGAGTCTTGGGGCCTGTTTTGGATTGCTTCTGGAAAGAGCCAAAACTGCTTTCTGGCAACCAAAAATGCTTTTAATTAGGTTGGCAGAAAAACTAAAAGCGTTTTTTTGGTTGTGGAAGCACTTTCAGTGCTTTTACTTATGAGAAGTAATCTCAATTGAGCTCTTGCAACCGTATGACATTCAGTAAGCTGATGTGCTGCAACTGACTATTTTGTGGGGGGTGGGCATTTTCATAGTTATGGTGGGTATTTGCTATTTTATCAACTCTAACATCGTCCCAACGAAGCCTCTGTTGCCTTGTACAATACCTAGACTGGTGCTGCTTAGCACTGATATTATCAACATCAGCTTTAGGTCTCCACCC
Organism: Pyrus communis; assembly: GCF_041283825.1. Taxonomy (NCBI): domain Eukaryota; kingdom Viridiplantae; phylum Streptophyta; class Magnoliopsida; order Rosales; family Rosaceae; genus Pyrus; species Pyrus communis. The sequence goes on from NC_142578.1 coordinate 24,862,267, forward strand.
TCCTTACCTAGATATTAAATTGCCCATAATGTCACCTTCCATTCCTGTCCTCACAACTATGGCATGACCATTTCATTAAGACTGACAGAGGACCATGATTTTAGGGTTCATCACCTCCACTGCTGCCATTAGTACTTCAACCTCTGTTTACTGTTGCATGCATGTGTTGTGCGCATTCAATGGGAATGTGCATGTTAAAAGGGTGGCTTCCATGCACGTGTTAGGAGAGATTATGGTACATGTGTATCCATTTTTACCTGAGCAGAAACCAAACCATGAAGAAAGATGGTCTGCTAATTTTCTTTTGCTTGCGTATTTTTTTTGGGTATATTTGCTTGCCTTGTTACTCCATGAACAAGTACTTAAAATTGGGAATCTTGACACCTTTGTTTCAAAAAAGCTGCTGAATGGCATGGTATTTAGGTCACTCGTTGATCAGATAAAAAGTTTTTAAATTCAACTGCCGTGGGTACTGATGTCTCCTTTTCATTTGTTGGTGGTGCATTGATACAATCAGGATATGCCCTTGGCTCCACAACTTTCTTGCTTATGCCTTCAGTCACCGTTGTCTTCCTGCTTTTCCTCACGCGTAATTTATCTACTTTGGCAGGTCTGAGTTTGTATTTATCAATCCCAACTCTAAAGGACAGTGTGGTTGCGGGGAATCGTTCATGACAACAGGCAGTAGCGGAGCTACGAAGAAGGTTTAAAGAATCGTATGGCCAGCTAGTGACGAACCAAGACTTTCACTGACTAATTATTTGTGTTGGTGCCGGCGTGAGCCATTGTAGTCTGTGCTAACTCGGGTCTGAAGTTGGCATTCTTCTGTAAAGATGATTCCAATTTTGTTTGGGAGAACACATTGTATATCTATAAAATTTTGTGCTTCTTGAAATTGTATGAACTTTTGTAATGTCAACATGTAAAAGCTGCTGACTTGTGGAAATTGCGTTGACGAGATTATCATTTTTCACTTATAAGTGAGAGGTTGTATGTTCGAATTTCATGACTAGCATGTTTGATCTCTTACCTCTTAGTGTAGATATATCACTATATAAAATGAGTTATGGATCTTAGATATATCACTATATAAAATGAGTTATGGATCTTACTCCGGTTTTTCAGATGGGGTTATAGTTTTCACTCTTGAGGGATTTTGTTTTTCATTGATATGAGCCATATCGTGTACTGGAAAATTGAACACAAAACCTCGAGTACGAAAGTGAATTTTCTTAATCATTTGAGCTACAATTGATTTTTTGAGCCACTACGTTTTTCTGATTCTCAAACAATCTCACTTATAGTAGTCTACCTTTGTCGACACTCAACATTTTTTCCAATTGAGGTAGGAATTAGCATGCATGTAATGGGGACTCAGATAGGAGAGAGATTTTTGAGTATGCTCGGAACATGAGACGGTAAATCATATGTTATTATACAATTAAATAGACACATGAAAAAAAAAAAAAATTTCCTCCAATTATATAAGATATATGATTAACGACTTCGTGTTCTGAACACATTGAAAAATTTTCTCCAGACCTCATCTTGTTAGAGGATTGGATTGGGAAACAAAAAAAATTCCAACTAATTGGAAATCAAATTTCCATTTTCTTACGTGCGCAATTACTCTCCACTTTTCCACACGTGGTAGAGAAGACCTTCCTTCCCCTGTCCTCATCACAGACTCTTATTCTTCCCCAAAGGTCTCGTCTTTCAGACCAAGCAAGCAGGTTTTGGTTGGTTCGTCTCTCCATTCGTTTGTCCAGAACCATTGAATTCCGCATTCAACGATTGGGATGATAATCCCAATGACACTTGGCACTTTCGGGTTTTGATTTGCTTCCACAGGTAAGCCTGCTCTGGTTTTCTCAATGTGTTCATCCATTTGATTATCTTTTGTGTTACGTTAATTTTTGTTTAATTTTATTTTTATAGGTTTATGGGTTCTATGTGTTTTTGCTCGATTTAGTATGTTGATGCTAAGCTGTTGAAATTTGTTTGAATGATTGAATTGGGTTTATGTTATTGAGTTTGTTTGGATTCTTGTTATTGAATAGATATTGATCCAGTTCAAAATCTGCCAACTTTTGAATTGTTGACTTATCTGTAATGCCCAAAATACTGGATTTTTTCAGTTTCTAGTAGCTAATCTTCGCCTTCCATGCTTAATTGTAGTGACAATTACTGATTGATTATTGGAAGTCCAAAATATTGATCTGAATTTTTACATGTATAGATGACGTCGTGAATTATCTCGAAAAGATGGGAGATTGGTGTTTGGCATTGATGGTTCTTGGTTTTTCTTATCTTTTGTGAAAAACCCAGATGGAAGGTTTGACATTTCTGGATGGCTAATTGTGTGGTGTTGGTTTTTAATCTTCATGGGGTACATTGAATTTTGAGAACAAGAGCTTCCCTCGGTTTTTGTTAGTTTTTTGTGTATATGGAGCACCTTCCAGTTGAAGTCATAGGCAACATACTATCCCGGCTTAAAGCTGCCCGAGATGTGGTGATTGCATCTGCGACTTGTAAGAAATGGAGAGAGGCTTGGCGCAATCACCTCCACACTCTTTCTTTTAATTCCGATGATTGGTCCATCTATCATGATCTGACAACAAGTAGATTGGAAATTCTTATAACTCAAACAATTTTCCAAACTACATCATTGCAGTGTTTATCAATTTTAATGGATGATGTTGATGAATTTTCAGCTGCCCCAGTGATTGCTTGGCTCATGTATACCCGGGATACCTTGCGGCAACTGCATTATAATGTGAGGACTACTCCGATTGTGAATATCATTGAGAAATGCAGTCGGCAGAAGCTTGAAGTCTTGGCATTGGCTTATAATTCTGTAACAGGTGTTGAACCCAGTTATGAGAAATTTCCATGCTTGAAGTCACTTTCACTAAGTTATGTCAGTATCTCAGCATGGGATTTGAGCCTTTTGCTTACTGCATGTCCAAAACTTCAGAATTTGGCTCTTATTAATCCTGATATTGCCATGTCGGATGCACAGGCAACCATGGAACTTAATAGTCCTTCTCTTAAAGATATCTATGTGGAAGCTGTCGGTTTGGATAAGTTCATACTCGAGGCTGATAGCATTGAGAATCTGCACCTGAAAGATTGTACCCTCGAGCTTTTTGAGCTTATTGGTAAGGGGTCACTGAGAGTTTTGAAGATTGATGATGTTAGTGTCCTCCATCTTGATATTGGTGATAACACAGAGAATCTTCAGATTGTGGATGTTAGCAGCTTCACTATCATGTGGCCAAAGTTCTATAACATGATCTCAAAATCGTCAAATTTAAAGAGGCTTCGGCTCTGGGGTGTTGTATTTGATGATGAGGATGGGGTTGTGGATTTGGAGACTGTTTCTTCTTGCTTCCCTCAGTTAAGCCACTTATCATTAAGTTATGACTTAAAAGATGTTTGTGGCTTGCAGGGGTCATCACATTTGGAGAACGTGGTTGTGTTAGAACTTGGATGGACTATAATCAGTGAGCTCTTCTCAGACTGGGTAGCTGGATTTCTAGAAAGATGCCCTAATTTGAAGAAGTTAGTCATTTTTGGGGTAGTTTCAGAAGCCAAATCCCATGAAGAGTGCCGAGTTTTAGCAAGCTTCACCTCTTCCATTGTCCGGCTGATGAGAAAATATCTGCATGTAGAGGTACAATTCAATTATGAATAGAAGACTAGAAGTCCTGCTGACTGCATTGATGCCTGTTGAAATATTTGTTGAGCGTGATTGTACAATAAGGTACATGGCAGAACTTCATTATTCCTATCATCCTCATAAAAATATGAAAGGGGAAGCCCCTTATTTTCCGTACAAGATTATGCGTGCTGAGCAAATGTAAATTTACATATTGTTTTGAAAATCAATTTTGTCTGTTTATTTCAGGCTTGTGTTTGATTCATAATATTCAAAGGAAAATTTTCATATACTGAAGATTATTTTGTTTTAGCTTATGCGCTTTGTTTTCAATTTGTTAGGTACTGTCCTTGATAATATTCCATTGTATTTCACCATGTCTTTGTTTTTGTAGTGCGGTTAATTTTGGGATAATTTTGGGTTGAAGCCGCTTATGGTACTTCTATATGACTACCAGACTGAATATGGTGCATGGGTTTGGTATCATTTATCACCCCCTTGCTTGAACAGGTGAGCTCCTCTACTTCCACAATTCAATGGATTATGGCATTATTTCAAGTTTTAACTGATTGTAAGATGACTGAATTAGTGTATGCTTAAATTCTAGGGATGAACATCAACATGTTGAGGCATTTTTATGTTCTCCAACACAAATGTAGGGTCGAGTTGTAATCAACGTCGATGAAAAGTTTACTTCATTACCTGTTTAGTCGAGATTAGATTAGAGATTTTTCATGCTTTGTGGATTGATTTTGTACATCTACTCCTTTGCTAGATGAGAATAACCATTTGTTTAAATAAAACTTTGGAATTACATCCTTAATTTATTCCTCACATCAGCTTGAGCAAGGATCAACCTCATGACATCTTTGACTAGTTTACCTCCTCTCACTGCACACATTATTGCTCAAGAATATAGCTAACCGTCAACAAAAATTAAGCACTGCTTGAACTCCCCATAGTACAGTAGCCAAATATGTTATATTCATTTCGAACTGTAGCCCCAACTTTCGTCGACCGCCCATCAGTATTTAGGTTAAAAGAACCTGTGGCGGCTTCTCCCACCTGCAGCAACTGAGTGTTCCTCTCTGCACTTAGAGCCCTAGTGAGGCTTCACTGCCATTACATATTCCGCTCTGCACTTAGATCTTTACATGTTTCTTTCACTTCTCTGTATGACTACGTTAAAACGCGTCCTGTTATTATGATTTTTTGCACTGTACCGTACATCTCAGGGCTCTGTGTAGTCTACAGGATCTGTTAAGATATGAACATTCCTGCACATTGTGGCCTTGAAAAAGCACAAGCGGATGTTTCATTAGGACTTAAAGGAACCTGCAGCTTGCAGTCTATTCTACTAGATGGGTACCTGGTTGTCTTGGAATTCATTTACCCAGCTCTTTCCCGAAGAGCAAGCTGCACACCGATACTATAAACGGCTGTAGCAGTTTCCAAATTAAACTGGGAAAAGTCACTTTCCTCAAACACCACCAACCGCTGCCCTTAAAGAACTGCATACAAAATGCTCGTGTTCTGGTGGCCTTGGTAAAATGGTGCCAAAGTTAAATTCACCATAGCAAACCTGTTCTTTTCTATAGTTAGCAATGACTTGAGTGCAAGGTTGTAGTTGAGAGTAATGTTTCTGGTGTCGGTGTCGGTGGAGCTGAATTGGGTCAGAGAGGCGGTGGTGATGGTGACTTTGGGCTCATCGGAAGTTAAGATGTAGCAGATAATGGGTTAGGCAGAGAAAGGTGTTGCAGAGTAGGCAGAGAAAGGTGTTGCACAACCTCCTCCAGACATGGCTGAGAGAAAAAAGAAGCAAGTGCAGTGAGAGATGGAAAAGTATACAGCACAATAAAGGGTACTTTTTGGCTTTGTCTAATTTAAATGATTAAATAGTGGAACTTCCAAGGAACTTTTTTGGGTTAGGGGGAATTTCCAAAGTTACTGATTGGAACTAGTTTCCAGCCCCTTAGCTGGTTTCCATTTGTTGCGAATCTGCGTAGTCAAGTCGGTTAGAGCGGTGTACTTCCCTTCTACAAGCAAGTTTGAAGCCTCTTTCCGTAGTATGAAAAATTGCATAAATGTAGCCACGGGCCTTTTGAGAGTGCTTATGTAGGAAGTAATGCTCGGAAGTACTTTTGCTGGAGTTGCTTTTGTTAGAAGCACATGTGTTTTTAAGTTTCTAAAAAATCAAGTGCTTCTTGAAAATGCACTTAGAAGCAATTCTAGAGGAAGCTGCTGAGTTAAAAAATTATCACAATTAATCATACAAGAATTTATCAACGACAATTTGATACATCAAGGATGAGTTTGTTGAAAAAGGGTCATATTTTTTGGATCGAAAATCGCAAATCCGTGGCTTGTCTCTAGGATTGGCGAAGGACATGAACATTCCTGCACTTTGTGGGATTGAAACCACTCACGGATGTGTTGTTAGAACTCACAGGAACCTTCAGCTTGCAGTCGATGTTGCTAGAACCGTAATCTGATGTCTTGACCTTGCCGTACCTGGCTTTTACCCGAAGATAAATCTCCACATCAATACTATAAACACCGGCAGCAGTCTCCGAGTTAAACTGAGAAAGGTCGTGTTCCCCAAATGCCACCAACTGCTGACCTTCAACGAGTACATGGTTTAAATTGGTCGTGTTCTTGCGGCCTTGGTAAAATGGCTCCAAAGGCAAGGTCACATTAGCGAACCTCTTTTTTCTGTAGTTGGCAAAGACTTGGATGCGGCGGTAGTATATGCCAACCCTTTTGTTGGGGTTTCGGATGGTGACGTTGAGCGCGAGATTGTAGAAGAGAGTGTTGTCGGTGTTGGTGAAGTTGAATCGGCTTAGAGAGGCATTGGAGACGGTGACTTTAGGCTCTTTGGGAAGGAAGATCAACCAGAATATGAATGTGGTTAGGCACAGGCAAAGGAAGGCCTGCCCGACGAAGTAGAGGCAATGTGTGCCGCACTTTGGAGTCATTGCGTGAGAGAAAGAACAAGAAAAATGGTATGAGATGGAGTTGCATATGAGGTTTCATCTTGTATATAACACGAAAGGGTGGATTTCGGCTTTGTACATATGAAAAATCTTAATTACTAGCTAGTTAATTGACCGCTGCCAGCCATTGACAGAAAGGTATGTATATCTAGCAATTTACTTTGTTAAAAATGTCGAGAGGAACTTCCAAAGAGTCCTTCTGGTCTGGAGGAACTTCCGAGGTTGTTCAATCTGGGTGTCGCTAGTCGCCTAAAGAATCGAAATACCTTCTGTTTTGCTGATATAATTAGCTAAATTTCTTCTATGCAGAAGCACGTGGAGGAAGAGGGTTTTCGATGCTTGAAGTAGTTTCTGGTAGTTATGTTGGAAGCTGTGGGAGACTGCGATTTGAGAAGTAGTTGTGACGACTTGAGAGTTAGTTGTTATGAGAGACTGCACAATCAAAGACGTGAATGAAGGGTTGAGTTGAGGGAAAAGGTTTACGTGACAGCGATTTGAGAATTAGTTGTGATGACTTTTTGGTCCTTGGGAATAATATAACGTTGAGAAATTATTCAGTGTGTGTGACAGTAACGCTACTTCTGGAATTTGGTATCGTGTTTCGACGCCCTTCTGGGCCTCTCACTCTTCATGGTTAGTCGATGCTAACTAGGTTGGCTGTTCGAATACTCGTCGTTTCACTTCTGGGTACTTGTCTTTTCATGGACCTAATCTTATTTCTTGAAGCTCAACTAAGCAGCCCACTGTCTCCCATTCTAGTGCGGAGTTTGAGTACCGTGCTCTAGCTCATGCATGTGCCGAGTCCATTTGGCTTTCCTATCTCTTGTATGAGCTTCGTCATCCAGCACAACCACCGATTTTCCTCTTTTGCTAGAATTTGAGCACTACTTATATGGCAACCAATCCTGTTTTTCATGCTTCAACCAATCATATTGAATTAGACTATTGCTTTTTCACATAATACGTTTAACTTATATGTCACTCCTAAGGTTCATTTTATTCCATTCATTGATCAGCCCGCTGATGTTCTTACAAAAGGTCTTTCCAAGCACTGTTTTATACTCTTGCGTTCCAAACTCATTTTTGTAACGTCGCCGAGTTTAGAATAGGAGAATCCGGTTAGGATTTTTCTACATATTGGGCTAGGTTTAGTTGTATGTCCTGTGAGCTTAGGTTTCTTGTAAGGGATAATGATGTTAATTGTACGCCAAGTCATGAATGTGTATATAAGTGTACTACTATACATCCATGAAAACCATCTACTTATACGAATTCTACGATCAATTGGTTGAGAAAAACCTAGATATAATAGTATGGTGGCGATGTCAATCAGACAGCTGGTCTAGTTGTTTATAAGAAGTTAAAATTAATAAGCAAATATCCTAAATCTATTGTTGTATTAAAAACAAGGGTAAATCTCCGTTTACTATCTTCAAGTTTCGTGGTTTTCAATCTTTGGTACATGAAGTTTTTTTCCGTTCCAGAGTCATACCTAAAGTGTTAATTTTGCGACAATTTCATACATCCGTTAGTTTGATTATTAAGTCTCTCGTTAACTGATGACGTGGTACCCATGTGGACAATGACTGGACGCCACGTGTCATTAAAGGCCTACGTGATCATTAAAAATAAAAATAAAAACATTTTTTTATCCAAAAAAAAAATAAAAAATCTCTTTTGTTGCTCGTCTTCCTCCCAAAGGAAGTTCAATCCGCCCATTCGTCCCTAATCCCCTCCTCCCTTCTCTCCTCTGCCTCCCACCCAACCTTCCCTTCCTACCTCACCCTCTCGCCACCTCTTCTTCCAGATTAGCCGGACCCACCTTTCCTCATCAAATCACCACCATGAGCTTCCAATTAGCTTTCCTCCTCGTCAAATAGCCGAACCCACATTTCCTCGTCGCCAACGTTGACAGATCTACGGTCGCATTTGAGGGCGAGCTTGGTGACGGTGCAGTAGAGCACACAACCGTCACAGCAGAATTCCAGACTAAATGGGGGTGCTTAGAGAGGTGGTGGTGTCCTTTGCGGTGTCGACGGGACAACGTTGTGCTAGGCCTACAACGAGAAGGTTCACAAAGTGAACAAGCTCACGAGTTCTTCTGTCCTCCCACATGCCCAATTTTGAGTTTATGATTGGCAGAAGTTGTTGGGTAATTGAATTTTGTTTGAATTTTTAGTTTGATTTGCAGGTGGCGGTTGGGTAATTGGGTTTTGCTTGAATTTTTCAGTTTGAAGTAGGATTTGCAGGAGGCAGTTGTGAGGCCTAGAAGATTTAGCTTTTGGTAATTTTAATTTTGGATTCCGGCAATTGGGTTTTGCTTTTGTAATCAAATTATTGGATGTTCTTGAAGGAGATCCAAAGTTTGTGTAAGAACTGTTGAAGTTTATGGATGGAGTGTTTAATTTCTGGGTTTAGTTTTGAAGTACGAAGAAGAAGGAAGAAAAACTGAAACTCTCTGGAAAAGAAAAAGGAAGTCTTGCTGTTTGTTGTCTTTCTCTCATAATCAAAAGTTGCGGCTGCTCTGTTTCTTTCCAGAGCATAAAACCAACATTCCCTTTTCATTCTTTTAAGTACTACATCCAATCTTAGCCGTACATAGTAGGTCATCAATATGATGATGACACATGGCTATTACAATGACATATGAGACCTTCAAAAGTAAATGGATCCAGAACCTAAACTTGTCATATAAGACAATACAAAGACAATTAAGGAAATCTGAAAACAACTTAACTATCAACATTCCCTCTTAAGTTGTTAACTGATTTCACACTAAGGAGATCTCTGAGAAAACAAAAACGAGCTTTAGGAAGAGCCTTAGTGAAAATATCAGCAAGCTGGTCTTCACTCTTGCAGTACATGATGTCAATCACATTTTGCTGCAGAGCTTCTCTGATAAAATGGTACCTTCTATTTATGTGTTTCGATTTTTGATGGAAGACTGGATTTTTAGTCATGGCTATAGCTGATGTGTTGTCACACATAAGTGGAGTAGCTTCTGCCTGCATTTCTCCAAAATCTTCTAACACAAATCTTAGCCAAATGGCTTGAGTTGTTGCTTCAGCTGCACTGACGTATTCGGCTTCTGCAGTTGAGAGAGCAACACTGTGTTGCTTCACAGAGGCCCAAGAAAACACACCACTTCCAAATGTGAATGCATATCCGGAAGTGCTCTTCATGTCATCCTCACACCCACTCCAATCACTATCACAATATCCTATAAGTGCAGCTTTCTTTCCCTTCTCAAACTCAATTCCAAAATCAATGGTCCCTTGTATATATCTTAGGACCCTTTTGGCAGTTCCAAGATGTTTCTTGGAGGGAGAGTGCATAAATCTTGCCAACAGTGATGCAGCAAACATAATGTCAGGCCTAGTGGCAGTTAGATATAGCAAGCTGCCCACAATCTGCCTGTAAACTCCTTCATCAGTGGATTCACTTCCATCATTCCTGCAAAGTTTTTCAGTTGTAGCCAGTGGTGTGCTCACTGGTTTACAGTTCTGCAAGCCAAACTTGTCTAGCAGAGTTAGAGCATATTTCTTTTGCCCAATGAAGATCCCTTTTTCACTTTGCAGAATCCCCATGCCAAGAAAATGGTGCAGCAGTCCCAAGTCTGTCATTTCATACCTGTTCATCATGTCAAACTTGAATTCTGACATCAATTCTTCACTGCTGCCAGTGTAAACTATATCATCCACATAGATTGAGATGATTATAGTTTCAGTACCATTTCTTACCTTAACATAAAGTGTAGGTTCACTGGGGCTCCTCTTAAATCCACATAAGATGAGATATGCATCAATTTCTTCGTACCAGGCCCTTGGTGCTTGTTTCAGGCCATATAATGCCTTCCTTAACTTATAAACCTTTTCTTCTGCATTCTGAATTACAAACCCTTCAGGTTGGTCTACATAGACCTCTTCATGTAGAGTTCCATTTAAGAAGGCAGATTTGACATCAAGTTGGAACAATCTCCAACCTTTCTGGGCTGCAAGAGCTATTAGTGTCCTAATAGTATCCATCCTTGCTACCGGAGCGAAGGTCTCATTGAAATCCACTCCGGGCTTTTGAGAATATCCTTTTGCAACTAGTCTTGCCTTGTGTTTTTGTATAGAACCATCAAGATTGAGTTTGATCTTATATACCCATTTAACTCCAATGACCGGCTTGGATGTAGATCTGTCCACCAACTCCCAAGTTTCATTCTTTTCTATCATGGAGATCTCATTATCCATAGCTGCCTGCCATGCTTTATCTTTTGCAGCTTCTTGATAATTTTCTGGTTCTATGATACACATGTTGCACCTTGCATAGATATCAGTTAAGCTTCTTAGCCTAACCGGTGTAGAGGTAGGAGTTGCTGAATTCTGGACCCTTACGCTTGAATCTTGTGTTCCAGTAGTGTCTTCACTTTGTATTTGATCAGAAGCAAGTGCTGATTCCACTTGCTCAGTGATTCTATCATTGATCTCAACATTCAGTGGAACTGAAATAGGCATTTCCCTTTGTGTTTCCCAATTCCAAGCTAAGTTCTCATCAAAAATGACACTCCTAGACAATATTACTTTCTTGGAATGCAGGTCATACACTCTATACCCCTTCTCACATTTTCCATACCCAATGAAGATTCCCTTCGTTGCAGATTCCTCCAATTTGTGCCTGAGTTGACTAGGCACGTGATAGTAGCATATAGAACCAAAGACCCTCAAGTGCTTGACTCCTGGCTTCCTGCCACTAAAGGCTTCAAAAGGTGTTACTTCATGAAGTGATCTGGTAGGACATCGATTAAGAATGTAGACTGCAGTTGTTACTGCTTCACCCCAGAAATTATATGGTAAATGCTTCTCATGTATCATAGCCTTTGCCATCTCAACAATTGTCCTATTCTTCCTCTCAGCCACTCCATTTTGCTGAGGGGAATAGGCAATTGTGAGTTGTCTTTCCAAACCAACATCTTCACAAAATGTCAAAAACTCAGTGGAGGTGTATTCTCCCCCTCTATCACTCCTCAACTTCTTGATTTTGAATCCACTTTGTAGTTCTACCATGGCCTTAAACTTCTTGAAGATATTGAAAACTTCAGATTTCAGATTCATCAGGTATACCCAGCACATCCTGGTGTAATCATCAATAAAGGTTAGGAAGTATTTGTTACCTCCTATAGTAGAGACTTGCATTGGTCCACATACATCAGTATGGATCAATTCTAGAGGTACAGTGGCTCTCCATGCTTTCTCCTTGTCAAATACCTCTCTGTGAGCTTTACCCATAGCACACCCTTCACAAACTTTGGATGTATCTTTTATCTCAGGTAGCCCATAAACCATTTCCTTTTGTTGTAGAGATTTTAGACTTTGGAAATTCAGATGCCCAAATCTCCTATGCCAGTTCCAAGTGGTCTCTTCAACAGTTGCTCTTCTAGCTACTTCATTTCCATATTCAAGTGTCATAGGGAAACACCTATTGCTGGTCATTTGCACCCTTGCCAAGAGGTTCTCAAAGGTTTTGTCATCAAAGATATCCACTAGATAATCCCCAAATACCAAGAAGTACCCATGTTCAACCATTTGGCCTACACTCAAGAGGTTTTCATCTAGTCCTGGCACTAGCATGACCTCCTTTATGAATCTTTTTCCGTGTTTGGTGTCAATAACCAATGTTCCCTTTCCAACAGCTTGAACTAATTCACCAGTACCCATCTTAACTTTGGCTGTCACATTCCTGTTCACTTCAATCAAGAGGGATTCATGGCCAGTCATATGATTGCTACATGCACTATCCACATACCATACACTAGAATTTTTCACCACAGAGGCTGAGTGACAAGCATAAAACATAGTTCCCTCTTCCTCTACTTCATTTGCATAATTTGCTGCAGGTACAATTTTGCTTCTGCAGTCCTTTGCCAAGTGACCAAATCTGTCACATTTATGGCACTTGGGTTTTCCCTTAAACCAGCAGGTTCCATAATGTAGTTTGTTGCAGTGAACACAGGAAATCTTTGTTCCTTCACCTTGATTCTCCTTCTTTGGAACATTTGCATATTTTACATCCATTTTCTTGCCTTTGTTCTTCCAATTGTTCTTGAATTTTGAGCTACCCCCATATGAGGAACTTGGTCCTTCTCTGGGATTGATACTCAAGGATGAAAAAGCCTTCTCTGAACCATAGTCAGCATGCCTTTGTAGTCTTTGCTCATGTGACTTCAAGGAACCCACAACTTCTTGCACACTAATTGTATCTGTGTCTTTGGTTTCCTCTATAAGTTCTGCAATCGAATCATAGCTCCTAGGTAGACTAATCAAAAGCTTTTGTACAATTCTTTGATCAAAAATTTCTTCCCCATATGACCTCATTTGATTCACAAGCTCAAACAGTTTAGATACATACCCAGATAAAGAATCATCATCCTTCATTCTAAGATGTTCAAATTCCCTCCTAAGCCCTTGCAATTTCACAGATCTTACTTTCTTATCACCAACAAATTCTGATTTTAGAATATCCCAAGCAGCTTTGGAGGTTACCTGTTGAGCTATGCGAGGAAAGATATCATCTGAGACTGCATTTTGAATCAGTCCTAGTGCTTTTGCATCTTTGGTGACGTTGTCCTTCAGTGCTAGTTTTTCAGCTGCTGTAAGCTCTTTCTCATCCTCCTCATCTTTCTCAGGTTCTTCATACCCTTTTTCAACTAGTCTCCAGAGATCCTGCGAGATGAAGATCGTACGCAGCTTGATCATCCAGAAATCATAGTTACTTCCATTGAAAATGGGAGCTCGTAGCTCACCACCTCCGGCTCCGGCCATCTGAGACTAAACCGTCAGAGATTGGGGTATTTCGTTGATTTCCCCTTTTTCAGCTTTGCGATTTCACAACGCCCAGATTTAAATTCAAACCTGTGCTCTTGATACCATGTTGAAGTTTATGGATGGAGTGTTTAATTTCTGGGTTTAGTTTTGAAGTACGAAGAAGAAGGAAGAAAAACTGAAACTCTCTGGAAAAGAAAAAGGAAGTCTTGCTGTTTGTTGTCTTTCTCTCATAATCAAAAGTTGCGGCTGCTCTGTTTCTTTCCAGAGCATAAAACCAACATTCCCTTTTCATTCTTTTAAGTACTACATCCAATCTTAGCCGTACATAGTAGGTCATCAATATGATGATGACACATGGCTATTACAATGACATATGAGACCTTCAAAAGTAAATGGATCCAGAACCTAAACTTGTCATATAAGACAATACAAAGACAATTAAGGAAATCTGAAAACAACTTAACTATCAACAAGAACTCCTCGTGGTCTCTGCCGGTTTTGAGGTATTTGCAGGGAAAGGCTGAGACATTTGCAGGAAATTTAAGTACCCAAATGGGACGGAAAAACCTGAGAAAACAGATATGCCGACAGCTGGATCTATTGCGGCGGTGGTGAAGCCTCTACTTGTTCGCATTTCAATAAACCGTTGCTCAATTTTTTGAAAATTGAAAGATTTTGGTGATTTGGGTGGGTGGAGTCAAAGATTGAGGGGGAAGGGTGGATGTATGAGGAGTCGAAGAGGAGAGGAGATGAGGGTTTGGTGGGTTGGTGCAGAGGAGAGAATGGAGGGATAAGGGAGGAAGGGAAGGTCGGGGGAGGTAGAAGACGACCAAAATTTTTTTTTTTTAAGTTTTAATTTCCACGTGGACCTCTTAATGACATGTGGCGTCCAATCATTGTACACATGGGTGTCACGTCATCAGTTAATGGAAGACTTAACAGCCAGATTAACGGATGTATTGAGAATGTCCCAAAATTAACACTTTAAGTATGACTCTGAAACAAAAAAACCTTCATATATCAAATGTTGAAAACCACGAAACTTGAAGGTACTAAACTAAGATTTACCCTAAAAACATATAAACAGATATCATACAGAAAATAGGGCATCCCGAAGCTCAAAACATTCAATGGTTTTTTTTAAATGAAAACTAATGTAGGTAACTTGAAAATTTTGAGTTTTAATGATAAAGACAAAATAAAAGAGTAAAGTGAATAGTACCATGCTTGACTTTTTAGTGTAAAAATGTGATTTTTTGTTAAAATGAACAGTACCGTGAACTTTTCGTTAAAACACTATTTTTTGTTAGTATATAAGCTCAAAGTCAACGTGAAGCGTGTTTTGTGAGTGATCTATATACGTGAGTTTGCAGGATTATTGAAGAAATTAGTTCATGTAGCTTCCAAGTCGCTGACTTTTGAAATGTTCCACCATTTCTACGATCCCCACATAACAAAAAGAATTAAAGATTTCAACAAATTGAAATATTGTACCACTGACTGTTGTATACAGATATATATGTATTGAAGGAGGCTACAAGCCTACATCTATTACAATTTACATGCATGTATGAATGTACGCATGCTAATATATATTGACTGATTCTTAAAGTTATTGGAATTTCAAAAAGATTGTGTCAATGCTGAATCAAGTGGTTTTCGATATATAGTTGTGAGAATGTATTTTAGTTATTCATCAAACAATCACGCAAAACGATAGAGTAGTTTTTGAAGGTCGTTAAAGCTTTTCTCTTAAATAATATAGTACAGACAAATAAAAATATGTAACAAGTTCTTTAAAAATAGTAAGAAACTTTCATTTCCTTTTTTTTATACGATTGAAAGCAAGGAAGGAAAAATCAAACATGAACCTCTAGTGTAAGAATAAATATTCTTAATCAACTAAATTATAACACACCAGTAACGAAAATTACCTTTTTGAACGTATGCATATTGGCAAAAGGCATATATAGCTGTGTGAAAAAAAAAATGCTACTAATTAAGAGAGCTATCAGCATATCATTGTGTGTGTTACACCACACTGCATGGCGATCGACGTGATGTATGGAATCCACAAAAAAGTTGTTCCTAGCTAGAATGAAGTGTAAGGGAAATAAAAACCCTTTTCTTATAAATTTGAGAAACTAAAACACAATCCTCCAAACCATGCATGCACGTACATTACAAGACAAAAATCTAAGCCTTCTCACACTTGGCAACCTCAAATTTTACAGCAGATTTTCCGTTAGAATTCAAAGGGACCTTCAAGTTGCATGCCATCTTCATATTCTCATGAATCTTGATTGTAGCATACTTTGCCCAATGCTTGACCTTCAACTTCAAAACGATATCATAAACCGTACTAGTCTTCATCTTTGAAACCTCATCATTCGGAAGAGACATCTTTTGCTCCCCCTTGAACAATGCACTCACCGGATGCTTATCCTTGTGCTCTACCTCGAAGGGGTCGATATTAACGCTCATTAAACTGTCTTGCTTGTAAGAAGCAACGGCTTCGAATTTCTCGTAGTGGAAGTTCGACCTTTTATTAGGGTTTTCGACATTTATCGTGACCTCTAAGTTGAATTTGAGGATTTTATCGCTTGTCAAGTTGAATTGGGTCAGAGACGCATCAGTCACCTCGTACTTGATCCCACGTTTAGGGCTGTATTCGCGAACAACGATAACAGCGACGCCGAGGGCAATGACGAAAACTATCATGAGGATGCAACAAAAGCAGCAACATTTTTTCCAATTGCAAGCCATGGTTGATGAAGGAATATTATTTGTATTGCTTAATTACAGAAAGAGTGGAAGATTCTTTCTATATTTGCATCACCAGCACCAACCCCCTCAAAAGATTTTGTTCTTCAAGAGGGCTGGAAACTAGAGTGCGAGATTCTGAGTTCTCGTTGAATTCACACGTAGGCCACAGAGGAAAAGAGGGTATAAATGCCCGGTGTGGTGCCTTTATAATGGCTATTTATTAGGCAAGGATAATATGCAAAATTAGTAAATACATGCATTATATTTGTCTGTATTTTCGAAAACTCCGCGTTAATCTAGTGTTCGTAAATTTAAGAACACCAACTTTTGAGGCCAGCCGCACACAACTGAGTTTTGATTAATGTGGTTTAAAATTTTTGCAAAAATAATAAATAAAAAATGAAAAATTTCAAGCCAGGAATGTAACAATTACTAATTATTAAATGTTATATGAAGACTTAGATTTAGTCAAGTTAGTTAGAGTATTGTATTCTTTGTATTTCATTTCTGAGATGAATCTTCAAGTAGTTTCAAGGAATATCTCATTTTATCAAACAATTACTAGAATGTGATAGATTCTTTATTTCATATATCTCCATACTCATCTACATGAACCCAAGCAACACATTGTTGGCCATGCAAAGGAGTGAGGACTTTGATATGAAGTCAAAGTTTATATCTATAAGCACACGATATCCAATGATGCCTCAGGTCTAAGAACAACTTGCATAATACAATCCAAAGCTTTGTAACGTTTGACATGTGATAAACATCCATACGTTTAAGCTTCTCAGGCAGTCAGTGTTCAGTAAACTTGTTCAATAGACAAGCATTGTATATCCACCACATGTCCAACACGCGTAGCACGAGACCATGATAACTTTAATGTGATGTACACCGATCTTACTAGATAGTCAACATACCATTATATCAATAAGCACACGATATCCAATGATGCCTCAGGTCTAAGAACTACTTGCATACTACAATCCAAAGCTTTGTAACGTTTGACTGGTGATAAACATCCATACGTTTAAGCTTCCCAGGCAATCAGTGTTCAGTAAACTTGTTCAACAGACAAGCATTGTATATCCACCACATGTCAAACACGCGTAGCATGAGACCATGATAACTTTAATGCGATGTACACCGATCTTACCGGATAGTCAATGTTCATTTGACATTCTAAACGGCTAGGAACTTTGTTTAAGGATTTTTTATTTTCATTTTTATTTTTTATAAATTTTTTGTAGAACATTGCTTCCATATCTTAAATCTTACGATATTATCTCTATAATATAAAACCAATACTCGTGACCAATACTCGTGCATGAAGTTGTTACATAATATCTAATATTACAAAATTGATTAATATGGAGTTGTTACATAATATCTAATATTACAAAATTGGCTTTTAGAGCACAACTGCAACACTGCATTGATAGCAGGAGAGATTTTGCATGAGCTTATAAATAAGTTGAGCTACTCCAAATAATTGTTAATTGATTTTATGATGAAACCTCAACTTTTTGCATATTAATGGTCGTGGTTTGATATTAATTTTAAAATAATAAGAAGTAAGGAAAAAAGTAGTCATACCAATATAATAAAGAATTTTTTTTTCCTAATTTGGGAAACAAAAATTTCCTATATACCTTGTCTTGAAATGACAACCGATCGATACAAAAAAGATAATCTACTGTAAACTAAACGTGAAACAAATTTAATGGTCGGCCTTATCACATTTGGTGCTCTGAAAATTTTCAGCTGGTTTTCCGCTAGAACTCAATGGAACCTTCAAATAGCAAGCCATCTGGATCTAGCTCCTTCTCATCCTTGTACACAGCAATTTTGGTCCAATACTTAAAATAGATCTTCAACGTGATAACAAAAACTGTACTATTCCTAAAATTTGAAGCCTCCTCATTCGTAAGAGCCGTCACCGTTCGTAGTCCCTTGAACAATGGATTCAAATCGTACGTATCCCTGTGCGCTACCCCGAATGGTTCCAAAATACTTTTACTCAAACCCTGGTTCTTATAACTAGGAACGGCTTCAAAATGTTCATAGTGGAAGTCATTCCATTTGTTACGGTTTTGAACAGTCATGTTGAGGGACAGATTGTATAGGATGGTGTTGTTGGTTGCCGTCAGGTTGAATTGCGTCAGCGAAGCATCAGTGACCTGGTAAATTATCGATTTAGAAGGGCTGAATTGACGAACCGCGAAACAAGCCGTTAAGCTGAGAGCACCGAGTACTACAACAATGATGCAGAAACAGCAGCAACATTTTTTTAGCATGGATGGTAGAGATATAGAGAAAGGGGGGGGGGGGGGGGGGGGTGGTGAAGGAGATTTTTCGAATAATGCGAAACCAGGGTGCGAGATTATTGTTAAGGCCTTCTAGGTGTAAGAAGAGAGGGTGTAGGGTTACAGGTGCTGGTCGATCGTTAGGAAATTGTAATGGTATTTAAAGGTGTAACTCTGCATAGTTAGTAAAGACATCTATAATATGTGTAATTTGGTGATAAGTCTTCATGTTTTAGTCAATGACAATTCGACATAGTGAGATTTGAGGTTGGCACCTTATCTTAGTTTTGACTGCGGTCTATATAATTACATAAAATCTCAAGCCTTAAACTTCTCATGAATTACTAATTCTAATATTTGTTCTTTAAATTTCATTCGACATCAAATTCATGTAATAGCTAGCTCGCGAACATGTATTTTCAACAAAAGCCTGGATAATTATGTTCTATGGTTTACTACTGTTGGTGTGATTGAGTTGAACACGTAAACTCGCGTCTTTAATGTGATTGTATTCATAATTTTAATATTGATGAACAAATTTCGGACATCAACATGTATAATTGACAAAGAAGTGGAAAACATATTCATACTAACTTATTCATACTCGAATTTTATACATTTGTTCATTTTGAAGAAATTTACCCGGCATTAGGGTCTCCAAAGATATAAAAACACATACAATCAGTAGTCTTGAAATCATTCGAAACTGTTCCATTAATTGAAGTACTCAAAGGAACCTTCAACTTGCAGTCACTCTTCCTTGGAATCTTGAAATAACCCGTCTTCATCTGTCCGAACCTGATTCCTATCCAAAGAGCAATCTTCACGTCAATGCTGTACACCCCGGTAGCAGTCTCCGAGTTAAACTTGGAAAGATCACTTTCCCCAAACCTCATCAATTGCTGCCCTTGAAGATCTACATGCACAATTGTCGTGTTCATGTGGCCTTGGTAAAATGGTGTCGAATTCAATCTCACCAAAGCAAACCTCTTTTTCCTGTAGTTGGCAATGACTAGGATGCGTCGATAGTCTATACCTACCTTTTTGTTAGGGTTTCTGATGTTGATGTTGAGGGTAAGGTTGTAGTGGAGAGTGTTGTTGGTGCTGGTGAAATTGAATTGTGTGAGAGAGGCATCGGTGATGACGAACTTGGGTTCTTGGGGTTTACCTGTGCATATGGGACGTTTATGTAATAAGGGATCAGGTTTTTGGCTTCAGGAAGAAAAGTTTAACTAATTAATAAGGTGATATATGGAGTATATTCAAAGTCAATATCCATATATATTGAGTGTTTTCTGATAAATCTCTTGGCAATTGAACATCACCCAAGTACGTACTTCTCGGTAGCTTCCATCTAGCTAAACATTTACTTTAGTATACGATTTGCTAAGATATCAACGAGTTGAAGTATTGTTCCATTTTTCATTTAGTTGACAACGGAGTGAAGAAAGTTGAGATTGTTGTGCTAGGATAGCACCAAACTAAATGGAACCAACTCAAGCTAACCCACAGGAAATTTTATCAAATGAAAATGCAAGAACAAAATATAAAAGACACAAAGATTTTAACGAGGTTACTCCACAGTCAGTGTAACTGGAGTACGTCCTCGAAGCAGTAGGAGCTCACCCAATAATCCACTATCAACCAAATGAGAGTTTACAAAGTGTTGACAATCTCACAACCCAAAAGCCCAATACACCCAATAGCTCTCACACACCAAAGAAACAAATAGAGAAAGAAATATAAAGAATAATTTCTTCTCTATACATATAGCTCAAAGCTATTACAACAACAATTACTTTGGTTGATGATTACCAATCAAATGAAGCAACAACTTCTTCTTCTGTTTTAGGCTCTCTGCAACTCTCCCTTGCTCTCTGCAAAAAGAGTTCTTTCTTCTCTCTTGTTTTCTTCTAAACCGAAATGAGCTCTCACTCCCTATTTCTTTTTCAAAAACAACTTATCCTTTTTTTGAACCAACACCCACGGGTGTTGAAGAGAACAAAAACTTTTCCCTTTTTTCCTCCCCAAAACAAGGAAAGGTGTTGTCCACCTTCTTTTGTTTAGCCGAAAGGTCTTTTGGACACTTGTCCACTTGGCCACATACTCCAAAATTGCTTCAAAAAACTCCTACTGCTCAATGCATTCTTTATATAGGCAAAATGTGAGCCAAGTTTAAGCAATGAATAAACTTGGCTACACCAACAACCTTAGTCAACATATCAGCGGGGTTGTCTTTAGTTGGAATCTTCTGGAGAATGATCTCCCCCTTCACCAACTACTTCACGAACAAAGTGATAACGCACATCTATGTGCTTGGTCCTCGCATGATGAACCTGATACTTAGCCAAATAAATGGCACTCTGACTATCACAATGCACCTTCACCTGCTTCTGATCAACCCCCAAATCTCTAATCAGTCCATGTATCCAAATGGCCTCCTTTATAGCTTCAGCAACTGCCATATATTCAGCCTCTGTAGTAGACAAGGCAACAGACGACTGCAAAATAGACCTCCAACAAACTGGCCCTTTAGCCATAGTAAACACATAGCCTGTAGTAGACTTCCTTCCATCCAAATCACCTGCATAATCTGAATCAACATAACCAACAGCAAAATGACTAATACCAGAGTCATCCCTCTCAAAGCATAAACCAACATTTTGAGTACCATGGAGATACCTCAATATCCACTTAGCTGCTTGCCAGTGCTCTTTACCAGGATTATGCATATATCGACTCACCATGCCAACTGCATGAGCAATATCTGGTCTAGAGCATACCATTGCATACATCAAACTACCAACCAAATTTGCATATGGTATATTTTTCATTTGCAGCTTCTCCTTATCAGCTTTAGGACATTGTAGAGAACTCAATTTAAAATGAAGAGCCAAAGGGGTACTAACCGGTTTAGTTGAATCATGAACTCCAAACTTCCGAATCAACTTCTCAAGGTATTGTCTTTGATTCAAACAAATCAGACCCTTCTCTCTGTCTCTAGTGATCTCCATGCCAAGGATCTTCTTTGCTTCACCAAGATCCTTCATCTCGAACTCATTCTTCATTTGATTCTTCAATTTATCAATCTCTTCGACATTATTTGAGGCAATCAACATATCATCAACATATATCAACAAATAAATGAAAGACCCATCTTGCAACTTCTTGAAGTACACACAATGATCATATTGACTTCTAGAATAATTTTGGCCTCTCATAAATTTATCAAACCTCAAATACCATTGTCTTGGAGATTGCTTCAAGCCATAAAGTGATTTCTTCAACTTGCAAAACAAATTCTCTTTCCCTTTCACTTTATACCCATCCGGTTGACACATATAGATCTCTTCATTCAAATCACCATGTAGGAAAGCCGTCTTCACATCGAGTTGCACAAGTTCAAGATCATATTGTGCAACAAGAGCTAACATAATGCGAATTGAGGAGTGCTTCACAACTGGAGAAAAAATTTCATTGTAGTCAATGCCTTCCTTTTGTGCATACCCTTTAGCAACTAATCTTGCTTTGAATCTTACATTGCTTTTCTCATCAGCATTTTCTTTCTTGGCATACACCCATTTACAACCAATAGCTTTCTTACCCTTAGGCAATTTAGCTAACTCCCAAATATTGTTCTTCAAGAGAGAATTCATCTCATCACCCATGGCATTGCACCACTTCTCCTTTTCCTCACTCTCAATGGCTTCCTCAAAATTGGATGAAATCTCATCAGTGATAATAGGAAGAGCAAAAGCAACATAGTCACTATACCGAGCTGGCTTGGTAATTTGTCTTTTTCCTCTGTTCTTGGCAATAGACTCTTGAGGTGAAACTTGCTCTTCAACTTGAATAGAATCTTCAAGTTCAACTTCTTCAACATCCTCATGGTCTCCCACTTCTTCACTTGTAGTGGCTTCGACATCAGCGGAAATAGGATTTGAAGTACTAGAGGCAACTTTCTCAAGCTCCACCTGTTGGACATCTTTCACATTCTTTTCAGAGTCTCTGAACATATTTTCTTCATCAAATGTCACATCTCTGCTGATTACAAGTTTCTTCATCTCCGGGCACCATAACCTGTAACCTTTGACATCACTACTAAAACCAAGAAAGATAGCCTTTTTGGCTCTAGGATCAAGTTTATTTTCAGTTACATGAAAATAAGCAAGTGAACCAAAAATACGAATATAATCATAATCATTAGAAGGTTTTCCAGTCCATACCTCCATTGGCGTCTTACCCTGAACAGCAGCTGAGGGTAATCGGTTGATGATGTGACATGCATAAGTAACTGCCTCTGCCCAAAACGACTTGCTCAAACCCGACTGAGACAACATGCATCTAACCTTCTCAAGCAAGGTTCGATTCAATCTTTCTGCAACTCCATTTTGTTGTGGAGTTCCCTGGACACTAAAATGTCTCACAATCCCTTCCTCTTTGCAAACTTTAAAGAAAGGGTCGGATGTGTATTCACCACCATTATCCGATCTCAAAATCTTAATCTTTCTCCCAGTCTGGTTCTCAACCATTTTCTTCCAACCCAAGAAAATGCTCAACACCTCACTCTTGTGCTTCATAGTGTAGACCCAAGACCTTCTTGAATAATCATCAACAAAGGTCACGAACCAATGTCTACCACTCAAAGAGGGAGTCTTTGTAGGACCCCAAACATCCGAATGCACATAATCAAGAATGCCCTTCGTCTGATGTACAGCAGTACCAAACTTCACTCTAGTTTGCTTCCCCAAGACACAATGCTCACAGAAATCAAGCTTACAAGTCGTGGCACCTTTTAGAAGACCTTGTTTCACAAGCCCTTGTAGAGCTTTCTCACCGGCATGGCCTAATCTCATATGCCACAATCTAGTAGTATCAGAATCGGATGTGCCCATATTTTCTGAGATTACAGATGCTTCACCTGTCACAGTGCTTCCTTGCAATAAATACAAATGGCTACATCGAGGAGCTTTCATCACAACAAGTGCACCATAAGTCACCTTCAATGTCTGCTCATCTGAATGAAACCTGAAGCCCTTGGCTTCCAAAGTTCCCAAAGAAATAAGATTTTTCTTCAAATTCGGTACATACCGAACACCTGTCAACTCTTTAACCATGCCATCATGCAACTTCAAACGAACTGTACCAATCCCTTTTGTTGTGCAAGGATTGTCATCTCCCATGAACACAACACCGCCATCAAACTTTTTCAAGCTTGAAAACCAATCCTTGTGAGGAGTCATATGATGAGTATAACCCGTATCCAACACCCACTTAGTAGCACAATCAAATGATGAGGAAGTGGTTAAAGCAAAATCAGGAAAATCTGTTTCAACTTCAGCAACATTAGCTTCAGAACTTTCTTTACCTTTGGTCTTCAATTTAGGACAATCTTTCTTCCAATGGCCCTTATTACGACAAAAGGCACATTCATCCCTTTCCAAAGGTTTTCTACCTTTAAAGTTTCCTCTAGGTCGAGACTGTGATTTTTTCCTACTAGAAGATGATCTTCTCTCCAATGATCTACATCTAACAAATAAAGCTTCCGAGGTACTATCATGATTTTTATCTCTATGTCTCATTTCATAATTCATCAAGGCATTTGACACATCTTCAAATTTCACAGTTTCTTTACCATGCATAATAGTGGTAACAAAATGCTCATAAGAGTCCGGCAAGGAATTCAACAATATTAAGCCCTTATCTTCATCCTTAATATCCTCATCTAAATTTAACAAGTCGGCAATCAACTTATTAAAAGCATCAAGGTGTCTAATCATTTTTGTACCTTCTTTGTATTGGAAGCGGTAGAGCTTTTTCTTCAAGTGTAGCCGGTTATCTGCACTCTTCGTCATATACTTGTCTTCCAATTTTTGCCACAACACACTTGCCAATGTCTCCCGCATCACAAAATACTTCTGAGTTTTTGCAAGGCACAACCGAATTGAAGAGCAAGCCCACAAATTTAATTTCTCCCATTCCGGCTTCGACATAGCTTCCGGCTTCTCTCCCAAAGCGGCAAGTAGATCTTGTTGAGCCAACACATCTTTGACCTCACATTGCCACATCCCAAAGTTGTTTGTGCCATCAAACTTTTCAACTTTGAACTTTGCATTTTGCACCGTAGTTCTTGCAAATCCGGAGCTGCTTCCAAAAGGATTCTCATCTTGCCCGTCTGACATTTTTGGCAATTAGACAGTACCCAAGAGCAACCAGTGCTCTGATACCAATTGTTGTGCTAGGATAGCACCAAACTAAATGGAACCAACTCAAGCTAACCCACATGAAATTTTATCAAATGAAAATGCAAGAACAAAATATAAAAGACACAAAGATTTTAACGAGGTTCCTCCACAGTCAGTGTAACTGGAGTACGTCATCGGAGCAGTAGGAGCTCACCCAATAATCCACTATCAACCAAATAGGAGTTTACAAAGTGTTGACAATCTCACAACCCAAAAGCCCAATACACCCAATAGCTCTCACACACCAAAGAAACAAATAGAGAAAGAAATATAAAGAATAATTTCTTCTCTATACATATAGCTCAAAGCTATTACAACAACAATTACTTTGGTTGATGATTACCAATCAAATGAAGCAACAACTTCTTCTTCTGTTTTAGGCTCTCTGCAACTCTCCCTTGCTCTCTGCAAAAAGAGCTCTTTCTTCTCTCTTGTTTTTTTCTAAACCGAAATGAGCTCTCACTCCCTATTTCTTTTTCAAAAGCAACTTATCCTTTTTTTGAACCAACACCCACGGGTGTTGAAGAGAACAAAAACTTTTCCCTTTTTTCCTCCCCAAAACAAGGAAAGGTATTGTCCACCTTCTTTTGTTTAGCCGAAAGGTCTTTTGGACACTTGTCCACTTGGCCACATACTCCAACAGAGATTGCACTATAAAACTAATTAACAATATGAAGAGTAACCCAACTTACTTACAGAGCATAATTAACCCGAAAGAAAAGAAAAATTCAATAAAATTCATAAATTAAGACCAGATTAAATCTATTCTGAATCACTTTTTAACCCTATGAGACCAAACGCAATTCAAAATCATCAGTGTTGGGTGGGCACGTGTAGAGGTTTTTCTGGGGATGCTGCAAGTGTTGCCCTTGAGCTAGTTGTTGGCAAAATTGCACAAAATTTTACAGCCAATTAATCAAATACACTGAACCAAACCTAGAGGTCCTTCAACAACATTAGAAATTATAACCCACGTGCAAAGGTTCATTCACATTATAAACTTACATGAACGCCCTACCACTCTTCCACACTTTTTTTTTTTTTTTAGATAAGCGGGATCATCCCCTTACGTTTATTACATTAATGAGGGAGAAAACCAAACCCCAGAAAAGCAACTATAGCAACAAAATCATGAAAATCGATAGTTAAGGAATTATGAAAAATCTCTAAAATAAGCTGCAAACGCAAATGTCACACATGTTCCCCATAAAAGCAACTATAGCAACAAAATCATGAAAACTGATAGCTAGAGAATCCTAAAAAATCCTTAAAATAAGCTGCAAACGCAAAGACCACACATGTTCATTGACACTATAAACCACATGGATAGGTTTGCTAAACCACCTTGCCTATAGAAGAGGTCCATCATAAAGTTCAGGTTCATTAAACACACATAAATTGGATACTTAGTTTTACTATTATTGGTCCATTGCCAACCATATACAAAATAATTTGTTGGTTCGCGCCAAAATTTTAAACCAACTGTTTAACTGTGAAAAGGGTTTAGTGAGAATCCTTTTCTCGCATATTTTAGCTTAAAAAACAATATCTACTAACAGAGTCAGTGACTGCTATTCGTTGATGCATTTAATTAGTTCTTAAGACCATTAAAAATACTTCCCAATGAATCAACCAATTAACTCATAGGACTGAGTTTTGAGAAGAAGAATTTTGTATGGACAGCCGAGTCAGCGTTGTCAAGTGATTAACTCATACAAGAAGCCTTGTGAAGTACTTTTGTAATCAAGTCAATAACTGCCAGCCGTTGATACATGTAAATTTCCATCGATGGCACGCATAATGACATTCCTGAAGAATTTTATTTTATGCTAATAAACGCACTTGTTCTAGAAAGCTCACAATGCAGAAGCTGGTAAGTTGAAATATACAAAAACTACAACAAACGTATATAATCATGCCTAGTACAGGAATCATTCACATTTATTCTCAATGTGGCATCATCTTATCTTGCAGTGGAGCACTCTTGCTTCACCTTGTAGCCGTTTCAGCATTGAGCTGAGCTTGCACAGTTTCGACTTCCCTCGGTGAGGGCTTCAGTTCTGTCGAGTCCTCAATGACGAACATGGAAGTTCTTTTTTAAGTATAGGAAGCTACTCAAAAGTAACATATTCAGGAAAATGAAAGAAAGGTACAAAGACTAACTAAAAACATGAGATATGCGTTCATTTACCATATCTCAGATTGCACATTATAAAACACAACTATTACTCCTCCTCAACACCCTTAGCTTCTCCTTCACTTTCTGGGCCCTGTTCTGAACTCTCATCTTCATTTCCTCGAAAAACTGAAAAAAAAATATTTCAGTTAAGGATACGTAATGTGATCAATTATAATGTTATGGCAGAATACAGGAATTTACTTGCAGTTGCAGACACAACAAATACGAAAAATGGTTTCCGACAGTCCCGCATGTTGTCTTGTTGGACAGACGATGAATCAAGATCGCTCGTAACACTGAAAAGCATTCATTTTTGTTACTCATACATTGTTAAAGCAAGAATTACCTGTTGCTTTCGCTTCCTCTCGAGCTCTGCCTGTTCATGTTAACTCGATCAGCAAGTGCAATAATTATAAGCAATATCACCACAAGAAACAAAAAGAGTCAGAAAGCTTTCAACACATTGAAATGTTTTTCATGTCATTACCAGCGCCTGTTTAAGGTGTGAGTTCTCTTCTCGTAAGTGGTTCAGTTCTGCTTCCAATTCAACTGTGTATGCCTGTAAAAGCAGCATATATCGCTCAAATAAAAATTACTGCTATGATCCTTCAAGAAAATGTGATGAGAAATTCCACAAGGATGTAAAATTACTTTCACTAAGGTTGTCCGCATAATTTTACATGATTCAAGATTCCAAAAGGACCAGTTCAACTGCTTGCCTAGGCCTAGCAGCTACTGAACTGTTTAATCTTGAATTAGATATTCATCATGTAGTTCCGCGAGTCACATTCATACTAGCTACCTGGACTACTCTATTAAGAGCTTGGCAAAGATCATTTCCTAGCAGCCTCGCAGTATAAACCGACAATGTTGAAAAGTTTAAAAAACAAATTGAAGCTGCTGATCAATCCCATCTATAACAACGGGGCCGATTTATTCATCGTGCAACTGAAAAAAGGGAACATTTTGCTACCATATGACTAAACTATTGATGATCAATACAATATAGTAAATAAATAATGTCTATCTTGCTAAAATAACTTCACAAAAAGATATTTCAAATTCGATCATTCGAGGCAGCTGAATTATCATAACCAGTAATTATTCAGAACAAACAATTCAATAGTAAGAACTGAATTGTCTGAAAAGGATGAAATAATGTACCTGTTTTCGAGCTCTAGACCTTGCTGCAGACTCTCTGTTCTTAATCATCCTTCTATGCCTCCTCTCCACCACTTTTTCGACCGGTCCATCTAATCCTCGCTTCCTTCCTCTTAGTCCACCCATGTCCAAACCAAATTGAAACGCAGAATTCTCAACCTGACTAGTACCCATTCCATCTGAAGACAAGGGACTCCCCGGAGCCGCCATCCCAATTGTCTGCTCTGCTGCATATCCACCACCACCATTCACCACTCTCCCGCCAAAACAAACCGAATGTGGAGGCGGCACCCCCAGGTACGGCCCATTCCTCTTACCATTCGCAGCATACGCAGAGGACTCTCGCACAACCGCAGCCCCACTTTGCGGTATAGTTTGGTAACTAGGACTACCGGCGGCAGTGCTAGTACTAGCACCTACTGCGGCAGCAGCCCCCATTCCCATCACAGGCCTATTTACAAAACTGGGTCCCACGGCCTGGTTGTCGTTCTGGTACATCCCATACTGCTGCTGCTGGTGAGGCTGAGGAGGGACCACCGTGGCCACCATTGAATCCTGTTCCCGGACTACCCCTGCTTTAACCAAAAAATCCTCCAATGTCATCTCCCCAAAAGTAGGCTGGCGAGGGGCAAACTCAGAACTCTGAACACAGCCATCGATGCTACTGTTGTGATTGTTCTGCTGCTTTGCGTGCTGCCCTCTGTGTATCTCAGACCAAACTTCATCCACTGTTTTCCTACACAGTGGCTCAGGCAGCGTAAGCGAGCCTTGACGCGGCAAGCTGGGCTGCATCGCAATGCGCTTCTCTCCTGAGGCCTCGGCTAAAGGCATGTGCACCTCAATGTTGTTCATGTTGTTGTTGTTAGTAGTAGTAGTAGTGTTGGTGAGATTTGAATTAATGGCTTGGTTTTCTTCGGCGGTCCAAATGCTGGTGAGGAACTCATCCATATTCATCGACCCGAAATTCTTGCCACTCTCGCTGAGTGTGTGCTGAAACTCATCAAGAGTGAGAGAGTAGATTGATGATTGTCCTCCTAATGAGGAGAATAAGTGGTTCTTCGCTTGTTGGTCCGATAACAAGGGCGAATCCACCTCGCCATGAGAGTTGATTTCCGACTCCGAAACACCCATGTTTGTGCGATCTACACTTGATTGAATGTTGGGTTTCTAAATTGTAACGAACCTGATCAAACTGAAGCACATGGGGTTAAGTTTATGCAGTAGTTGTTGTTGGTGTTGCAGAGAATAGAGATTTAAGTCTAGTGAAGTATAGACGACTGTGTGAAATTAATTGGTTCTTTCAATAAATATATCCAATTAAAATGTCCCTTTTTTTTCTAAGAGGAACAAAGAGGAAAACATTGATATAAATTCATATCAACCAAGCACAGTACTCAGAATAAATTTAACTGGTTCGTACAGAAACTACATGACACATTTCATTCATGCGATAACAACAAAGCTTTGTGCAACGCATTTTCCGCTCACGTTGCTTTCAGCTCACATGATTAAGAACATTTAATCTGCACCGAACCTTTCACACTCACACGATTAAGAGCATTTACCTTACACGACACTTGAGAGGTTCTATCCACGCGATTAAGAACATTTACCCCACACAGCACTCAGAGAGATTCCATATTCAAATCTATCTAACCAATATAGCTTGTAATTTGAAAAATAACGAATCTCTGTGGCCCCTATGATCAAATTTTAAGGACTATGCTTGGCAACACCAACCGAAATCAACCAAGAATTAAGTGTTTCGCTCAATTTAAGAATGGGATTAGTGAGCAATTGGATGTATTCACATGGTGGTCCATATTAAACAAATAATGACAAGATATGTCTAATGCAATTAAATTATACATTTCCAAAATAGGAAACATGAGTATGCGGGGTAGACAGCAAAAGTAAAAGACAATTTTTTTTCTTTTAGTGCTTTTGCACTTCATTTTAGAGTGGTCAATTTTCTCTTCCAATTATTAAACACCAAAAAGTGACCACACAGAATATAAAAAAGCCAGAAAAATTAAGCCACTTAATAACAATAAACTAAAAAGCAGTATGCGTGAAAATTAATTAACTAACTAAACCCTACTTAGCCAACTAATAAGATAGTATATTCATCTTCAATATGCCTCAGATCCCAAAACAAACACATAAAAATCAACAAACGCATACAAACACAGATCAAAGCAAGAAAAAATTAAAAAAACATATCCTGTTAAACTCATCTAAACTACAGAAAAAGAAGTTCGAACTTGAATGCATAAAAGAGACTACACTGTTGTAGCCAACAAAACATGCAGACTGCGCATAAGAAAACTAGCTAAGCTGAAACCCTAAAACCCATTAAAAGAAAAGTACCTGACTGAATGTAAATACTGAGTAGGAAGCTGACGAATGAAGGCTAAGAACTCGAAAATGCAAGAAACGTAATACTCCTGGACAGTGTTTAAATTTACTCGTGGACAGATCTACTTCAAGAATTTAGTATATATGATATCAGCACAGCTAAAACAGCACCAAGTATATGGGGGGTAGGGATTTATTTTATATTTATTTTGTATTATTTTATATTTATGTTTTGGTTATTAGGTATAGAGAGAGCCAGCTGGCTAAGGGTGGCTGTGCAGTCTTATACAGGAGGGTCTTTGAGGAGGAGAGATCGTCGATCGAGCAATTCCACGACCACACCTCTATCTTTCCGGCGAAGCGTGGGGCCACCTTTCTTGCGTACAAGTCAATCCCATCAATCTCTGCCGCTTTTTTTTTACTATAAAAAATTAATGCCCCACTCCTAAATTAGACAATGCTTGGAACCCTTTGACACCTGTTAGCTAGGTGGCTGATGGAGGAAGATCTTTGTTGAAGTTGCAACACGTGTTCTGTTTCTGTCAGAAAATAACAGAATATGTCTCTAGATTTTAAATAGTGTTATTCGTTCATTTTTATCTCACATCCTCTAGTTTTTAAATTCATTTAACCTAACAAACGAAAATGAAAAGAATCGTAGAACGTCAAAAAATGGGTGAATATCACCGCATTGCTGGTTCTCTAACTTTTGAAAATCTGGCTTCTATTAATCATTTTGGTTATGAATATTATAAGTGGTAATCAAGCAAATCTTTGTATTTGTTGGAGTTAGGGCATTCAATCAAATCTAAAATGAATTGACAAATGTGAGAGATTTAATCTCTACGGGTGTATTTGTTACACCGGACTGTCTCGGACTAGACTAGTTTTAGGGACTAAACTGGACTGGATTAAATTAGACTAATAAGCTAGATTAGCTTAGTGAAGTGTTTTGTGCGGTATCAGACTAAGAAGCAGAATAAAAATTAAATTTTTTTTTTTTCAAAAACAAAGAACTCTATCTGTCTCTCCCTTTTCTTTGGTCAAACTATCTCTCCTCCTTTTTCTCCATCTCTTCCTTTTTCCTTTCTCGTCCAACTCCTTTTTCCTTTTCTTCTCGATCACAAATATACACAGTTCACATGCAAACCAATTTTCCATCAAACCAAACAAAACTCATCAATTGCCTCATCAATCCAACAAAATTCCCAAACTTTCCCACCCTAAAATTTGACAATTCCATTCAAATTAAACAAAAGTTAGAGCTGAAAATTTGACGAAAGAGAGAGAGAGAGAGAGAGAGAGAGAGAGAGAGAGAGAGAGAGAGAGAGAGAGAGAATGGAGAGTAAACGGGCCACCAATAGTAAGAGGCGGTGACGCCGTATAGCTTGAGGATGAGCAGTAGCGTAAAGAGAAGAGGAAGTTGTGGGCCACCAAGGCCTGCACGGACTTCAACACTTTTCGCCAGTTCATTATCACCGTAAAACGACGTCGTCCGATGCGAGAGTCGAGACTTCAGATTGTGAGAAATCTCAAGAGGAGGTTGTTGTTTCAGTATGCGCCATTGAAACGAAAGAGGCAAGAAATATTCTCTCTTTCTTTATTTTCTTTCATCGTTCGGGTCGACCCATATGACAAAAGATCCCAAATCACCGACCAATATGCCAAAAGGAAGCTGGGTTTGCAGGACGATGGAGATCGGCGACAACCGTTTCTGGTTTGGTCACTGGAGAATGGGGGCTGATGTTGCTCATGTGGGTTCGTAGGACGCTGCTCGCAGACGAGGGAGACGGGACTAGCAATCCCGTTGTTTTTTGGGGTGCTCGCTAAAACCTCCTAGTGAGGGATTTAGTCGAGGCGAGTCCTCCTTTGTCCCATTTAACTTAGTCCCGCCAGTGAACAAACACGGATTACACTAACTTTTAACCTAAGCCAGTCCAGTGAGAGCTAAAAAAGGCAAACAAACACCCCTTACATGTTCTGGTGTATGATTTGACTCTAGATTTGAAATTTATATTCTCAAGCTCATTTGTGGCATAGATAGTATTGTAATTCCAATATGGTGGAAATCTAAGAATTAGATCAGTTCGAGCTAGTTCTCATTGCTTTTTCATTCTTTCTGTTCGAAATGAATACTTTGTATGTACTTATAAATAAGTTGAGTTACTTCGATGGTGGAACTTTAACTTCAATTTTTTTATGGTATCAGAGCAGATTAGCTCACGTGTGAAATCCAAAGGCCATATGTTCCACACGTCACCCAACTCTATTGTCCGCGTATTTAGCCTTGAAAATTCGCCATACGTGAGGATGCGTGTGAGATTGTGAAGGTAAAAGAGTCTCACATCGTGAAAGTGAAAACTTTACAAAGGCTTATAAAAGGTTGAACTATTTTTTATATTGCCGATTAATTTTATGATGAAACTCCAACTTTCTTCATTTCTTGAAACCAAAAAGACACAAGGAAGCAAGAGACTTCTAAAGGAACACCAAAAGCATCATTCTTTTCCACAAAGTAAGAATCATGGTTGCAAACAGCAATCATGATTTTGTTGAATAAATGTTGTTCCGTTCTAAAATGACGTCTAAAGTACGTATCAGGGAATGCATTATTACGGACAAAATAATCGTCCAAGAGATCCATACCTCGTCATTGCCTGCTTCTATCAAGGTTTGCGGAACGACTGAACCTGTAGATCTGAGCCACAACTTGAATGACTCAACGGGAATGTGAAGCTCTTTGGCATCTTACTTCGTCATCTCTTCTTCTACACTTCTCATCATCTTCGTCTTCCATCTCATTTTGGGCCACCTGGAGATTGAACATTTATTCCCCTTGCTTAAACAATTCTTTCTCTTGCTCCTTGATTTCCCACAACATCCTTGAAAAAGAAGACATTGTAAGAAGGAAGCAGAAACTATGAATAATGATAAAGATTTTGATTTTGGTGAAGAAGGAAGCAGAAATTATGAATAATGATAGAGATTTTGATTTTGGTGTGTGATTTCTAGTTCTGGATGGTGGGTTATATGGAGGAAAAAGAAATTATTACGTTGTAGATAATGCCACATGGCATGCCGTCATTTGTTAAAAATCTGATCGAAATATATCCTTAAAGATTGTCTTCAAATTATGACACGTGGCATGACGTGATTGTTTTAAAATCTTATAGAAAATCTATCCTCAACGATTCTGAAAAGGTAATGACACATGACACAACAACATTGGATAAACATCTTATCGAAATCTATCACCAAAAATTGTCTTCTCGGATAATGACACATAGCGCAACGAGAACGATTAAAAATCTTATCCGAAATTACAAATAAAATTATTTTATTGCCTATTGTCATGACTATTCAGTGTAAGGGTGGAGATGCAAAAGACAGTTATTGTTCATTAAGGAAGTTACTATTCATTGTAGGTTATTCAATAGTGATTTGGCCTAGGGGTCCTTTGCAATTGCGGAGTTGCTCTTAGGCACATTTTGTTGTTATTATATCTGTGTGAAATCAATTATCTATATTTTAAAGTAGAATATAGGTAATTAATTAACTTTAAATCAATTGGCGAAAAACATCCTTTTATTTTGTAGGTAAATAATTTTGCATGTATTATTAAATATACTAGGCACATTTGTTAATATTATGTGTTGTTTGCAATCAATCAACATTCATTTATTTTGTAGGTAAATTACAAAAGTATCAATCAACATTCATTTATTTTGTAGGTAAATTACAAAAGTATCTACTTTATACTTGTCTTACATGTATACATTAGGCACATTTTGTTATTATTATATTTGTGTGAAATAAATTACCTATATTTTTAAGTAGAATATAGGTAATTAATTAACTTTGAATCAATTGGCTAAAAAAATCCTTTTATTTTGTAGGTAAATTATTTTACATGTATTATTACATATACTAGGCACATTTTTTATTAGTATGTGTTGTTTGCAATCAATTGACATTCGTTTATCCTGTAGGTAAATTATTTTGCATGTATTTTATATATATATATATATATATATATATATATATATTTATATATATGCATGCAAATAACTTAATTAACTTTTGAATCAAACAATATTTATTTATTTATTTATTTTGTAGGTAAATTATTTGCATGTATTATTTTACCTGGAACTTATATTGTTATTTTATATATGTAAAATATTGATAATTTTGAATAAAATAACATTTGTATATTTGTGAAAAATACTACTTTACCTGTTACAATTATTTGAAAAGGAAAAAAAATGCTCATTTTTACATAAATGTGAAAAACAACTATATAAGGAATCAAAACTCTAATATCATGTAATTTTTGTTATTAATATGCATTGAAATCATGACACTAAAATTTTTCTTTTCCAAATCTGCGTAAGCATTTCAAAATGTTTAATTGAATAAAATAATATAAAATAAACGTAGATAACAAGTAATAGACCCAAAGTCAATGATATTAGGGGTAATTTAGACATCCAAAAGTACCAATTTTGCCAAGTCATACTTAATTATGGATATTGCTTAGTTGGAGCCTAGTCATTGGGTTTTTATCAAAAAATTTTACAATTGTGGGTTTTAGTTAATGAAAATTGAATTCCAAGGGGTATACTCATATTTTCAGTATTTTAAATATTGGGTGGCTTCTTTTTTCAATGTTACAATATTGCTGCGTTCCATTAGTAGTTCTTTGTATCCATACAATTTTCAATAAGGATAACTAAGTAAAAAGAAATATATATTTGAGCTACATTTCTATAAAGTAATAACCTCTTTAAAATTATAAAATTGGTTTGATCATTATGACTATATAAAGATTTTACTATATCTCGTGGTCATGGGAGCTTGAGATGTAAAAGGATGGCATTTGACTTTATATCAGATGAATCCCTCAGATACTCTAATCCAACCTCTTGAGATCATGCAACGAGGGATAAAAGATATGAAGAAGATTGGTCACAAACTTAAGTTGGGTAAGTCTTCGACAATCCGGAGTAGTATGGCTTTAGATCCATTAGATCGTCAAGTAAGTAAAAATAGTATTTTCTCAACTCATTCCTGACCTTTTATTTCTCGTACTATTGAGTAGTCTGAATTATTAAAGAAAAATTAAACTTAGTGAAGAGTAAAAAATAGTATTTTCTCAACTCATTCCTGATCTTTTATTTCTCGTACTATTGAGTAGTCTAAATTATTAAAGAAAAATTAAACTTAGTGAAGAGTAAAACCTGGGGGCCATTAGGTCGTTGGCAAATATACCAGAAGGTTGGAGTGCATGGCAGATGAGTCACTAAAACTATTAAGACTTTTGATGATGTTCTTAGCCTTGCTATGAAATCTGAGAAAAAAACACTTATGATTTTCATCACTTCAAATTTGTGAGAGCTCAAAGTGGCAAGCTTGATGTGGTTAAACGAAAAGTGGGATTAAAGGACACTCTTTGAAGCATAAGAAGGGTCTGAAGCACGAGTATGGGCTGGACCAGAGCACCTCAAATGATTCAATTGAGGCTTATTTGTTTCTTGGGTCTTTATTGGCATTTGGCCTTTATAAATAGGGTTTTGAAACACCCCAGTTCTTGTTAGTGTATTTGTCCGTAATTTGTAGCGTAATCCAAATAAAATGGAAAGAGATTGGTAGTTTTCCTTAAAGTTAGTATTTTTTTTCAGTGTGTGCATTAAAATTGGTATTTAATCTGAATTTTCCTTGGTTTAAATGATTACTATTCATGTATGCAAAGATTTGAATAAAAAAGAAAAAAACAAATGGACCAAATGATTTTCTTGTGCATTGTTACAAATTCATTTTAGATGTATGGCATGGTTTAGTACTATAGTCTAAAGGTAAGGCATGGGTTAGTTATTTTAAATATATTCAATTTTATGTGACTTAGTACTATAGTTTAATAGTATTTTTCTTAACAATAATTGAAATGTCTTAGGTTTGAATCTTGAAAATAGAGAGTTCACGACCAATTTATTTCTTCTCTCCCTTGGTAAATATATTGTTCTATAACTATTACACACACACAAACACACACAATTTGATGAGATTATTATGTTATACAGTCAATACCTAATATGTCGGTAACATAATCTAGTATACCAAGTATGATAATACAATAGTTTGAACCATATTATAGTGTTGTAGGTGGTGGAATAGCGACCCTTCTAAGCAGTTACTTAAATATTCTGGCACATGATGTCATCTAATGAATTTAAGCCCTAAGAAAATCTGCTATCTGGTGGGAAAGAAAACATCCAAATTCTTACTCGTCTTTGCACACTTTTAATTATCACATCACCAATGCGTGTAATTACTCACCCAAATAGTAGTCAACTTCCCATCACTGACGAGCAAGAAAATTAGGTTCAATTTTTTTATATTTATTTTGTGTGTGATTTTTATTATTGATTGATATGTATTAAGTTTATGACAATAGAGTTAAAAATAATTAAGTTTATGACAACAAAGTTAAAGCTGGTTAAATTTATGAACATATATTAATCTATGATATACACCACAGAGCTGGCTGCACAAAAAATAATAGCAAAAGATTTAAACTCAAAAAAATTACCTTATGATTCATTCATAGCTTTATCAAATCCATATCGATACTTGGATATGGTATACTAACTTTGAAATGCCACATGCGCATAACGATATAAATGTACTTTACTTTTCATCGTTATTTAATGATATACTAGAGGGATTACTCTTCACCGTTATTTAATGATATACTAGAGGGATGTGCTCCAATGGTTCTATTTCATATTAACGAAAAAGAACAAAGCGAGATATACTATCTTGCAGATGGTATCTATCTCAAATTGGACCACTATCATCTAATCAATCACACAACCTATTGAGGAAAAGAAAAAAATATTTTCCATGAAACAAGAGGCTTACCGCAAGAATGTTGAGCCACCGTTCAGCATTTTTCATAAATAGGAAATTCACAGTCAATTTATTTCCTTACTCTCTTAATATAAATATATCATTGGATAACTAATATATATATATATATTTATTTATATAAAATTTGATAATTTAAGATTTTTATCTCACAGTGTATATATATATATATATATATATATATATATTTATATTTATATAAAATTTGATAATTTAAGATTTTTATATCACAGTGTTGTGAGGTTTGTTTACTAACCATATATTCTTGTTGTAGGTGGTGGAATAGTAACCCTTGCGAGCAGTTACTTAATGTTCTGGCACATGATGCTATCGATTGACTTTAAACCCTAATAAAACCTTCTATCTAGTGGGAAGGAAAACATCCAAAATTCCACCAATGCGTGTAATTACTCATCATTCAAATAGTAGTCAACTTCCCTTCACTCCCAAGCAAAGAAAACTAAGCTCAAATCTTTTGCATTTATTTTGTGTGTAGTCTTTATCTGACCTTTATCATTGATTGACACGTGTTAAGTTTACAACAACAAAGTTAAGAAGGGTTGAGTTTATGAAAACGTGTTAATCAATGATAAAGACTATAGAGAATCCACACACAAAAGCGATAAAGAAAAATTAAACTCAAGAAAATTACCTTCTGGTTCATACCTAGCTCTACCAAATCCATTCATTTTGCTTTGGCCACATGTAATCATCAAATATACAAAATATAGGTGCGGGTCTCGTGTCACGCGCAGAACATCAAAGAAAAGTAATCATCATCATAATGTTGTCGTCCACATCTTATTCTTCAGTCTGATCCAATTGAAATATGTTCTCGTTACTTTGGAATTATAATGTAGGGACCAATCTGCAAAAGAGATGCATCAGTAGGGGCCAAATTAGATTATTGTGTTGTAATTTGTATCCCACGTCCATAAGACCCGCCTTATATCCTGCTAATAAGGTTGTTAATTAAATATACTCTCATCATTAAAGGAGCTTACAATTCACATGCACACCATATATATATATATATATATATATATATATATGCACACACATATATGTGGGTGTATATATTGTTCTAATCCGATTGAATGGCCAAGAAAATGTCTTCTAGTATCACAATTTTGCTTGTTATTTTTGCCCTCCAATGCGCCATAACATTGGCTTCCGATCCTGACCCGGTTCAAGACTACTGCATACCAAACCCGAAATTCGGTGCCCTAAGAACACCTCTTCACATCTTCCCATGCAAGAACGCTTCTGAGGCCACCACTGATGACTTCATCTTCTCTGGGATGAAGGTGGCCGGAAACTTCACCGACATGGGCATCGCAACCATCTCGGTGAACCCAACAGTCTTCCCGGGGATCAACACGCTCGGGATGTCATTCATACGAGCTGACCTCAAAGTTGGTGGAATCAATCCACCACATTTCCACCCTAGAGCCACAGAAATATCCCACGTAGTGGAAGGGAGTGTTTATTCAGGGTTTGTTGATTCAGCCAATAGGGTTTTTGCTAGGGTTATTGAGCAAGGGGAAGTCATGGTGTTCCCTAGGGGTCTAGTGCACTTCCAGATGAATGTTGGCAAGAATCCTGCTACAATATTTGGTAGCTTCAATAGCCAAAACCCAGGAAGTCAAAAGATTCCCTCTGCCATTTTCGGGTCCCGGATAAACATTGAGCTCTTGGAGAAGGCGTTTGGATTGAGTCCTAAGCAGATTGGAACGATGAGAAGAAAATTTGATCCAAAATGGGTGAGTTAGAAAGTGAGATTGAAGGGCACTTTGCTCAATTGAGTTGCATTCTACGTTTGTTGGCCTCATAACTATGGAGGAGCTCTTTTCGTTGTTGCATCTTGTATCGATAATGTAATACAATGTAATTTCCGGTGCAAGAAGCTTGTAGTTCGGTTTGTTAAAAGTTTTCGCCTCTTCACTTTTAAGTCCTAGTTTGATTTCCCCCTCTGCACTATCATTTGTATCAATAAAAGAACAAAGAAATTCTGTGGTATATGAAATTTAAACAGTAAACACGGTGAATGTGCAAGAATTTTCATTACTATCGGTTCGAACAGCTCCACATCCAAATGTACCAAACAACAATCCTGGTTTCACACAATCGTTCTCAAATCCAACTTTCCAAATTCAATCCCTGAGAAGCAACTGCATTGTGATGCAACAATCTATAAGCATCATACATACCAAAATGATCAACTGAAATTCGTAACTCCGTATCAGAGAAACGCACAGAAAAGTTCACCCTGCGGTAGCTCATTATGTAAGCGGAAGGGTTTACTATCCGTCAGCTAAAAGTGCCTTGACAATGGTCTCGCACATCCCATCAGCATGTGGGAACAAGTGTCCAGCACCTGGTATCTCATGATAACGGATCCAAGGAAGCTGTTCAGCAATGTAGCGTTGTAGTAAAACAGGTACCATGCGATCATCATCTCCTTGCCACACGTGGACGGAAGCTTCATTGTTCGGGAATGGGTTTTCCAGTGCCAGAGGACTGAATTCCCAGGTCCCAAATCCAACATTCAGGTCACGGTAAACGGTCTCAAACTCTCCTTGCTGTCTTACCTGTCCCTGAGGCATCCACATTGATAAACAATGCCATCTTAGAGAGAGAGAGAGAGAGAGCTTAAAAGTTGAAAAAGCAAACTTGATCTGTGATTAAAAGCTTCCATGAAGGCTTTATCTGTGATTAAAAGCTTCCATGAAGGCTTTATCTGTCATATGTTCACACAGCTCCAATGAAATTATCAAATTCTAGCTAATAGTAATGCAAAGCTTCAAATTCTCTCATCGCTATTCCATGGAGGGAAAGAAAAATAAAATCTAGATTTCACCAGGTGACAGACTAGAGCCCTGCAATACGTTCTTACAGTTCCAGTGAAATGCTAGGACCAACCAACTGTTAAAAATAACCAGCAGGCTTGCAAGATCTCCATTGTTGTAGTGTAGGCTTCACAGTAGATTCAATTGTAAGATGACAAAAACTTTATTCTTTATTAACAGCAACACTCAATCAGTATCAACAGTATGGCTAACCAAGTAATACCTCTGCCCGCATGCGAGAGATCTCGAATTCAACCACAGGAGGGGAATAATTAACTAGACACATGCTATTGAACTAAACATAGAAAACAAGTCCGGGATATAGCTCCTTATTTACTTCACTATACATCAACAGTATTATATAATCCCCACATTAAGCGATTCAATTTTATTTATTTCAGCATAAAATCAAGATGGAAAGAACTAGCCTAATCTTTTGTTATAAAAACTAGCCTAATTTTCAGACAGCTAGCAAGGATATGTGCCTACCACAGATTATCGAACTAAATTTACAAATTCAGTATCTGTAAATATCAAATTTAGCTAATTTCATTATGAAATGGAGTCATTAAAAATTCAAAAAAAAAAATCTAGGAATTTTCCAAAATATGGGGTACATACCACAAGTGGTTGTCCTTTAAGAATCGTAGGTATAAGTTCTTTGTCTTGGTCAGAAAGACAATCGCTACTCTGAGCCATAACACTTGAACCGGGAAACCATTTTTGAGTGTTCCAAAAGTAGGTAAGCCAAGGGGTGTAGTGCGACACACGAAGTGCCCATTGGTCTTGCAGAAGCTGTTGGGAGTAAGCTTGACTGGATAGATTTGCAGGAATACCAGTCCACCAATAGTTAACCACGGGCGCTAAAAGTGCTGCTCCAGCAATCCTGTTACCATTCACATCTAACACAAGTTAATACATATCTCCTTTCCAACAACCAACACACATACATGCAGAAACTGTTCACTTCCATTCCTGTACAAATATCATACCTGTGAGGGATGTACTTGAGGCAGCTCCAAATCACCTGTCCGCCCATGGAGAAACCAATTACATAAAATCTGTGTCCTAAACCTAATTGATCAGCCAGCTCCTCTATATCTGAAGCCATGCTCTTCACTGTTCGCTTTGGATTAGGATCACTTTCTCCATAACCAGGTCTGTCAAAAGACACAACATAGATCCTCAAGTCTTTCACAGTTTCCTGGGTGAATTTACCATAGGTTAAAATGTTATTACAGGAAGCACTACGTACATACTAATCAAATTATAAGATAGATACCGAAGACATGGTTTCAGCAACGACAGCATCATGCCTGCAACTATCAACACCATGGACAAAAACTATTTTATGCTGTGCATTATCTTTTGGGACTCCGTGCTCTTTGTATGCCAAATGCCTTCCATCCCTAAGTTTTATTCTTGGTCCTGTAACAGGAGGCCCATCAGGAGAGCCACATATCTTCGATGAAGGAGGTTGGATCACCTGGTATGCCCACGCCGATAATCCAATAAACAACGCTACTAGTGCCGTCTTAAAAATCCCTGAATATTTTTAGATTTAAATGAATCACAATACAGAGATTGGAGAAAATTTCTACTAAAATCTTTCAGCACAAAGAAAGAAAGGACCAACTTTTCAAGTTCATGCTTTGAGCATTAATTCTGATTTCAAAGACATACATAAATATGATAAGACACATTTAGAACAAATTCTTGGAAGTTAACAAGAAATTAAGAAAATGTTTGGTATCCTTCTTGGGTTCAACTTATTGTTTTTGAAACCAATGTAATTTAGCTACTTCATCATTTTTGAAAGCTATAAACTGATTTCAAATAGAATACCAAACAAGCCCTAATGAAATGGCGAAAAGTAAGATGGTGAAAATACTATAAACAATCGTTGTCCCTGATCATTTAAGTAATGTTCGAATCAAGCAGCATGAATTTGCATTTTGATATGTCCATAAATCATATAGGCCATCATATTTCAGAGTAGGATATAGAAGCGGGATATTCAACACAGGAAAAAAATTAAGAAAGCATGCACTCAGTTAATGCCTTTAGATGCTTGTTAGCTTTCTGCTTAAATGCATGAACGCCGTTAGTTTTATATTGATATCCAGAATCCAGATTAAATACAAACATCTTATATCAGGCGGTCGTTATTTGAATCTCACTGTGGGACGCAGACCAACTACCACAAGGAGAAAGAAACAATTTCAGTTTTATTATTTTGTTTTCGACAAATGATACAATCTCAAAGATCACACTGCTAACACTAGTCACAACTACTCCTTTTCCACTAATTACTTCTTTTCGGTACATTGAAGTGGATTGAACCATGACCTATCCTAGCTCTAACCCAACATATCACAGCTTAACCTGAAGGGCACAAATTAAACTTTCAACAGTATGTTACATGTTGCAACAATTAATAAATTTCAAATTTTTCTAACTAAAATACTCAGCCAACCTAATCACAGATAATGCTTGCTTAAATAAAGTTCTAAACTTTATTAAAACCCAAATTATGAAATTGCCGCAAACAAACCGAATTATTGCATTCCGGTCCTGCATTTTATCATCAAGCAAACAGAAATTGGTACTAAATTACAACGGAACAAGCTACAACGAAGAATCGTAATCAATAATTGGAACCCTTAAATAAAATTACAAAAATTGAAATAAAAAGGGGAAACGAAGGAGGAAGAAAACCCACCTGCCGGAAGCTGGAAGGGGCTGTTTTGCTTGGCTCTTCGGGTGTGAGCTCTCGCCGACGCGGCCGATATCTTCCTGTTCACTCCTACCGCCATTTTCACCAGCCCACGAGATCAATCAGAGGTTCGATACTCAGGGTTTAGTCAGAGAGAGAAGTGTGTAACGGGTGACGAGACTCTGCCTGTCACTCTGTGTTGTGAGTTGTGACCATGTGTGTGTTAAATTACACAAAACTACGGGACTTTAACGAAAAATTCTCGTACTGTTTATTTTAACGAAAAATTATATTTTTACATTAAAAAATCAATTTTGATTCACTTTACCTTTTATTTTGTCTTTATCGTTAAAACTCAAAGTTTTCAAGTTATTTTCATTAGTTTTCCTCAAACCCATCTCAATTTTGGATCGAACCACGATCTCATATTTATGTTTTAAACATTGCAATGTCAGACTTTAACTTATAAAATTCATTATAGTGTCAGACCTCTGCTAAATTTTCTATCAATTTGACAGTTAAATGATGATGTAATAGGAACGAAGCCCGCTCTTTCATAGATATTTCTTTATTTGAAAAAAATAAGATTAATTTAAAAAATGCAGAAAAATCAAGGATCAACAGGAGTATGCATAAAAATAAGATTAACTAAATACGCACTCATCTTTATTAAAAGGAGTATGCATAAAAAGAAAAAGTAATGTGAAAATTTCCCAAAACAAGTCATCATATATTCCTTTCTAGTGGAAATAACTTAAATAGAAAGAGTGATAGAGTGCTAAGTTTGCAAAACCATCATTTTAAATGTTTACATGCTTGTAGTTATTGGGAAATTTCATTTTGTAGGCCAATTGTGACATGTACATGCAAGTTTAAACGTATACGAACAAATTTTGAACTTTCGTCTTGTACAGAGCAATTTTTTTGGTGTACAAGAACACGATTATGCGGCGTTACTGTTCTACTCTTAACACGTGAATTTGTTTTTACATACGCACACTTAAAGTGGGATATATCAAGTTATTAATTATGTTGTCCACTCTTGTTATAATACGTAAAATGATATATCACGTGACCTATGTTAGTGATATTGATAAATGTTTTTCTCGACATACAAAAGTTATTGTATCTCGTATTGATATTGCACTTAAATGTAATTTCTGGTGCAAATTTGTAGTTTAGTTAGTTAAAAGTTTTCACGAAATTTAAACACGGTGAACGTGCAAGAATTTTCATTACTACCAGCTCGAAAAGCCCACATACAAATGTACCAAACAACCATCCTGGTTTCACACAGTAGTTCTCAAACCCAACTTTCAAAAACCAATCCCTAAGAAGCAACCGCATTGCGATGCAACAATCTATGAACAGAGCTGGCTGGTACAAGACCTATCATACATACCGAAATGATCAACTGAAATATCGTAACTCCGTATCAGAGATGCACAGGAAAGTTCACCCTGTGATTATGTAAGGGGAAAGGTTTACTATCCGTCAGTTAAAAGTGCCTTGACAATGGTCTCGCACATCCGATGAGCATGTGGGAACAAGGGTCCAGCACCTGGTATCTCATGATAGCGGATCCAAGGAAGCTGTTCAGCAATGTAGCGTTGTAGTAAAACAGGTACCATGCGATCTTCATCTCCTTGCCACACGTGGACGGAAGCTTCATTGTTGGGGAATGGGGTTTCCAGTTCCAGAGGACTGAATTCCAAGGTCCCAAACCCAACATTCATGTCACGGTAAATGGACTCAAATTCTCCTTGCTGTCTTACCTGTTCCTGAGGAATCCACATTGATAAACAATTACATGTTAGTTGTATTTTTCGTAATACATATTCAGTACCTGTGCCTACCACAGATTATCAAACTAAATTTACATA
The DNA here is from genome assembly GCF_041283825.1 of Pyrus communis. Classification (NCBI taxonomy): domain Eukaryota; kingdom Viridiplantae; phylum Streptophyta; class Magnoliopsida; order Rosales; family Rosaceae; genus Pyrus; species Pyrus communis. The sequence continues at coordinate 24,907,123 of NC_142578.1, forward strand.
TTCAGTGTCTGTAAAATATCAAATTTAGCTAATTTCATTACAAAATTGTTTCATCAGATATTCAAAAAAATAATAATTCTACGGAATTTTCCAAAATATGGGGTACGTACCACATTTGGTCGTCCTTTAAGAGACTTAGGTATAAGTTCTTTTGTCTTGGTCAGAAAGACAATCTCTACCGTGAGCCAGAAGACTTGAACCGGGAAACCATTTTTGAGTGTTCCAAAAGTAGGTAAGCCAAGGGGTGTAGTGCGACACACGAACTGCCCATTGGTCTTGCAGAAGCTGTTGGGAGTAAGCTTGACTGGATAGATTTGCTGGAATACCAGTCCACCAATAGTTAACCACGGGCGCTAATAGTGCTGCTCCAGCGATCCTGTTACCATTCACACCTAGCGTAAGTAAATATATATCTCCTTTCAAACACACACACACATGCAGAACCTGTTCACTTCCATTCCTGTACAAATAACCTACCTGTGAGGGATGAACTTGAAGCAGCTCCAAATCACCTGTCCACCCATGGAGAAACCAATTACATAAAATCTGTGTCCTAAACCCAATTGGTCAGCCAGTTCCTCTATATCTGTAGCGCTGCTCTTCACCGTTCGCTTTGGATTAGGGTCACTTTCTCCATAACCAAGGTCTGTCAAAAGTAACACCATAGATCCCCAAGTCTTTCACAGTTTCCTGGGTAAATTTACCATAGGCTAAACGTTATTACAGGAAACACGAGATACATACTGATTAAATCATAAGATAGATACCGGAGACATGGTTTCAGCAACGACAGCATCATGCCTGCAATTATCAATACCGTGGACATAAACTATTTTATGCTGTGCATTATCTTTTGGGACTCCATGCTCTTTGTAGGCCAAATGCCTTCCATCCTAACTTGATCCTGTAACAGGAGACCCATCAGGAGAGCCACATATCTTTGATGGAGGAGGTTGGATCGCCTGATATGCCCACGCCGATAATCCAATAAACAACGCTACTAGTGATGTCTTAAAAATCCCTGAAATTTTTTAGGTTTAAATGAATCACAATACAGAGATTGGAGAAGATTTCAGCACAAAGAAAGAAAGGACCAATTTTTCAAGTTCATGCTTTGAGCATTAGTTCTGATTTCAAAGACATACATAAATCCAATAAGATGCACTTAGATCAAATTCTTGGAAGTTTACAAGAAATTAAGGAGATGTTTGGTATCCTTATTGGGTTCAACTCATTGTTTTTGAAACCTATGTAATATAGCTACCTTCTTCATTTTTGAAACCTATAAACTGATTTCAAATAGAATACCAAACAACCCCTAAATAAATGGTGAAAACTAAGATGGTTGTAATGATTACTTGGAAACCCATTGTGCAGTCACATGCAAGGCCTTGTGAAAATACTATAAAGAATCATAGTCCCTGATCATTGAAGTAATGTTTGAATAAAGCAGCATCAATTTGTATTTTGATATGTCCATAAATCATATAGAGCATCATATTTGAGAGTAGGATATACAAGTTAGTTATTCAACAACAATAACAACAAAGCCTTATCCCACTAAGTGTGGTCGACTATATGAATCCTAGAACGCCATTGGCGCTCAATTTTGTGCTATGTCTTCTGTTAGACCCAAGTAGTCCAAATCTTTTCTTAGAGTCTCTTTCCAAGTCTTCCTAGGTCTTCCTCTACCCTTTTGGCCCGGAGCCTTTGTTTCGTGATTGCACCTTCTAACCGGAGCGTCTGTAGGTCTTCATTTCACATGTCCAAACCATCTTTAACCGATTTCCTCTCATCTTATCTTCAATTTCGACTATTCCTAATTTAGGTCGGATATTATTTTGCTTTCGATACAATCTCAAAGATCACACTGCCAACACAATCGTAAATATGAAGTTTATGCAAGTCAAGACCACTCCTTTTCGAATAATTACTTCTTTCCGGTAGATTGAATAGGATCGAACCATGAGTCATGACCTATCCTAGTTCTAACCCAACATATCACAGTTCAACCTGAAGACACATTAAACTTTCAATGGTACGTCACGAGATGCAACAATTAATAAAAAAGAAAACTAATAAAAAGAGCTTGAGTTTTAATGATAAGGACAAAATAAATGATAAAATGATTAGTATCAGGATTGACTTTTTAGTGTAAAAATATGATTTTTCGTTAAAATAAACAGTACCGAAAACATTTTGTTATGTCATGAGATGCAACAATTAATAAAATTCAAAATTTTCTAATTAAAAAAAAAAAAGAAGAACCCTCTGAATAGTCTTGTAAATATAATGAAAAACTCGGCCAACCTAATCACAGATAATGCTTACTTAAATAAAGTTCTAAACTTTCTTAAAACCCAGATAATGAAATTGCCTCAAACAAACCGAATTCTTGCATTCCGGTCCTGCATTTTCTCATCAAGCAAACCGAAATTGGTACGCATTACAACAGAACAAGCTACAACGAACAATCATGATCAATAATTGGAACCCTTAAATAAAATTACAAAAATTGAAATAAAAAGGGGAAACGAAGGAGGAAGAAAACCCACCTGCCGGAAGTTGGAAGGAGCTGGTTTGCTTGGCTCTTCGGGTGTGAGCTCTCGCCGACGCGGCTGTTATCTTCCTGTTCACTCTTCCCGCCATTTTCACCAGCCCACGAGATCAATGAAAGAGGTTCGATACTCAGGGTTTAATCACAGAGAGAGAGAGAGAGAGAAGTGTGTGAACGGTGACGAGGCTCTGCCTGTCACTGTGTGTTGTCAGTTATGACCGTGTGTTGCGATGCGAAATGGTAATTTGTGTGCTAATAAAAGTCCATTACTAAATAACATTTATTTCAACGGTCTATTTATATTTCTCTTCGTTTACAAGAAAGAAGTTTTAAATTCAATTATCGTGAAAGACGAATTTGAAACGTATTATTACTATTATATTATGAGGTTTAATTCATTCTTCCACTAATTAATGCAGATAATATATTTTGTTAAAAAAATACTGACAAATGATATCATTTGCAGCTAACTAAATGAAATGAACTATGCCACTAAAAAAAAACATCTCCAACTGGCTAGTTAAATGAGACTTTTTAGCTATTTAATGAACAAAAAAAATCAAACGTGAACAGGCTAGATAAATACACACTCATTTTTATTCAAAGGAACATGAGCATCCATAAAAAGAAGTAATGTAAAAATTATTTTACTCTAGCACGCAAATTTGTTTTTACAAGTACACACTTAAAGTGGGATATATCAAGTTATTAAACAAATTGTTCTATCTTATTATAATACATAAACTGATATACTACATGACGTGTATCGGTGATATTGATAAAAAAAAGATTTTCTAGCTTGAAAGTCTTTGCAGATGTCAACTTCCTGTTGGTTGCTAAATGCTTTGGAGTAGCAATTAGGATTTTGATCCAAATGTTCTCATTAGAGTTGAGAAATCAGCTCGTGGGCTGGGACATTTTGCATCTGGACACACATAATTAATTACCATATTTACAAATATACCCCTCACTTTAATTTGATCAACGCATTTACTTGGGTACTTAAAAATTAGATCATGTGAAATTTCCCACCACATGATGAAGTGCCTGTTCAACGATCAGCATGAAAAGAGGAAAAGGTTAATTCCGAGGGAAAAAGATCCTCTCCGATTCTTTTTATAGGGATTCAGATGATTAATCAATCATGTTCATTCATCGTATATCGTTCGGTCAGTTTTCATTAGGTATTATTTATATTCAATTTAAAATTTAAATTTAAAATTAATTTCTAATAGCACGATGTATGATGAATAAACATAATTGATTGATCTATTCGATCCCTACAAAGAGGATTCGGAAAGAATCCCTTTCTAATTCTGAGCATCATGGACCCCAAAGTTGTTTTTTGGTGACCACTCTTTGTTAAACATGGTAGGGACTGAAATTTTCATTTATTGATAAAACAAAGTGCTAGGGTGGGGTAGGCCTGGGCATGGTACAATTTGGGTTCGAGATGGGAGTTGTACGGTAACCATGGACAGAGCCAACTTTGGCCCCGACTCAGTTTTTTGGTGAAAAATTGTAGGATAAATTACACTTTCATACTTTAGGTTTAGACGCTATTTCAATTCCTTACAACATCTTTAAAACGTTTCATTTTTATACCTTAAGTACTATTTTATTTCAAAATAATACATCCGTTACATTTTTCATCCATGGATCCGTTAAATGTTGACGTGGCTGCCATGGCTATCAAATGTCTGTCACGTGACAACTAAAATAATTTTTTAATTTATTTTTAAAAGCCTGAAATGTTTTTTTCTTCTCCTTCTTCTCCCTCCTTCTCCTTCTGGGTTGCAGGGGGTTCCAATTTTTTTTTTTTCCTTCTTCTTCTTCCTCCTCCTCCTCCTCCTCCTCCTCCTCCTCTTCTTCTTCTTCTTCTTCTGGGTTGCAGGGGGTTCGGGTCCCCTTTTTATTTATTTTTTCTTCTTCTTCTTCTTCTCATAGATTTTTGGGTTCTTCAGGGATGTGGGTCGCTAAGGGGAAGAAGAAGAAAGGGGAAGAAGAAGAAGAGAAGAAGAAGGAGGAGGAGAAGGAGGAAGAAGAAGGAGAAGAAGAAGAAGAAGAAGAAGAAAAAGAAAAAAAAAAGAAAAAAAGAAAAAGGGAACCCAAACCCCCTGCAACCCAGAAGAAGAAGAAGAAGACAGAAAAAAAAAAAAAAAAAAAAAAAAAGGGAACCCCCTGCAACCCAGAAGAAGGAGGAAAAAGAAGAAAAAAAATTTCAGGTTTTTTTTAAAAAATATTTTACTTGCCACGTGGCAAACATTTGGCAGCCACGTGGTATATATGTGGCAGTCATGCCAACATTTAATGGATTCATGGATAGAAAATGTAACGGATGTATTATTTTGAAATAAAATAGTACTTAAGGTATGAAAATGAAATGTTTTGAAGATGTTGTAAGGAATTGAAATAGGTTCCAAACCTGAGGTATGAAAATGTAATTTACCCAAAATTGTACATATTGCATGCAATAATTTCACATGATAGAACATTTTCAGTTATGAAATTTCTAAAAAATATCAGATAAAAGATCAATGGATGAATTATTACATGGTTATTTAAAAATAAAAAAAAAGATATTTTATGATATTGGTAATGAAGTTTTCATGCAACGTTGTCAAAACATGAAAATGTGTTTAGAAATATTATAATATGTTGTATGAAAAATCTTATGGTGCATTTCAATCTCCCATTGGCCATAAGTCTGGCTTCCACACCATAATGGGTTTTGAACTCGAGACCTCTACTTTTTAGTTTTATGTAATAATATATATAAGTGTTTTGTTAAGTAAATTCTTGAGCATTTTAATTTGTAAATTTTTTGTTTGAGGATGCCCCTCTCTAGCTTTGTCCTTGACAAAAACCGAAACCGAAATTTTATATCAATACAGTACGGTTCAAGAGTCTGTACTGAATATACCGATGGTATCGGTTCGGTCTTGAGAATATTTCGGTTTCATACTGACATTTCAGTTTGGGATTGATTTGGGTTTCTTCAGTTTGGAGGTGATTTGGGTTTCTTAGAGATTGAGTCGACTACTCAATTTAATGATTTTTTTGTGAGATGGTAGTGGTGACAATAATGTGGTTCAAATTCACCTTTAGTGAGAATCAAACTTAAGATATTTCACTTACAAGTGAAGAGGAATACCACTTAACGTTAGTACCAAGTGGCCAATAGATGTTCCAAAAAGAATTTAAAATAAAAAATAAAAATAAAAAGCTTATAAACCTATTAGACCCGTAGAACCTTATAAAAAGCTCATCTATATCTTGATTTTTAATGAAGCCCATCTCTATTTTTGCAAGCAAGGAGAACGACGACGTCTTGCATAACCTAGTAACCTCTTCTTCTTCCTCCAGACTTCTCATCGCCTTCCGTCGTCACTGCTATACAATACACATGCTGCTTCCTGCCTCTTCTTCTATGCATTTGCTTTATTCGGTTTGGTACAGTTTTTTTTTTTCAATTTTGAAAATTCAGAACTGATATCGTACCATTAAATACTCATTCGGTACTAGACGGTCCGTGTTCGGTTTGGGTATCCTGTTCCGAATGCCCACCCCCTAGGGTGGGGTGATTCCGGCTAGTGAGGAAGGATGATAAAGAGATTAGGGTTTGGAGATGAGAAGAACAAAGGGATTGAAAATAATTTGGGATAAACTATGTTGATTAAAAATAACAAATAAAATTATATGTTAACTCATTAAATTTAATGATGTGGCATTACATGTAAGCTGCCACATCATGTGTGGTCGCTCTACCATTTTCCTTAAAATTAAACCATACACATGTAGCAACACATCTTTCCCTCAAGCCCTCTCACTTAGGGCTAGATTCGGTTCAAATCGGTTTGGTTTGGTTCTTTTTTTTTCGGTTTTGGTTTTTTTGGGTTCGGTTTCGATTTTTTTTTAATTTTTTTTCGGTTCTTCATTTTTGCCTCCAATTGTTGTGGATATGATGTGACCGGTCAGATTGCTACCGTCTACAACAAAAGCAGAAATTTCCTGCACAACACATAAAGTTAAAGTCTTTGAAGTAAACAAATTTACCACAAAATATATGGAATTCACCATTAGAGCCACCAGAAACATGCAAAACACACCATGGATCACCCAAAAAAACCCAAAAGTTTCATGAAACGAAATCCCTAACACTATGTTTTGATGAAGAAATTTAAGATTACCAAGGAATTTTAAAATGACGGAAATTGAATTGACGGGATTTTATTTTCTAGAATTTGTGAATTTTCATGTTTGGTTAGCCTAAAAGAACAATGGAATTGAATACGGAAATTTTTATTTTTAAGCTCTCAATCATAGAAATTGGGAAATGACACCTATATATATGGAATTTAAACTTGGGAATTGGAGGTCCCAAATTTCAAGTTTTTTTCACGCGGAAATTCTAAATTTCTATGTTTATGAATCCAAACAATAGAATTCGTGCATGTCAATTTACAAATTCTGACTTTTATCCAAATTCCAAGTTTATTTCCCTCATCCAAACATAGTGTAAAAGATCACCCAAAACATAAACAAATATTTTGCTATTTTTTCACAGATCGGTAGCACATGATGCAAGTGCGATGTAGATTGAAAACTTCCAAATTTAACCCAAATTACACAAAACCCTCTGACTTTAATCTAACCCAGTTGATTCACATCACTATGATCTGAGCTAAAACTGGAAGTATCCCAATAAAAACCTTGAATTTGAAGAACCCAAGCTCATACCAAAATCCAGATCAGAGAAAAAGAAACAGAACTGCTGCTCAGCTGAGACTGTTTCTACCTTTCACAACCAAACATAAACAAAAATTAGAGAAAGTAATGAGGGACTGAGAGAATACCTTATCGTCAGCCATAATTAGATGGGAAGGAAGAGGTGAGAGAATGAGCGAAAGAGAGAAAGAGGAAGAGGAGAGAGAATCAGATTGTAAATTTTGTGGGGAGAAAGGAGAAGACCATGGTGGTGGCAGTAGTAATGGTAGCGATGGTGGATGAGAATGAAGAGGAACCTAGAATTTAGGAATGATAAGGGAAAAGTAACAGACTACATAGTACAAAGGGAAGGTGTTGACCCTAAAAACTCTCAAGTCTACATGGTGCGCAAGCCGAATAACTAATGAGCTAACTACATCATTCGGTTGATGCGGGGCGTGTCGACTCGTTGGCCGAGGAGTAAAATTTGTTGATGTTGTGTTAAGCGAGTTACTGACTTCTTGATCTTGCGACTGCGGCCGAGGAAGGAACACGCCTCGGCCTTCAGGTTCTAGAGCCTGAAGACAAGGCTGCTAGTTCTGCGAAGTTCAATATCAAATTCGACTTTCAATGTGCCGAATGTAGTAACCTGTAACACCTCATTTCGTCGAGATGGCTAATGAGATGACTTCTGCCAATAAGGACTCGAAAATCCTTCTCGACCAAGACTTTGATAGGTAACCAGTCGGCCTCGACGCAGTGCTATTTATCCAAACTGAAGGTGTTCCAGGAACGGCTAATTCTACGGCAACAGTGTTGTTTATCCAAACTGAAGATGTCATCGGTTGCCTTCACAGTGTTGTTCATCCAAACTAAAGATATGTTGGCGAAAAAAGAAAATTAAAAAAAATCTGAAGATGTTTGAGAGGTTTGCGCAGGGCAATTTGTGTGTTGAATTGGAGAGTCTTTCTCGTTGTCACTGCTTCTGTATTTATAACATTCATATCTTCTACTAGGCATGGCCAGATAATTTTGTAGAATCTAACTACAACTCTAATTTGCAGAACTGAACTTGATCCACATCAGAAACCAAGGCATATCCTTTAAATTGATCCGTGGGATTTTTCCCTTGACTTTTCAAACCTAAAACAAGTTAGGTTTATCACATCTTATAAGAAACCTAGCTAACCTAGGCTTCTTATCATCAAAACTCCATCAGTAGCTTTTAAACCCATCTGACAACATCCATCACCGTGCAAAAAGGCCTAGTCTACCTAGGTTCCTTATCTCATCATTATCCAAGACCATGATTTTAAGATCATCAAATCCCAAATGCTGATCTCCACTCCAAGCTATTTTAATCTACACATCCACTACCATACATCCAAATCAATTTGAATTGTACTGCTTGATTCATTATCTGACGCCGTGCATATCCCAATATTCCACCATCATTCAAATTAATTGGGATTTAGACAAATATTAGGTTTAAATAATTTAATATATTACTAAGAGATAATATCTTGATTAAAATCACAATATTATTTCTCAATAATAATTGAAAATTATTTCAACCATTTGGTCATTCAATGGTCTAAAATTATGCTCATTCAACGGCCTCGATTGCTCGAGCCGATAGTGTAAAATCGAGTCCAAACATTACCCCCCCCCCAGTTTCCTTGGACTTCGGCGCGCAAGCCGAATGGTCAAGGAAATTAATTATTTTGTAGCCAGCAAAATCCTGTATCGTCGAAAAAGAAACTTTGTTCCTCGGCAATAACATCTCTGTGTTGCCAAAGTTGTGGTCTTCCTCAGCTGCCACAATTCTATACAAGGCTCGGCAAAAATTTGAGCCGAGGAAAACCAACTGGGGTCGAAGTCTCAAGGACTTGCCCACTGCTTCCTATGGTACTCAGGATATATATATATATATATATATATATATATATATATATATATATATATAACCCGATAGCCTGATATGACTTGTCGACCATGCCGTTGGCATATACATACATATATATATATATACACACATACACACATATATATAACATGAACCTGTGCCGAGCTCAGCTTGTGTGATGTGTGTGTGTGTGTGTGTGTGTGTGTGTGTGTGTGTGTATAAGTAGAGCACAGGATTGCCTGAACCAAATCTTGAGGAGCTTGTCCTGAATATCAACGAATAATTCGATGTCGCACGAGATGACCCTCGACTCAGTAGAACAACCATTATTTAAACAAGTCTAGTGTGAATTGATCTACACGGCTGTCAATCACGTAGACTGACTAAGTGTGCCGCATGGGATGTTCCTCGGCCCCTTTTTATGTTCTTAAGCATCAGCCTGCACTACCGAAAGATTAAGAAAATAATTTATTTTCGTCGACACTGCCACACAAACCGACAAATGTTGCATAATATATGTCCAACACCAAAACTCTATATAATATGTAGTCTTGGCAAGACTAAATTTTAATCGCCTAATCGCCGAACATACAGTGTGCACCCCGTTATTCTTATGTATCGGCCTGAAAGACCGAATAATTTTTAGCAAAAGAAAATGAAAATAGTCACCATCAGGAGGAAGCCAATGATGCTTTATTCCAAGTCGAGATCTTGTAATAACAAAATTTTCAAATTGATTTCGCTCCAGGCCGAATAAAGAATTTTCTCCAAATTTTTTTGACTGGGCAAAATATTTTTCATTTTTGACCGTCGAATGTGTTGAACAATTATTATGCCCTCTAGGCATAATTACTCCGTTAATTTCGGCTTTTGACTCGAACAACTTAACCGAATGAGATTTCTCCGTATCGGCTTTATCACCAATAATCATATCGATTGGCGTGGTTTCTTCAGCTAGGCCTATGTCTCGACCTTGTTCGTTATTAGAGCACTCCTTTGACGAATCATTTTCTAAGTCGATTTGTGGCTTAGAAACTTGAACTTCTGCTTCTAGGCCTACCACAATTTCAATCTCGACCAAAAAAACAGGTGGCCTAGGTTCTTCTTCGGCCGTCTCGACAATCTTCTTAGGCCAAATGTTGGTTGTGGTCGAAGCAAAAAATTGCCCCCCGGCCTTCTGATCCAACCATTCTTCAAATGGAATTGATTTAAACCCAAATGGCCTTTTTTTAATCAGCCACTCATAAAATCGAGCTTTATCTTTATTTAACCATTGATCTTGTAAGCTGTGATGAACCTTCACCTTTATCATTTGAGAGAAAGTGTCACGCCCCAATCCCGACATACGTCCAGAATTGGCACGTGACGCCACCAAAAATCCGTATCTATCATATCTCACTTCCTAGATATGGGCAAGCACAACTCAATAATCGAATCACCTAGTTATTTTTCGTATGCTTTATGGCTGCATCTAACCTCCCTGTTAGACTGCCTACGTACCCTAAACAGGGATCAAGCCATTCGTAGTTCGTCATGCACAATAATTGACATATAACACAGTCCGATTAAGTCGAAAGGTATAACATTTCTAAATCAATCAATAGAACTTGACAAGCATGAAAATACTAGACTCAGGGTTACATAACAACCCATCTGAAAATCATGATTTCCCCTCCATCAATGTATAGGCCATTATGTCACAACATATATCATTTCAAAGAACCAACGATGTACAATACCATTCTCGAGCCACATTTATCAACAAGTCTAATCATAACAATAACAATGATATCCAACATAACAATCCCACATGACGATTAACATTTCCACTTCATCCATCACATTTCCCACATAAATTCGTGTTTCATAGCGTGTAACATATTTAAGAATTAACAAAGAACATACTATTCTCTAGAAATGTTAATCAACTAAACTACTCATGATAACTCCACTCCTATCCAACGTCATTCCATAATCACATCAATCAATAACACATACAACAAGTCGAAACGCAAGGCTAGAGCAACACAATTCAGTTGAAGACTACATCTTTGGAAAAGGGGATTTTGGACCACCCAACGGACCAAGGCTCCAAAGAGGATTCCAGACCATCACTCAACAGAATCCAAACAGAACTCAGTTCCAATCCACCCAACCGAATTGAACGGAAGTCCAAGAACATAACAACGGCTCGAAGGAACAAGACATGATTCAAGTTACTCAATTCCCAAAAACTCAATGAAACGAAACAATATCGAGCAACAAATCCACATCACAATGGGTTATCGGCCAATTACTAGACCTCACATTTCCCAAGCAATTCAATATGCGTTTCAAACACATGTCACAACCATTTCCAATACACAAGTCAAATCACATTTCACTTCATCATACTAATCACTATACTTCCAACATTATATTTCAATACATAGCTTGTAACATATCAAGGAATCACGAAGTACAATATTAACATTTAATTACGTTAATCAATCAGTGAGATAACATATCATTTCACGAATTTAATTAAAGAACTCTACATAATTCCCAATTTGGGTTAAGAATAATAACATGGTAATTCTAATTTATTTTCACAATATCTATTGTGGGTAATTCCCATCTACTCGAATTTAGGATTCTAAATCACCTTACGGAATGAACAAGAGCAAGGATTCCGGACCACTCAACGGAATCCAACAACATTAGGTTCCGGACCACTCAACGGAACCAAAATATCAAGCGGTTTCTCATAATCTACCCAGACCTGTCATATGTAAAGTCAATGCCAATATTATGGAATTGGTGCATTGGCAATTCAGGCACTCAGATAAGCTGAGAGGCTCGGGTGAGGGACAATAAAATAAGCATGTAATACAATAATAAAACTAGCCATCAATCATAATTTATAAACCTTGAATATAAATCTTTCATAAGAACTCAATACCCTACTTTTGAAAACTCCGAGGGAGTCACCCAGACATCCAAAAGTTCATTCCAAACAACCATAACATCTCACACCCATATTCACATACACACAATGAAAATAGAATTTGGACGACACTGTTCATCCAAAGCCTACACCTTTGCAACCATCTCAAACTAAACTCAATGAACTAATGTGGATACAATCCCGGACCATCACTCAACGGGATCGCGGAGTAAGAGGGATTTCGGACCATCACTCAACGGAACCCAAACCAAGATACGATTCATGACCATCACTCAACGGAATCGCAGAGTGGAGTAGGAAAAATTCCGGACCATCACTCAACGGAATCCAAACCAGGATACGATTTCGGAGCATCACTCAACGGAATCGCGGAGTACATTGCATAACCACCAACCAATGAAACAACACATGACTCAAGTTACTCCAGTTATAAAGGCTCAACGAAACAAGATATGAAATAATGAAACGAGCATTGACACATGTTTCAAAACAACAAACCCCATAACAATGGGTTAACGGTCCACCACTAGCCCTCACCACATCATATCAAGCCAATCATACAAAACAAACCATATTTCCAATATGCACGTCAAATCCCACTTCATATAACTATATCATTGGCTAAATATGAAAATTAACAATTTATAGGAAAAATGATTATAAAACCATTTCATATTCACATATCTTAAAGTCACTCACATTTCATCATAACATACCATCTATGTAAATCAGTACACAAGCCAAATCATGTTTGATAAACATAGGTCTATGGCTAAATATATATAAATATATATATATAATCACATTTCAATAGAATCACATTATAAGACCAAGTAAAATTCACAGATGATATCAATATAAGAAATCAAGATAATAACCATACCACATATGTTCAAGTCACTCTCTAACCAATGTAGACCCATTAGACTTCACTTAAGTCTCCCCTAGTACTAATTTTATTATTTAGAACGTTCCGAGACATGTTGACCACAATTCAACTCTCGGTCAACGATGGGGTCCACAACAATCCGCAAATCAGATTTATGATCCATAACTTCCCAAAGTCCACATTATGCTTCGAGGATAACATACTAAAGTTTCATTATGATCCAATGGTCGAATTGTCGTCAATCACACAAACAAGTGGCGGTCCAAATTGATCACCACACCCAACAATTGAATCTTTGGCAACCAAGCTAGACATAGGTTCACATGATCACTAAAAGGTATTTGAAACCTAGACAACACTCGTGAACGATCCCACGCACCTCCACACGCGGTGGAAGTCAAGGTGGAGGGTTTACAAACCCCGAATTTCAACATTAACTAGATGAGCTCAAATTTACGTGGTAGCTAGAGCTCAACAAGGGAAACACTTTTCACAACTAGGCCGACGATAAATTCTAACAGGAAACCGTCCAATTTCACCGGAGAAAACCGGATTTCTAGGTGCTCTAAACACCCAACTCTAAAATGAATACGAAAGCACAAACTAAGCATACCCACTTGAAGATTATGAAGAGTAGATGAAGTTTCATACCTCACTCGAAGGAAATTGTCGCCGGAATCGCCGGAAAAATGATAAAACCGCCGGAAAAGTCGTGGACTTTGCGACCTCGAGCTGCAAAGATGGAAAAGAAATGGGGAAATCTAAAATCACAGAAATGTAGGGCTCGTCAAGAGCTTTCCATGGACACCAAGATCATCCAAAATGGAGCTCGGACGAAAAAGATACAAGCTGGTCAAGTTTGGTGGTTTTATGGGTCAATTACCCCCTAAAACGGGTTAGGCAGCACTAGGGGTGGTTCGGTATGGGATACCATACCGAAACTAGTATCCCGAATCCCAAACCAAAATTTTTCGGGACGGGAATTTGAAGACCAACCCCAAACCAAATTTTCGGGAATCCCGAAATATTTTCGGGATTTTGGGACAAATCGGGAATCCCAAATTGAAATATGAAATTATGAATTGTTCTTCAAATATATAATTCAAGAACACATTCATGAACTAGGAATTTCATTTCATTCACACTACCATTTAATTGAACACTAACATGCCTGACTGTTTTTATCATAGTCAAAATTCAAATTAATTAAACCCTTTTTGCAATATGTTGAGAGACAAAAGAATCAAGTCTTCTAAAATCATCAGCTATGGCAGCAGCAATAATAAAATCCACATGAATATCAAACAAAACATGAAAAATATGCAAGGTGTAGGGCATTCCAGGTTGCAGAGCATGAATTAGAAACTACTAGCATCAATTATAAAAGAATAATATATATATAATAATTAATATTATATATTTTCGGTTCGGTATGGGATTCCCGAAATATTGAGAAGCCAATCCCGAATCCCATACCGAAATTTTGGGATCGGTTCGGGATAGCATCCCGAAAATTTCGGGAATTTCGGTTTGGGAAATTTTTGGTTTGGGATCGGGATTTTTTCGGTTCGGTTCGGGATTTTTGGGAATTTTTTCCACCCCTAGGCAGCACCCCATTTCCATTTTCTGAAAAACCCTCCCATTTCTAGAGGTTTCCCCCCAATTTATAGCATTTTGGTAATATTACCAAAATGCCACCAACTTCAAACGACTCTAACTTCTCCGTTCGGACTCGGAAATAAGATCTGTTTACGCCTACGCGCTCATGGAATCAAACTCTACCTAACCAATTCAAGAGTTGACCTAAAAGGTTGAGAAAATTCGAAATGACTAAAGTACCCCTCACTTCGTTTTCTTAAATTTGGAGAAATAAAGAACTAGTTCCAATCAAATCTTCGAAATACGTCAAGAATAAAATAAAATAATAATTTTGGGGACGGGGATATCATAGTTCAAGTGTAGTGAAGTAATGAGCTACGAATGGCTTGATCTTTATTTAGGGTACGTAGGCAGTCTAACGAGGATATTAGATGCAGCCATAAAGTCTACAAAGAATTATTGCGCAGTTGGATCTTAAGTTATGTTTTGCCTTTTTCCGGAGGCGGGGTATGTTAGAGACGGGTATTTGGTGACGTCACATGTCGATCATGAACGTATGTCGAAATCAGGGCGTGACATGAAAGCTCCATTTTTGGCAGAGAAAAAAGGAGGGAAAAAGTTTTTGAGTTTTGAAATGCTTTTTAGAGTGAAGGAGGAGATCGCAAGCTCGAGGTCCCAACCATGGGCGTTGAGGATCTCCACGCACAAATCGGAGTCTTCGAGGTCTGTGATCGCTTGGAAATACTCTAACTTGTTCACATTGACCATCTTTGCATGCAGATTAGGGTTTTCCCTAGGAGCCGTGGTGGAGGGGATAGATGGGTGTTGGGTGGGGAAGACGAAGGGTTCTGGGTTTTTTTTTTTAATACTTTTATTTAATTAAGTTTTTAAAATTTTTAAAATTTTTTTAATGACACATGGCGCCCAGTCATTGTTCACATGGGCACCACGTCATCAATTAATGAGAAACTCAACAGCCAGACTAACAGATGTATGAGACTGTCCCAAAATTAACACTTTAGGTATGACTCTGAGACGAAAAAAACTTTATGTACTAAATGTTGAAAACCACGAAACTTGAGGGTAGTAAACTGATATTTACCCTACTATTTATGAACATGCTTTTACACACTTCTTTGTAGTATATATGATGGATGACTATATGCTATGAAGATGTTTTGAGATATATGCATCCATGTTTGGAAAGACTATGTTCAATGATATGGTGCATATTTAGTGGTCATTGTTCTGCCTACGAGCGAGAGATATAGTTGCTTCAAGCCAGAAGAAATAATCTCTGGCTTCGGGCCGAAAGACATAGTTGTTGGTTGCAGGTCGAAAGATATAATTATTGAACACCACGGGTGACTAGGATACCACTAGTTAGCACACTATATATGAGATATGTTTTATGAAGGTTTTATGGCATGCTAGGGTTTCAGAAACTTATTACATATTATGTTATTGAGTTTTCATAAAACTTTGGGGGTTAGTATGTTGATAACTGTTTTATTATTATATATATACATATATATATATATATATATCAACTTGGACCACTCATGTTTGTTTTGATTCCGGATGGAGCCTTCTCCCCGGAATCCAAATACTACCTTCTTCTAGGTAATCCAATTCCGACAATATTAGGAAATGAATTCCTGATTTTACATGGGACCCGCTGAACTCTTCATTCCGCTTAAGTTAGTAAACGGAGGAATAATCAGGAATGGGGAATGATTCCCATTCCGCCATATCCTTTCCCCATATGTAAACACGCCATTAATCTCTCTCTCTCTCTCTCTCTCTCTCTCTCTCTCTCTCTCTCTCTCTCTCTCTCTCTCTCTCTCTCTCTCTCTCTCTCTCTCTCTCTCTCTCTCTCTCTCTCACATCCCGTTTCGCCAGAGCCATTCCCATATATTTTCAATTTCTCATTGGAGAAGCTCCAAATTATTGTTAGCTAGAAGCTCCAATGTTCGATCTCCATAACCCCGACGGATCAGACCACAATGACGCCATTTGAAGTCAGAAAACTTAATGGATTCGTCGCGTGCAGTCTCACTCACCTTCCCTCTCCCACACGATGCTCAAATTTCATTTTCCTTGTTCTTCCTTTTCTATAAAACCTTCAATCTCTCTCTCTCTCTCTATGTTCCCATGTGAACACTGTAAGATCAAAATTTAAAGAAAACTCAACAGAAAAGAATAATGTTAGGGAGACTCAATTTGTAGACTAAATTTTGTAAACTAAATTACATAGAAGTTGATTATTGGATTATTACTTAATCGTTGATAAACGTGCTCATTTTTTATTGGTGATACCTTATTTGATTTGTTAATTAATATACAAATTTGATCTTCCTAATATTATTCCAGCAGAAAAACGAGCAGAGCATCCTCTAATTCATCCTCTAATTCAAGGAATTATGGCTTATCGTTGATTTCTTCAGGTAATTGAAGGTTGCTGCTGTAATTTTTATTAAAATTCATGGTACTTTGGCCATTTTAAAAATTTTCCTTAACACTACTGTTCACCCGTGTTTTAGAAAAAAACCAATTTTGAGAAGCATCTTTTATCCCACTTCTGCTTGTTGCTCGACTTCTGCTGTTAATGACCAGTGATTAAAAAAAAAAAAAAAAAACAGATTCTCATTCATTTACCAACACATCCAAGGAAAAGGATCCTCGCCGGATCATTTTCTTAAGGATCCCACGATAGTGACCGTTTATCATACATCGTACGGTCAGTTTTCGTTAAGTATTATTTATATTTAATTTTAAATTTTCAAATAATTTTTAAAAACACAATGTACGATTAACGATCATAATAATGGACTTCCTAAAATATCCAAGAAAAAGATCCGGCAAGAAATACACCGAACTTTTTAAATAATTTCAACAACCCCAAACTGGTACCAAGTCAGGATAATAATTTGGTCCATAATGATGACTAGTAGACTTTTGCTCTTAAGTTCTGATCAATCCCACATTATTGCACGGTTGATCAACCCCACATTATCAGTACACGGATGTATCTTCTCCTTCTCCTTCTTGTCCATCTTCTTCTCCTTCTCCTTCTCCTTCCAAGCTGATTTGATAATCGAAAAGATAATTGTTTTGAATATTAGTTTTGCCAAACAAAAACTCATTTTTAATTTGAATTTAGTTGTTCATTTAATAATTGGGAATTTTAATGAAAAACTTCTAGTACTGTTCATTTTAACGAAAAACCATATTTTGTGTGTGTGAGTCTTATGAATTCTAGGTTAAGTTACATTTTATAATAAGTAATCTTGACCTTTATTTTGTATTCGTTCACATATCTTATTATCAATTAACTTTCATGCTTTCTCATATTTCTCATGAACTGCAGAACTTGTGGTTTTGAAGAATAACTTTTGTTCTTTCAACAATAACTTTGTTTATTTTTTTCCTTGGTCACGTTGCATCAAAATAACAATGTCATTCTTCACAAAAATAAAAAAAACAATATCATTCTGTGTTATTAATTATAATCTTAACATTATAGTGTAACCTTGGATGGTAAACTTTTACTGTGACTTTAAAATCATCTCCAGTCACGGTGGGTTAAAAGTAGACTTGACTATATATGTTCTAGCTCTTAGAAAACTAATATTTTAAAAAACAATTTAAGGTTTTTCGATTTCCAGCCATGCAGGACTAAACCCTTCCATCTTGACTTGGGATGTCTGTTGGGGCCTGCTAAGGCCATCTTGAACCAATGGCTAGCCAGATTGCTCGTTTTAATCTTCTGGTCTTCCAAGATTCTCCAAGATATTAATATTTTAATAAACAGTACAAAGTCATATTTGCTTCCGTCTCTAACCAATGGCCAAAGGGTCAGAGGGCTCGTTTTAGACCTATCACAAAAAAAGGGGCTCCAACCGAGGGTCATAGGGTCAAACATAATTTATTATTTAAAAACTACAACTTAAATGTTGTTTAAGTTTCATGTTGTTAAATGTTTGACAGCATGCAGCTAGCCCTCCAGCCCTCTCCGATTCCATGGGGCCCTCTCAGATTCTACAGCCCTCTGGCCTAGCCCTCGGTTAGAGACGGTTTTCGAGCTATTTTCGGCCCTCTGGCCCTCTGAACCCTTCGGTTGGAGATGGCCTAAGGGATTTGCTGTATGCAGTCAGCCCTTGCCTAAATTTAGCCTTAATTCTTTTTATTATAATTTCATTTTGCTTAAGACCCCGTATTTGGAATAATATATGTTTATTATTAAGTTTTTTTTTTATTTTTTATATACATATATGTTGTTCTATATATCTACACATATGTGTTGAATTATCAGAGAGACGGGCTGAAGGCCCAACTCCAACAACATCGATATTGTCCCTAACTTGGTAATTACCATTTGCACAATCTGTCAAGTGTGGAGTTTTATCACAAAAGGTCTCGGTATTAGTTGGAGTGAGGTTAAGATATTTAAACTCTTCTTTGTTTCTTTCTCTAGCCGATGTGGGAGTTCAACACGCCCCCTCATATGGGACTCAATTAGTGGGTCACACGTGGGAGATCCACACATCGGCAAGCACGTGGAGCCAAGGGGACTCACCCTACACACGGGGCCAAAGGTACCACCATTATCACGCGAGACCAAGGGGACCCATCCATCACTTGGCAATACAAAACAAGCCCGCTCCCTAGCTCTGATACTATGTTGAATTATCAGAGAGACGGGTCGAGGGGCCAACTCCAACAACATCGATACCATCCCTAACTTGGTAATTAACACCTACACAATCCGTTAGGTGTGAGATTTTATCACAAAAAATCTTGGTGTTAGTTAGAATAGGGTTAAGATATTTAAACTCCTATTTGTTTCTTTCTCTAGCCGACGTGGGATTTCAACAGTATGTATATATGGATATGTTTTCTTGAGTTGATTGGATTTTATTGGAAAAGGCTACGTGATATCGAAAGTTCGAAACAACCTTGTAGTTGTTAGCATGCCTATCTACTTTAGCTTATCAATTAAATCCCTTTAAGAAATTCCTGTAGACTTACGAGTTGGTTGAGGGGTTGTGGCAATATTATAGTGATTATAGACTTCCATAACCATTTTAGATGATGACTATCTCTACCTATTTGGACGTGCCTTGTATTATATCTTCATATATGGGGGAGCCACTTGTCAATCTAATGTCGATTAACATCACCACACATTAGCTTGTTGGAGGATCTAGATTAGTGTCATTATAGTTCATTTCGTTTTGATCTGTAGCCACCGAAGCCAACCAATTAGAGGCTAGTGTTAGCCTCTTCATTTGTAGAATAAAGTATTTACACCATAAAGCAGCATGCAATGGTTTACGTAGAGATGGAAAGTGAATGAAAGAGAGAAGATGAGAAGAAAGAGCGGAAGAAATACATGACGTGAGGAGTGATCAAGGAGCTTTCTCAAGGTCCTGGAGTTTGACATTTGGGCACAACGTTAGTTTTGAATTCAGTTAGGAGTTTTTTTTTGGAAAACTTATCAACATTAGGGTATTTGTCTTGTTTAAGTATACATTATACTTGGTATGTTTACAAGTGGTATACTTATTTATATTGAAACTTTGATATATTATTTGTTATATTCGATAATGTGGATATCATGATGTGTTGATTATATGCATGTATCACTTCATATTGGAGCAGATGGATTTGATTTGTTTATTCGAGATAGGGATGGGGATATGAAAATATCCTTTTGTGCGGTGGAGTCCAACTCTCGTAGGGACCATCAAGTACAACAAAATTGAAATTATGGGAAAAGTGAAAAGTATCTATGGCCTAGTGATGCAGTATTAAAGTCCCATGGGGTCAAGGATCCACAAGGTCGAGCTAAACAGCATAGTAAACATGTTTTAGCACTAGCAGTTAGTTCTGATGGTCGGCATTTGGCAAGTGGGGGATTAGATCGCCATGTTCATTTGTGGGATATTCGTACACGAGAGCATATTCTGGTAAATACGATAAATCCTTGGAGAAACCAGAAACAGGAAGCACCTAATCAATAACACTAGTGCACATTGCATTTACCTCAAACTGAACCAAATGAGATTCGATTGATTTTCTATAGGTTTCCATTGCACCAGAGGGAACTGCATAGAAGAGATTTTCCTGCAAAAACAAAATCTCAGTTTGGTATGAAGTAGTAGACACTCTGGTGATCGAAAGAAGAACAAGATGACTAACAAAAGCTAACTGAGATGATTGAGTTACATGGATTAATTTGTAGAATAATAGAGCACTCAAACCATCCATATAGTGATAAATGCATGGTATAGGACGTGTAAGTCCGCTTGTTTATTATATAGATTTTTTTTTTTCTGTGTCTCAATTATTTGTCAAGTAAAAGCTCTCAGCTTGTTTATTATATAGATTAACGAGTTGGCTAATTGAAATTGAGTTGCATTCATAAAATATAATTTATGTTGTTAATATTTGATAACATGATATAATTAAATTGGGTAATACTAGGGAAACCAAATTTTTTAAACCAAATTTGCAAACTAAATGATGTGGTTGTAGATGATTGGATTATTAATTAACTGTCGGTTAACATGCTTATCTCTTATTTGTGACACATAACTTGGTTTGCAAATTTGGTTTAGAAATTTGGTTATCCTAACATTATCCAATTGAATTGCGTGTTGCCTCACACTTGGTTAGCCTTGACATTTATCACTGATAAGACTTATGTCCCTACTGAGTTATGATTTCACTCACCCTTTACATTTTAGACCTTGCAGGTTCGGTACAAGATTAACGAAGAGCAAATGGATTGAAATTGTTATAAAAGAGCGGGATAGGATTTTATTATTTTTGTACACTTGTAAGAATTAGAAGAGTTATCTTTATAAGAGTGGAATTTATTTTCAACACAGTATATTGTTTTTTTTTTTTTTCATTTTTACTCTCACACTGGGTGCGGGATTAATTTTTTCACCAACCTCAGGTCTTAAGCATGACATTTTTGGCCTTTAACTAGAGAAGAGTTTTGCACAAATCTGGACTGAAAGTGGCCTAGCCCTTGGATGAAGATGACATTACATTCTTGTACTTCAGATATTGAATATTCACGTCATGTTATCATCCTATTGAACATGAAGGTAAAAAACACAAAAAAACAAAACAAAATAATAATAATAATAATAAGAGTGATGTTATTCCCACCCTAATGTTTTATCTTCCCACCACCTTTTAATGAATTTTTAATTACAATTTTGTCCATTTGCAAAAAGACTGATAAGGACATTAAATATCTTGTTTTTCTTAATTTAAAAAAAAAATGGGTCTGGGAGACGATTTGTCTACCGTAAACCATAACTCATATTTTCATCTCCTTTCGTTCAGAGAAAGTAAAAAAAATATCAATGGACTTAGAAGATGACTTTTTCAATGAACAAGTGGAAGATGACGTTTCTACGGAAGAGGTAGAAGATTATGTTTCCATTATTCAATTGATAACGAGAGATAAAGGTACCCCAACCATGCCCAAAGGGGTTTTAAAGGGTAGAAGAATAATTTGTGTGTGGGTCATTTGAATTTGTCCATCGTATTTTTGAATTTGTTGTTGTCGAATTTTTTTGAATTCGGATACTTCTGTTGTTTCTATTTGAATTTGCAGACCTTAGTGGTTTTCATTTACTTATTATTTGTTTATATTTTTAAGAGACAATTTTATAATTTCATATGTATGCATATATTAAAGGTCATCTTGGGAATAATAGTGGATGGCGTAATTTTATAATGTTCACTAATAATAACTTCCGTCAACATTGGTAAAGTAGTGAACAATATTATTCTATACCTCACAATTCTTATGAGATGGTGAAAAAAAATTTTAATGAGATACTTTTATTAAAATAATAGCATAGTACCATTTTATTTAAAGAGTACCGTAATTTTTATTTTTTTTTTGGGCTTAAATCCTAAAACATTCTTCATTACATTAAGTTAAGAGAATCATTTTGCCATTTACTGTTCCTTTTACGTCCCGTTATTGTGACTAGAATGTGACGAGAAGACAAATTGCGGTTCCACACGTTCATCATATAATTCATACAAAAAGGTATAGATAGTGATAAATTATATGAAGGTCTCCTCCAACTTAAGTAATTATATAACACAGGGAACAATATAGCAAAGAATCGATCCTGAGGAGAAAAAGAGGAAATTAATTAATTAATTAAATAAACCACCAAAGAAATACAGGGATTAAAGAAAACATGGTGTGGTGCTGTGCTGGTGCAAGCAGTAGAAAGAAAAACAAAAGTACTTTGGCTTCAAGTTATGGAAAGTAAAAACATTTCCAGATGAGGTACTGGTGGGATATACAGAAAAAAAATACAAAACAAAGTACTAATTTGGCTAGTTATGGAAAATTCGCTTCCTCCTCTCATTGCCAATCTGGGAAGTTCTTTGAATTCTCTGCTTTTGCTACTTTTAGTCATTGAGATGCCCTCTCAGCACTACTAGCAGCTTGGCAGCAGGCACTCAGAGAGCAGGTGGAGTTCCTTTATGCTCTCTTGTGACTCATATCTTAAAAAGTTAAAAGATATCTCTTAAGAGACAGAATCTCTGAAAAAATGATAAAACCCGTGTACATTATGCATCCATTCAACAGTATATTTCCATTTCAAATTTTTCATTACCCTAACTGCAAAAGATAAGATTTTCCTTGATTAGATTGTGAATGTTCAGGAATAATTCTAGGCAATTTGTTGCTTTTAATTACTTTATGTTGTTTTTATAAAATATTGGTAAGACTTGACAGCTATGACAAATTAAGGACCCCCACCATGCAGGATTATATAATGATTTTCTGGCCTAACTAAGGAAAACTATCCCCCTTATTTTTTATCAAAATATTCAATAATTAGGTTTACAACCAATCAAGAACTAATTCCAAGGGACCCGTCACTTAGTACTACGGTCTAGTAATATTAATCATCTTCATTTGTAAATGAGAGGTCTTAGGTTCAATTCTCGCAAAAGACAAATTTGGACCATATTATTACTAACCAATTGTGAGACTAAGCTCACCCCCTTTCATTAGTGTAGATAATATCGTTTGTTTCAAAAAAATAAAAAAAATCCAAGGGACCCAATTAATATGGGAGGCACACACAAATACAGAGGGTTGGATCACACGAAATATAAGTATAATATGCATGTTGTGATAGCAAAATCTATCGATCTTGTGGTAACAAAATCTATCATCTTTAGTCAGGACGAATTTATATCTACAAGACAAAAAAAGACATTTGTTCAATGCCAAAGCCACACGTGCCCACGAGGTGAGGGAGGAGGGTATGGCCAATTGATCTTTCATGCCTAAGTCAATTTCTCTAAAAAGAGAAAATTTTAGGGCTTGTATGTGTAGCAAAAGCTTACCAAACAAATGGTTGAGATGGGCTATATATAGGGAGGCGGCGGAAATGGTAGGGTTTTTCCCTACACGTGGTTGCTTCCCACTGGGCAGTGTCATCCGTAGGGTGGACGAGGAAAAAATAATCCCAAAGATATTAATTAGCAGATAATATCTTGGGATGACAAGGTATGTATCATTGATTAATTGTGATGAGGATTCCTTACTTATTTGAGTTGATATTCAATCAAGAACGTATTAATGATAGGGTTAGATGATTAATCCTCTTTTTTAGCAAATTAATCATATTTTAATGTCTTTTATTTTTCTTCCATCCACGAGCAAAGGGGCTTGGTGATGTCATAGTTAGCTACTTAAGCCTCTATGGATGTTGAACGTGGCAATATTTGGAGGTCCTGCCCATTTAATGAGGGCATTATTGTCTTCTTCAGGAAAAAATTCACATGTCGTCTTCAGGATTGTTAGAATTATTTTTGGCTCCACAAATGTTATCAAAAAAAATTCTTGCATACATTCTGTGTATAAAATGTGTATAACATTTCTCTGATTAATTTTTAATTACGTTGTGAGTATAAGCAGTAGATATTCTTGCATACAAGCATGTCACTTAATTTTGAGTTTTCTTTTTATTTTTATACACACAACGATATTGTGTGATGAAGTTTGTCTAGCCCACACAATAGGATAGCAACAATTTGATATCGAACTCATCATGTAAGAGTTTAACTTAAAACATTTCACTTACAAATGGAGAAAAATATAATTAGAATGTAGAGTTGACCACTTAACATTTGAGTTAAATACTCTAATTTTTACAACGGTGAGTCCTCTCAAAAAGGGATTTACAAACTCAATTTAATTCAGCCATTAAACATATAAGAATGGAAGCAAACCACTAAAAAATCTTGATGTGACATAGAGAAAGAAGGGTGGGGAGTTGGGGAGAGTTGCCAGCAATGTCTTTTAGACGTCCATATTCTAATATTCCTATACACTATTCTTCTTCTCTTCTTCTCTCAAAACACATTAGCTAGAGATCTAAAGTAATTAGCTCGCTGTGTACATGAAAACACTATAAATACACCATACAAGGATTCCACTTCCAAGCAATATTAGAAGTACTACTCTCTTCTCTTAAAATGGCAAGAGTCCCGGAGCCTCTAGTTGTTGGGAGAGTGATAGGAGATGTTCTTGATTCCTTCACTCCAACAACACACATGTCTGTCACTTACAACACCAAGCTAGTCTGCAATGGACTTGAGCTCTTTCCTTCTGTTGTCACAGCCAAACCTAGAGTTGAGATTCAAGGAGGGGAGTTGAGATCTTTCTTTACTTTGGTATATATTATTCTGTTATTAATGAATTGATTAGTTCTTGTTTATGTTTTACCATCGTTGTATTACTCCCTAACCCTAAGTCTCACCTACTGGCATATAATTTGATGATGTTATTGTTTTGAAGTCCTGTGATAGTTTTCTTAATCTTGCAGGTGATGACGGACCCAGATTGTCCTGGCCCTAGTGACCCTTATCTAAGGGAGCACCTGCACTGGTATATATGCTGAACCTAGTGATCCTTATCTAAACGCAGTACCTGCACTGTGAATTTATTTTCTCTTTATTTATTTATTTTGGGTTACACACTGTGAAATTACTTAACCTAGCTTTAAAGTGGAAGGTTAACCTAGATTCTCATGAAGTACCACCATTTCCAAAAGCCCTAGAAACATGTAGGCATTTTCATAAAAAAGATGATGAAAAAACCTGTCGGCAATATTAGAGACTCCTTCTGTACTTGTTAAGCATCAATCAAAGCTTCATGCTGTAAAGAGCTATGAAGAAGGGAAAATTGTTAAGTACAAAACTAACAAACAAAATTACAGTGTTCTCATGAAGTACCATCATTTCCAAAAGCCCTAAAAACATGTAGGCATTTTCATCAAAAAGATGATGAAAAAACTTGTCGGCAATATTACAGAGTCCTTATGTACTTGTTAAGCATCAACCGAAACTTCAAACTGTAAAGAGCTATAAAGAAGGAAAAATTGTTAAGTACAAAACTAACAAAAATTAGAGTGCGCGATCTGTACTTGTTATACCACCTATGCACCGTATTTTTGTCCTTGTTTATTTATTTATTTTTTCATATGAGAAAATGAAACAAAAAGAGCTATAAAGAGGGAAAGTTGTCAAGTACAAAACTAACACAAATTTCTCTAATCTGAACTAAACAGGATTGTGACAGACATTCCAGGCACTACAGATGCCGCATTTGGTAAGTCCTACATAAGAGCATTCATAGTGTTTTTTTTTTTAAACAATATTATCTATACTAAGGGATAAGGGGTGTGGATTTAGCTTCATAATAAGCTAGCAATAATGTGGTTCAAATTCGTCTTTGGCGAGAATTGAACCTAAGACATCTCACTTACAAGTGAAAAAAAACACTACTTGACCGTAGTACTAAGTGACTAGTGTTTCCTTTTCTTTCAATTGACTAATACATGTCCAAAATAATATGCGTACAAAATATAGCTAAATTATTTACACACATATCTAAACTACTTATTAACAAAATTCTTTTTGTTAATAAAAAAAAAAAGTGAAAAGACAATTTCTCTCTATTTTCCATATATATATTAAATTATTTTATATTTACACATACACAGTGTTTGGCTTCATCTAGCATATATATTAACAATAAAATTGTCTAGTATATGTGTAATAATATATGCAAAATAATTTATCTAAAAAATAAAAGAATATTAATTGATTCAAATTAATTCATCTATATTTTGGATATAAAATTAGGTTAAAATAATAATAATAATAATAAACAATACATGCAAAATGATTTACCTATAAAATATATGAATGTTATTTGATTGACATGATTGGTACTGTTGTGGCATAAATTATAAATATTTTTGTGATAAAAGGTCACTTCTTTACCACTTAGTATTATGATCTCGTATCATTCATCTCCATTTGTAAGTGAGAGGTCTTAACAATTCTCGTCAAAGACTAGTTTGAATCACATCATTGTTAACTTATTATGAGGGCTTAGCCCACCTCGTTCTCCTTAATATGAATAATATCGTTTGCGATAAAATAAAATAAAAATAAAGTAGGTCACCTATCTATCTACATGGTAATATATATTTTAAATTTGTGTTTTATTTGGATGTTGATAATATTAGATGAGTTTTTGTTTAAGAAACAGGAATTGCATAGGTCTTATGTGTAAAGAACTCTTTAATTAATTGTATTAACAGGAAGAGAGGCGCTGAGCTACGAGATGCCAAGGCCCAACATTGGCATCCACAGGTTTGTGTTTGTTCTCTTCAAGCAGAAACGAAGACAATCAATCAACCCACCTTCCTCAAGGGATTGCTTCAGCACTCGAAGCTTCGCGGCTGAAAATGACCTGGGTCTTCCTGTCGCTGCCGTTTACTTCAATGCGCAGAGAGAAGGTGCAGCTAGAAGACGCTAGCCAGTAGCTACCCAAAACTCCTACATCCATATATATGTTAATCAAATAAATGTGCTTAATTAATATTCTCCCTATTAGGCCACTATTACGTACTTTCATGATGCTGTAACAAGAATAAACTTCACAAGTTAATTAAGAGAGAGAGAGAGAGAGAGAAGGTACTCCTACTGTGTGTGTTTGACTAAGTAATTTTCTTGCTGTCCAATCAGAATTTATATAGAATTTTCTGAAGGTTTCAAGTTGCATCTGATCAGATTTTAAGGGGTTCTTAAATGGCTACTCAAAACGTTTCAAGTTGCATCTGATCAGATTTTATGGGGATCTTAAATGGCTACTCAAAACAGAGGCAGATTGTCTGTCATTCCATTACCATGCTCCTCCCATCCCTCTTATATTATGCGATTATGGTTAAGTCACGTTAATATTTTATATTGATTTTTTTATAGAGATAATAAGATAAAAAGTAGTATGAATATAAAATGTTAACGTGCCTTAATTGTGACCGTACAAATAGGAGAGGATGTGAATGACATGGTAAAAGGAGGGCAAACAATCTACCTCCACCTAAAACTCCTCCATCCATATGTATGTTGATTGAATAAAGGAAAAATTAGTATCTAATTCCTAATTACTAATGTTCATTGACTGAAATCTTACTAGTTTTCAGATTTTGATCAAACTCCTTAGCATTAATACAATAATGAATTTACATAATTTTTAAAATAAAAATTAATAATTGATGGGTTGTTTTATTAACATCCCATATATTGTTGAATACACTCCTCATAGTAAATACACCCCACATCTACTTTTTCAATCAAAATTTATCTTAGTACACCCCACATACTTTCTTATACTACCCTTACACCCAAACTTTCTACATACACCCCACATTCTTCACATACATTCAACATTCTCTCATTGTTCATTCTCACCACACCTCCAAATTTCAAGACTCTCACTAAACATGTAAATGCTAATTATGAGGTCAACTACATGACATTCGATTGTTGGTTTATTTTACTGGTAGAGGACAAATCCAAAATTTGTATCCCTCTCTGTTACTCTTCTAAAGTCAATCTCACAAAATTTTGACCCAAAAAAGAATGATAGGATATGCGTGGATTTTTTTTTTCCAAAATCATAATGGGAAGATTATAATGGGTTCAATTCTTTTTCCTGTACAAAACTTAAAAGAAAGTAGTGTCGACTGCCAAGCTTACCACTTAGAGAAAAATTTGTTTATATTATAATGGATTTATTCTTTTTTTTTTTTTTTTTGGAGAAATCAAAATTTTTTTTTGGAGTAGTTATAGATTTTGATAACAAAAAAATGTTGTAGTTCTTACAAAATCCATAATGAAGTATGTCTAGTTATGAATTCGTAACATTTTTTTTTTTTTTTTGGGTTTAGGTTTCTATCAGTTTAGGGGTTTTTGTCAATTAGGGGTTTTAAGATTTTAGGGTTTGGGTTTAGACAACAAATTTAGAGTTAGGGTTCATATTAGTAAATAATTTTTGTATTAAATTTCTGTTAAATTTTTTGGGGCTAAATAGTCATTTCATGTTAATATACATGAGTGATTTAATAATACATATTTATGTGGGGTGTATTCAACAATATGTGGGGTGTTAATAAAAAAACCCTAATTTATTTAGGATTTTAATCTCACACATTTATTGAACTCTTAACCAATTTTCAATTCAAAAATTGAACTCTTAACCAATTTTCAATTCAAAAATTGAACTCTTAACCAATTTTCAATTAAAAACATTTCCAAAATAAAAAATATATATATTAGAATAAGTTTGTATCCCTTATTTTTTATAAAAAGGTTTCTACTTATATGTGATATCCCACATCGCTCAGGGGAGTGATTCTTAAATGTATATTCTCATCCCTACCTAGCACGAGACCTTTTGGGAGCTCACTGGCTTCAAGTTCCATCGGAACTCCGAAGTTAAGCGAGTAGTGCGCGAGAGCACTCCTAGGATGGGTGATCCATTGGGAAGTTCTCGTGTGAGTTCCCAGAAATAAAACCGTGAGGGCGTGGTCGAGGTCCAAAGCGGACAATATCGTGCTACGGTGGTGGAGCGGGCCCGGGAAGTGATTCGCCTCGGTCCGAGATGTGACAAATTGGTATCAGAGCTTAACCCTGCCCGCGTGTGTGCCGATGAGGACGTCGAGCCCCCAAGGGGGTGGATTGTGACATCCCACATCGCCCAGGGGAGTGATCCTTAAATATATATTCTCATCCCTACCCTGCACAATGTCTTTTGGGAGCTCACTGGCTTCGGGTTCCGTAGGAACTCTGAAGTTAAGCGAGAAGGGGGCTAGAGCAATCCCATGATGGGTGACCCACTGGGAAGTTGCTCGTGAGTTCCCAAAAACAAAATCGTGAGGGCGTGGTCAGGGCCCAAAGCAGACAATATCGTGCTATGGTGGTGGAGCGGACCCGGGAAGTGATCCGTCCCTGGTCGGGATGTGACATTATATGTACCCATTCATGTAATTTTTTAATTTTTTTAATCTTAAAATGTACCAATTCTTAAATATACCAATTCGTTGTATGTAAAATGTACCCTTTTATATATATATAAACTCTATTCAATTCTTTTTTCTAATCCATTTTTAAACTTATATGGGTACATTCTTTTTCTTGATTTGAGAATGTATCCATGTCAAGTTTAATCAAATAAATTTACTACTGTTATTAAGCCTAATATCTTTTTTTTTTTTTTTTTTTTTGTGATTTTGAAGAATGTACCATATTTTTGTACAATAATTTTTTTGTTAATTTTTATGAATGTACCCATGTTTATATGCATACATACATATATATATATATATATACATACACACAACTATTGGAGAGTATAATTTATATTTTAATAAATTTAATCCACAAATTATGGGTTTTTTTTTATTTAAAATCTCATTAATAAAAACAACTATAAATTTTAATTTTTAATTGAAAATATATAGTAACCTACATAGAAATACATTATCACATTAATTTTATGGATTTCGATCAAAAATTAAAAACCAACAAAATTTTAATCAAATAATATTAATAGTTAGGGATCACATTTAAAATGTCCCTTGAATAAATTTGTGTTTAATTAATGTCCTCCCCATTAGGCCACAATTGCTTACATGTAACAAGAATAAACTCCACAAGTTAATTAAGAGAGAGAGAGAGAGAGAGAGAGAGCAGGTACTCCTGCTGTGTGTAATTTCTGGGTCTTCAGTCAGATTTTATGTCATATTTTCTGAATGTTTCAATAAGTTCCATCTGATCATATTTTATAGGGTTCTTAATTATCTTTTTTAACTGCAAAAGACAATTAAGAACCCTCTGAGAACTGACTTTTCCTCGTCCACTTGGGGGGTGTTGTTGGGGGGGGGGGAGGAAGAACCAACCAAAGTAATTATCCCATTATTTGTCTTTTTAGGTTTTTGGCTTCCATTTCAACTGGAAAAGTAGAAGGCCCTCTGAGTAATGGCTTTAACTCGTCCAGTTAGGGTTTCATATTTTGCACGTTTATTTTGAAGAACAAATATGTAGGATTTGACACCGTGCAGTCACACCACGTCCAGTCCAATCTTGTAAAAGAATAGATAATTAAGTACGTGGTTTTCTATGGGGTATTGGTACATTTATGTAAGGGATAAATTAGTGGCTAGAATGTAGTCCACGTGTGTGTGAATAATAAAATAAAATAAAGAGGAAGTGAAAGGTTATGTTTCGATGGTTAAGAATTAAAAAAAAAAAAAAACAACAACAACAAATTTGGTTTGTGGTAAATTATATTAGTGTCTATGATTTTATTTTGTGATAAAATACCAAATTGGCTTTTCAGTCTGTTTTTATTGATAAAGCAAATTTTGTTAATAGGTAGTTTAGATACATGAGGATGCTAGTAATCTTCTCAAATCTTCTTGTTTTACTTTTTCAGCTTTTACCCAAAATAAACGATTTTGATTATTATACAACATTGCAAAATAAAAGAGAAAAGAAAAAATTGAATGAGAATGACCAAATGAGAAGGTTCCGAACATATATATATATATATATGTATGTATGTATGTATGAATCTGTTTAGAAATACTTGAAGTAAGAACTCAATTGATCTGGAGAAAAGCTGCCACCCTAATGATACAACATCGTACAAACCTTTAGCTACAGTGTAAGAGGAAAAGTAAAGAGAGCGTGGAAACGTAGAAAGGTCAGGGTGAGAAACTAGAGCTACATTCTTGACCGCTATAATAATTTTTTTTTGAAAAATTAATAAAAAAAATATTTGAAAATTTTAAGTTTTAACGATAAAGATAAAATAAAGAATAAAGTAAATAGTACCAGAATTGACTTTTTGGTGTAAAAAATATGATTTTTCATTAAAATAAACAGTACCGAGAACTTTTCATTAAAATTTCAAATTTTTTCCCCTTCTGTTTTAAGATCAATTCAAATAGAAGGTTCCTGTACAACTTAATAAATGGAAGGATCAATTCAAATGAGTTATAAGATATACTTTACTGTGCATGGAAAATATCTTGTGAAAGCTCAACAATCGAATTTTACCAATTTGACAAACTTTTATTTACAGCTTTTGATTTGTGATGCGAATTTCGCTATATAAAAAATCATCGTATGTATATAAACAATTATCACGAAACTGTCACAGCATTCTAAGGGTCTACTTGGTATCGTATTAAAAAAATGTCAGAATTTCTTAAAACATTTCTTAAAGACATATTTTAAGAATAATTTTTTTAAGATTCAAAAACTTGTTTGTTATGAAATTCAAAATTATTTTCATATTTTAATAATTAGAAAGAAAAGAAAAACTATCCTACAACAATTTCCCATCAATTCGGAAGTTATTATACAACTCAATTTGACAGACAAAGATATCCAAGGAGAAAGTCGGATGAGAGGGAGATTAGAGAGAAAGAGGAGAGGCAAACAGTAGAGTGGGAGGAGAGAAAAAAGAGAGATGAAAGAGAAAGAGCAGCAAGAGGAGATAAATGGAAGAGATATTCGGAGGAGGGATGAGAGAGAAATTCGAGCGAGGAGAGAGAGAGAGAGAGAGAGAGAGATTTGGAGGATACGAGAGTACAACAGGATAAAGAAAAAAAAATCAGGGATGAGACGAGAGGAGAGATCAAAGTAGTGGATTTGGAGTTTTTTTTTAGTACAGTAGTGGATTTGGGGTTTAAAAACTCTAAAACCTTATATTTTTTGTTTTTGTAGAAGTATGCTAATTTTCACGTTAATTTTGATATTGGTTTTTTAAAACAGTTTTATCAAACAAGTATTTAAGATGTAAAACTTAATAAGTGTTTTTCGAATCTAAAAAGTACCAAACATACCTTAAATTTCTCAAAATTCATGCAAGACATTTTGGAGATGTTCTGATTGCTAGAACTCCGTGTGAAGAGGCCTTAAAAGATCGCGCCTCAATCGGCTATATAAATAGCATGATTTTATAGGACATGTTTTTTTATGAAGAGGCCTTTGTTCAAGGTGAAGTCCAATGAATGAGCTTGGCTCGCCTTATAATTTTCAATTTGTCATCGCATTTAAATTCTTTGGATAATTGTTATTTCTAAATCTTCACGAGAGTAGGAGTTTGAAAAACAACAACAAAAAACCTGACATTGTTCGCGCTACCACCGCCCCTACTGCCACCATAATGTTTAAGTAGAGAATTTGTAGGAAATCTTTGAATGAAATAAGTGTGGATGTGTTTGTAGAAATATGTGATACTAGTCTGTGTGGTACACATAGATGAACGAGAATCCTTTTTATGAGAATTCAACGAATTTTTTAATTGTATCCGTTCATCGTAAATCGTATTCGAAGAAATGAGGCGATAATCCTCATTTCATATAGACATTATTTTTATTTATTTTTTAGGTTTTAGGTTTTTTAATTTTTGACTTTTTCTTAAAAAACAAATTAAAAAAAATCCTTTTATTCGGTTTTCTGACAAAAAAAGGTATGATGCCAGCGCGCCTTGCTTTTCGTTACGTATGCGGTCCGGAGCAAGCTGGCTGGGCCCCACAGAAAAAGTAGCCGTAGGCTCCCTGGATTGCATTGTGTGGCCCAAAGCGGGTGAATCTTTTTAGCCGGATCATGGCTGGAGATTTTTTTTGTCCATTTCATGCTAAATCTGGTTACGAGCCAACAAAACAAATTCTCATCATTTCAAATTTGGAATTTGTTAGACTAGATTTAAATTATTTACTATGAAAATTTGCTCAAAAACATGAATTTAAAATAAAACTTTAGGAAATGTTAACCAATATCCTAATAATGTCGACGAAATGTATCGATTTTAGTCGAAGTTTAAGAGTTACTCCGATATAAGGTGAAGTTCTCGTTTCCATCTTTCTCTGATTTTTATGAAATTTTCACAAAAAAATCGATCATATCAAAAAAATTTCAAACCTTACAAATATCGGAAATACCTTTGACCAAATGGACTCATTGAGAGAAAGTGAATCACAATTGGTACAACATCATCTTGTTGTAGCAATTAATCAATGAGAGGAATTAAATTGGTCGTGTTAATTTATAGGCTTAATTGTAGTAAATTTTACTTAGTTTAATTTTAGGTTCTGGACTCAATTTTAGGTTTTGGACTCTTATATTAGTTTTTTATACTAAAAATAAAGTAAAAGTTATAAAATAATAATAAAATAAAAGAAGTGTTATTGGCACTCCAAAAATCTCATTTTCTACTCTCACAAGTGTATTTTCTTTCAAAATATAGAAAGTTTAGAGTGTAGAATAAGATTTTTAGAATACCAATAACAATTTCCTAAAATAAAAGTTTATATATATATATATATATATATCTATTAATTAATGAAATTCTCTTTGTCAACCAAAAGATGATGAAAATACTACTTAGTCTTCTATCACGCAAAAAAAATGATGGGCAATAATGTAATTTCATATGTTCAAATTTTACTGTTTTTGTATTAAAGTCTCACCTACATGTGATGTTAAAATACATCCAATATAAAAATAAAAATAAAATACCAAAAAAAATAATCTCCCACTCCACCCACGTTCTCTCTCTCTCTCCTTCTCAGTTTCTAAAAATATGTTCATACACACAAAGTATGTAGGTAAATGCTAGTATATATAAAGTGAGAGCCCCAGTTTGGTCAAGCATTCAAAAATGCCAAGAATATCCCTATGTTTATATAATCTCTATTAATTAATGAAACCCTTTTTGTCAACCAAAAGAGGATGAAAAGACTACTTAGCCTTCTATCACACAAAAAAAATGATGGGCAATAATGTAATTTCATAGGTCCAAAATTTACTGTTTTTTTATTGAAACCTCACCTACAAATGATGTTAAAATACCTCCAATATTTAATAAAAAACCAAAAACAAAAACTTCCCACTCCCTCCATGTTCTCTCTCTCTCTCCCTCTCTCTCCTACTCATTTTCTAAAACAATGTGTTCATACATACAAAGTGTATAAGCAAATGCTAGTATATATAAAGTGAGAGCCTCAATTTGATCAAGCATTCCAAAATGCCAAGAATATCCCTATGTTTCCTTCACAATCCAAATCCAAAAATTGAGGACAAAAATGTAAAAAACAACTTAACTTATCAGAAACTATATTGGAAACAAAACATGGTAATTAAAATATAAAAAAATCATGATAATTATCCTCTAAAAGTTAGCAGTTATGGAGAGGAGAGAGAGATAAATGATAAAGGCAACAAAAACAAATTAAAGATAAAACAAATTAAAAGTTAGCAGTTATGAGCAGTTATTGTTTGGTTTTTTAAATGGATATCGATGGGAAAGTGCCACAAAAAAATTTCGACTAGCCGGGTTTCTTTTTTAGTTATTTTTCTCTTTTATTCACCTTAATTTATTGATGCATGAATTTCAACAAATATTACATAGAATATTTATGCTTCCATTTTTATTAGTACGGTTATTGCTATATTTTAGATCTGTTTTCAAGTTTTAATATTTATGTTTCCATGTTTCCTTCACAACCAAATTAGAAAGAAAAAAAACAGAAAACGAGAATAAACTCGTAAAAAACCATGCTGAACAGAAAAATATATTTGAAAAAATAAAAAAATGTAAAGGGACGTGGTGGATAACTCCTCCATTTTAGGATGAGATATTAATATCTCACAAAATTATATTAAACAAAAAGACAAATAAAAGTAAAGGGACGTCATGAAATAACTCCTCCATTTTAGGATGAAATATTAAAGTCAGAGATAACTGTATTGAACATCATTTTAGGAGAAAAATACTAAAAAATACAGTAAAAAAAGGCAACAAGGTGAATAACTGCTCTCCATTTTAGGAGAGAGAGATATTAAACAGAAAAATTAAAATTTGTGGAAAAAAAAGAAACAGATAAAACAACAGGAACAAAATAACTTCTCCTCCATTCTAAGAGAAAATATTAATATCTAACAAAATTATATTAAAAAAAATCTAAGAAATTTATATTAAACAAAAACAACGTAATTGCTCTCCATTTTAGGAGAGATATATTAAACAGAAAATTAACATTTGTTTTATTGAAAAAAAGGAAAAAAAAAAAGAACATGAACGTATCTCCTCCATTTTAGGAGAAGATATTAATATCTAACAAAATTATATTAAAAATAATAATAATAAGAAAACAAAGTGGGAGAAAAAGGGTAGAGGTTGTGGTCAGTTTAAAAAAAACGATGAAGTTCTCCCACCACCAAGCAGTAACTTTCCAATTCCCACATACATTCCCATTTTTTCCATTTTAGCTACAATATTATTATATGTACTCTCCATCTCCTCCGATTATGTGGCCAAAGCTTCTTCACTTCTCTAAGTTGTTCTATTTCTTCGATCTCTTTTATTTTGTGTTTGTGAATGATATGAGCTCAATCCCCATCTCCTTCAATTTTTAGCATGCACGCTGTCATTAATTGGATACTAGAAGCATGGTGATGGAAGCACAGTCGTATGAGATTGGTGGGGTTTCACTTCTTTTTCCTGCATGGTTGTACTCATTTTACTCATTTTCATCTAAGCATAATATGTAATTGTATGAATTCCCAGGTTTAGCTTCATTTGGGTTTTTTAACTTCTTCCTTTGAAATCTTCATTGTGCGTTTTTTAAATTTTGGTCAGATTATGAGTTTCAATTTTGATTATATTAATGTGATACACGTGTGCTATGGTAATTTTAAAAATTATTTATTTTCATTCTCAGGTTATTTACAAGAATACCCATAAAAAATGAAGAAGGAACTACCTATTGATAAGATCCCAAACAAACGTATCTCTAGTTTACTCCTGGTTGGAAGATGTATGTCGGAGTAAAAACTACTGATCTAAGCCAACTGATTCTCAAAGAGTGGAAAAAGAAGAAGCATGAGCAGTATGTATTTTAACTTAGTCTTTTTGCACCCACCCATGTACAGAAAAAATGAAATTTATGAATTGCACACTAACCATTCCACATTTTTTTGCTTGCTGATTATTATGGTGTCATTTTTTTTGTTTGGCTGATAGAATTTGGTTTCATGAACTATGCTTATTATCACTTTGGTAATTACTAATTAACCAAAAAAATTAAGTTAATTAGTGTAGTTAGAATTCTCTTATATCCATTAGTATCGTTTTACCCCTATATATTGTACAAGAAGAAAATCAAGAGTTGGGTTCCTTAGTCAATAAGGGATTAAAATTGGTGGATTTCATTTTCGTTTACTATGATAATGGTGTTATCGTTATGCATGCCATATTGTCATATTGCCATGTTCGTTGAAGAATTTAGCAACATATATTTCATCCAATTTGCACATATGTGAGTAATCTCTCATACAATTTTACTATTTTTCCTTTAAAACAACAATGAAGATAAAATGGGAAAACATAAACTATTAAAAAAATATGAAAATACGACATGTAATTTCATTCCTAAATACATGTTGATAACATTTAATGCCCTTAAATCAAAATTTTTAGATTCATAAGTTTTCAGTCAAAGTTTTAGGCTAGTAGGGATGAACTCCTAATATATGAAGCAAATCAAAATATGGACAACATGTACATATGTAAACATAGCGTTTACGTGTGAAATCAAAGCCATGCTTGCCACCCATTTGCTTGCACTTGATGCTTTAGATTTTCATGGTTAATCTGCAAGCAATGATGATAACATAAGAAGTCTAACTATAATGCAATCCCAAATATAAAAAGGTTGTAAGCAATTTAACCTAAATACCTTTAACTTTGACAATTTTCTCATGGCAATACTTTTACTCCAGTTACTTTTAGAATACTGAAAAATAAATAATTTGTCAAGTTTGAGGTAACAAATTGTAATCATGTTTACAAAATTAAAGGGAATTTTAATTGGCATTCCAAAAATCTCATTTTACACTCCTCACAAGTGTATTTTTCTTTACAAATATAGAAAGTTTGGAGTATAGAATGAGATTTTTGGAGTGCCAATAACAATTCTCAAATTAAATAGTAAGAAATGTTACCTTAATCTTGTACTTCAACCTTTGTACTTTGAGACCGGTGTGATGCTTGTAAAACTGACAAAAATTGCAATTTTATTCTATTTGAAAATTGAATGCAATTTGAATTTATAGTATACTTCCGTATAAAAATAAGAGAAGACTTACCGTATTTAGAAAAGTTGTTTGGTCACTATTAATCTTTTTCCTGCACCCATAAATTGTCTTTTTTATAATTTGAGATAATTAATTTGTAGAATGATATAGAGAATGCCATTAAAAATAAATAGGTAAGAAATGGTGTTGTACCTAATTTGTTGGACTTTATTCCAAATACGTACGATGCGAGGAGTTGTTGAAGGTTTTAATTTTTCTATAGCCTTTTTCATGCGCCACCTATATATTGAAGGTATATATAATGTTAGAATTTCTTGTATCAAATTTAATAAAGAATTTAGAATACATACTGCTCATGCTTCTTCTTTTTCCACTCTTTGAGAATCAGTTGGCTTAGATCAGTAATTTTTACTCCGACAGATATCTCCCAACCAGGAGTAAAAATAGAGACACGTCTATTTGGAATTTTATCAATAGGTAACGATAACACCATTATCATAGTAAACGAAAATGAAATCCACCATTTTTAATCCCTTATTGACTAAGGAACCCAACTCTTGATTTTAAGGAACCTAACTCTTGGTTTTCTTCCTGTACAATATATTGGGGTAAAACGATACTGATGGATATATGAGAATTCTAACTACTCTGATTAACTTAATTTTTTTTGTTAATCAGTAATTACCAAAGTGATAATAATAACCAGGCATAGTTCAGTTCGTTAAACCAAATTCTATCAGCCAAACAAAAAAAAAAATGACACCATAATAATCAACAAGCAAAAGAAATGTGGAATGGTTAGTGTGCAATTCATAAATTTCATTTTTTTTGTACAATGGGTAGGTGCAAAAAGACTAAATTAGATGATTGAAAATAATAAGAAATTGTTGTGATGGACACACACCCACAATTTATAAAATAATCACTTAAGAAATATAAGAATATCTAAAACAACACATATTTGGGGCGCGTAGCGCCCGTGATGCAAAAATGCCTCGCATGCGTGTGTGCATGTGCAGAAAGGCTAGTAAAACATTAAATCTAGGGGTATATTCAATTTTCTCACCAACATAAAAACTGATTTTTTTTTTTTTTTTTTTTAGTTTTTCTTTTCTTTCTTATAATTCATTTTTAAAATTTATTTTTGGTGATTTGGGATGAAGTTCCTTATATACCCCTAGATTTAACAGAAAAATAAACGACACTACTGAAAAAGAGCAATGAGACAACACATTATTAATTTTGAGAACTAAAGAAACTAATATGAGAGTTCATACACTAAAATTAAATAAGGGATAAAATTCAAGGACGATTGCTATAGTTAACCCGATTTCTAGATGATTTTTTTGTAGCATAAGTATTCAACAAATTAGTTTACCAAAAAAAAGAAAAAAGTATTCAACGAATTAAAGAAAAAAAAAGTTAGCAACAAATTACAGAAATTAAAAAAGTAATTATAAGTGAACATTTTGGGAGACAAGCACTTATCCCCGATGTT
This sequence comes from Pyrus communis, assembly GCF_041283825.1. Lineage (NCBI taxonomy): Eukaryota > Viridiplantae > Streptophyta > Magnoliopsida > Rosales > Rosaceae > Pyrus > Pyrus communis. Next base: position 24,946,755 of record NC_142578.1, read on the forward strand.
AACCAAAAAAAAAAAAAAAAGACACTTATCCCCGATAAACAATATGATAACTTCCTTATAATGGTTCAGACCCAACGTCCAAATGATGGAACATTTTTCCTAATCGGATTGCACATTTGTTTCACTTCCTTTAGGTGAAGCCCAAATGCCTCCTGGAATGGCAACCCTAGAAGCTGCCCCAAGGGCACAGCTTGCGGGACAATAACATTACCAGTCTGCTCCGACGACGACAGTGCCTTCGAAACCACGGGGATGGCACGGGAGATGTCGGTGGCCGGCAGTAGGCAATTGGCAAGCAGTGCATTTCCGGTCGCAGTGAAATACCTGTTCCAGTAGTACTGTGTTTGAGGAACGCTGTCAATCAAATCGAGATCGATCTCAAAGAGATCATCTTCGTCTTCGATGTCTGCTAGGCCTTTACACAGTCCAGCACATTGTGTGGAAGGGGACCCTTCGACGAGAGAAGCCATGGTTGTGGTGGTTTAAGTTTCGTAGATATGCTCTTGTACTTATATATGTGCACATATTTGGTGTTTGGTGGTGAGGTTGGAGTTCAGGTGGGAATTAGAACGCCCTACAACAAATTTACAACGACACTAAAAGAATGTGGAGATTGGTCTTTGAAAGCCACGTCTTCCAAAGTCAAATCCCACGTATGCCTGACATATACTCTCAAATACTTGTACATGATTTTTCTTTTTCTTATTTTGGTAACGAGTTAAACGCCCTGAAATTAGTTCAAAGAGTTAATACAAACAAGGCTAGTCCTAGTTCAAGTGGATTCTCAAAATACTGGTACCGGAGATTCATATTATAGCTCCAATTAATATCACCCTAAAACATTCCTCCCAAAATCAAAACAAATAGAAAAGGACGCTCACTACCACATCAAATACAAATGATTTTCAAAATTCTAACGCACGACAAACATGTACACATCACCTGAAACATCATGTGATTAGAAAATGTTCGATTTCATCACAGGCAATATGGTATTACAAGTCAAGAAAGACGGAATCTGATTTGCATCAAGAAAAGCTAAAAATCCAATGTCAATAAGGAACTGTGGATTCAATATCTACCAAAACCACTAAAGTTTGAGCAGTAGAACTAACTACCTCAACAGAACACAAGATATTCCGCACCTAGGACACACTGCTTTTAATCCTTTAAGTTTAGTTAACAACCAAAAGCAATAGCTCTCAAGAGTCTAACAATGTGACAAGACCATTCCATGGAGTTTGGATACCAATCACCTAATAAGTATAATAACTTCTATAGTTATCTAAAGCATTAGCCTGAACTCTACGGGCTCGTTTGGTGGCTACGATTGGAATGGATTGGATAATTCAGAAACAATTCAAGTTATATTGAAGGTAGAGGGGAATGATCAACATACCTTCACTATAGTGGGTTGTCCATTCCAATCCAGTCCAAACCTAGACACCAAACCAGGCCTAAACATTTCAGTAAATAAAACCAAGGCCACATTTTCCATCACTACGTATACAATTCATTACGTTCATATCTTAAGCTAAAACTATAGAAGGGATTCAAATAGCATAAGCAGTGCCCTATTTCCTTCTACAAGTATGGTCACTATATTAACTATTTTTTTCTCTTTTCTCATCTTGCAAATTCATCGAAAGTTTCAATTTTCTTACGTTTCAGCTATAAAGTTTTGTACATGCAAGAACCCAGAACATACGGGCTACAACTTTGTTAGCCTGAATCAGAAAAACTTAAAATCATTTGGAGCTTCGGCTTTTGTACTTCACCAGTTAAAATGAGCCTTAGATGACTGTTTCCAAGCACCAAGAACACAGCGCTTTCTTTTACCATTTGATGCAGGAGGCCTTGTGCGTCCAGTTTGTGAATAGCCAACCATCACATTGTTAAGTTGACTACATCTCAAACTCACGTCATGCTTCAGATGGTACACAACCACAAACCTTTTAGATCCCTATTTTGTTTCGACATATAGTCAAGCACATCCTATGCTGCAAAGAGGCTAGATGACAGAGCAACCGATACATCTTAGCTTAACTAATCAGGGAGTGCATAAGCAAAAGGAATCACTTAATTCATGAACTTATAGCAGAATAAAATCAAAACAACAATGGCAACAATGCAACATAATTGAGACAATACAGGACGAAAAATCCATTTATAACAAGTGATAATCATGAGGTAAAACATTTTTCCAAGTAATCCTGACTAAAAACGATAATTCCTTTCGTTGTGATATCTCCATTTTCTACATATTCCAACATACATTCATAAGATTTCGAATTCACAACATCACATTCACCTAAATCCACAGCTACAGAGATGTTTTAACCCATGCACTATCAACCAACCACCAAAAATTTGCAAAACCCAAATTGTTTCACAGCCAATTCCACTAAAATATCACAAGAAGCGAAAACAGAGTGTAAATCAAGAAACAAGCATACGCTATCAAGCCGCGATGCTCGTCGCCGCCATCAGCAAGGGCAACCATGAGCCCTGTGCAAACCCTAGTAGCCCACAAGACGAAGACGGCAGCCACGGCGATCCTGAAGGTGCCGCCTTGGGGGACGAAGAGCGAGGCAGCTGATAAGATTACCACAGGCAGCATACAATACCCCACTACGGACGTACATCTGTGCAGGTCGAGATTGCCGTTACGCCCGGCGAGCATGTTAAAGACGATGTAGAGGAAAATTGATGAAACGACGATCCACCCGAGTATGACGCCGAACTGAATTTTTCCGGCGAGGAGTTGGAATAGGCAGAGTAACATGTAGAGGAGGATCGGCCCGGAGAGGTCCGAGTCCTTGTGGACCGCCGGGTTGGACCGGAACGGGTTGAGGATGGACTTGGTTTTACTCCAGATTTGGTCAGGGTGGATGCCGAGCTCGTCAAGGAGGGGCTCCTCATCCTCGAAGGAGGCGGAGCCGCCGGGGACGGAGGAGGATCCGATCGGGCCGCCGAAGAGGGAGGAGGAGGAGGACGAGGTAGCGGCGGAACCGACGTCGAAGGACATGAAGGGGATGGAAGAGGTCGAGGAGCGCGGGGGCTGAAACGGCGCCGTGGCGACGCGGCGTTGCTGGATGTTGTTGGATCCGACGGCGGTAGGGTTGCCGCCGGAGGGGAATACCACCGGGGGGACGGCGAATTCCTTCTTCATTTCGAGATCGGACAGCTCGGGTGGAAGATTTGGGGAATTTGGGGGCGAGATCGATTAGGGTTTTCAGAATTTGGGGTGGGAAAGGAAGGAGTGTGTGTGGGAGCTTTCGAGCGAGGTGGGTAGATCAGTTGAACGCAGCGTGCGGTTGTATTTGGGAGGGGGAGTAAGGGCTCTTTTGACTTTTTATCGGTGAAGTTCGGCTTAATTGGTGTTGAGCTGATGATCTTTGTCGCGCGGTAATCGCTTGAAGTTACACTTTTGCCCCCTTCTGTTATTTGTCTGATCCTTCTTGCTCTTTAAGCCTTGAGGTAAATTTTTTTATTTTTTATTTTTAACTACATCCTCTTGTTTTCTTTTAACATCTGTGCTATCTACACACACTCAAGTTCGAATCATTTTTCATCATAATTCTGATTACTCCAATTTTTTTATAGGGTGTTAGTCGTACTTGAGTCGAAAACAGAACACTAGTTTTCCTTTCGTAGTGCAAAAAATCTTGTCATAAACATTATTTTCGAAATTTAACGCCACGCCCAACTTATGAATGTATGATACACAAATAAAGATGATTAATTATCTATATTAATTAGGTTCTTATTACCAATGTAGCGTCAATCGATGCTTGAGACTTAGAAAGAAATTAACACATATATGAAGTTTTGTCGTTAATTCGATACTAAATTTCAAACTATGATTTTTTTTTTTAAGTATTATCGCTTAGAAGCACTTTCAGTAAATCACTTTTATTACGAGATCAAAAATTTTTAATGTCAATTTTTTTTATCAAATATGATTACCTATTGTCCAACAACGGTTTAAAAAAAAGAGATACACTAACTTAATCAGCTGGCCTAACTCGCGTTTACGGAGAAAAATCTTGATTAAGATTCATATCATAAGAAAGGGGTAAAGTAGTCCTTTTAGGCTTTTGCTTGATGAGAAAGCAGCATAAACAAGAAGGGATTAAATTCCAATTAGTCCTTCCGAAAATCCAAGTCGACAGAAAAACCCATAAAAAAAACTCAATACCACCGACCACAACAGTGAGCGGGAGTCTCCGTCTCGCAACTGAAAAATGGACGACGGCGGCGTCTCGAAAGCAGTGGCGGTGGTGGCTTGCGCTGCCATGGCGCTATTCTACGTAGCCGTTCTCTACGCCCCGACTGTAATCCTCCGTCTTCCTCCTCCTCCTTCCTTCAAGAACTTCATGATCCGACGGTTCGTATGCGCCGCCATTTCATCCGTCGTCTCCGTCATCGTCTCCGCCCTCCTCCTCCATGTATGTCCGCTTTAACTTCCCAGTTTCGATTGACCCAGTACAGATCTTCAGCATCTTTGATTATCGCTTTGAACAATGTCAGCTCTGTAGCTAAGCTATTTGTAGTAGAAAATTTAGCATATTAGGAAACTGGGTTTTCGAAATTTGACATTTTTACTGTGATATAAAATAGATGACATTACTGTTCACAGAAGAACTGTTACTGGGTACACTTATATGTTGACCAATTGCAATTTTTGTTATTTTTTAGCTCACTTTGTTAACATTGTTGAATAATGTCAGATGAAAAGCAGGGACGTATCATCTCTGTTAAGTGTATACGGAATCCGAACAGACCATATTGTGAGTATTATTATGCTAAGATACAATCTTTATATTGTTGGGTTCCCTTTTGGTTTTTAGTAAAACCCTCCTAGATTTCCTAAAAGAAGCAGCCGTTTTTCTCTATGTATCGTATGCAGATTGGGAAACGGTGTGAATGCTTGCTAAATTTGCATGTTGAATCGCGATTTTATGTGTGAAACAGTGGCAAGCTGTGGTCTTTCCTCTGTTGTTGACTGCTCTCGTGTACACTGGATCCTTGGTCCTTAAGGCGCTAATGCTAGTGAGTTCATTGACGGAAGATATGAATTATGGTGGAGGCTTTTCGTTCGAATATATCAAGAATGTCTCACAAGAGGCTGTTGCCTGTACTCGTACAATGGCTTCCAATGTTTTGGTTTGGCGTAATTATATTGTGGTAAGTTTACTTGTATCTTTGGTGCTGAATTAAATTTATTTTTTGTTATATAAACCCTATAACGAATCTATTTCATGTTAACATTTCCTGATTTGTAAGTGGATTTATCACATGATGAAGATAAAGATTATAGAGTGCCCTACTTTTATCCACATGTTCTTTCCTTGGCTTCAGTTGGAAAAAAAAAAATAGTATTTTTCGTAGCGTCAATTCATTGGCAGTATTTTTAAACAGGCTCCTATTACCGAAGAGTTGGTGTTCAGAGCATGTATGATCCCATTACTTCTCTGCGGAGGATTCCAAAAATCCACAGTCATCTTTCTCTGCCCCATTTTCTTCAGTTTGGGTAAGTTAAACAAATGTCATAGCAGATGTCTATCCTGATCAGGTTATTAATCTGGTTATTTACTAAGAGCTGGTGATTGTGTATTAATAGTTGATGGCTTTGGTGACTGACAACCTCTACATTTACGATGCTGTTAAAGAGCAAAATATTATGCTCGCTGTTTGTATCTGTGGTTACTGGTAATTCATGCTTGTGTATGTGTTAAATACAGTTTACCCATAACTATATTCTCCGGATTAATTCCTGAAACCCTTGATGGTTGACTATTGACCCTCAACGTAAAACTACAAAAGAGTTTGTCTTCTGGTTACTTTTACTCTCTGAAATTCCAAATTTGTTAGTGCAGAAAAATCCCTTCGCGATGTTCCTTTGTATGCCCAATATTCTTTTTTGTCTGCCCTACATGAGTACTTGCTCTGACATTTCATTTAAAAAAGTAAAGTTTTTTTTAAGTTTGTCCCATTTGTTGACTGAACTTGGAGAAAATTTGATCTTACTGTGTACGATTAATTTTTGCAGCACATTTAAACCATCTAATGGAGGTCTACAGCAAGCAAAACCATAACTTGATCAAAGCCTTCATGGTTATAGGTATGCTCAACTTTCTCTCCTTGCATGGATAGGGCACAGAGATTCAGCCTAGAGAATCGGTAGCACTAGGCAGTTCCATTATGGAATCCCCTCCCCCTTCTACTTCAGTACATTCAATCTCTGGTATTTTTCACTTACGGCATTTCTGTAAAATTGTACGGTTGTCACCATGATGCTCAATTAATTTGAATGTGCTTTGACAGGTCTCCAGTTAGGCTATACGGTCGTCTTTGGCTCATATGCATCTTTTCTCTTCATTCAAACTGGTAGGTGATAGTTGGTGTTTTCCGATATTATTGTTATTGTCGCTTATATGTGTTACAGCACTATGGGGAGCTTTTTCATTTCCTCTTTTTTGTGTGAGATATTTTTCTGTGTCGCTGAAATGTGTTGTATTTATTCCATGCAGGAAATTTTCTTGCTCCTTTAGTTGCTCACACATTTTGCAACTTTATGGGATTGCCTGTGCTAGTTTCACGAGGGAAAGGTATGCGAGTACAGTTTCCTAGCAACCAAATGAGGATGTAACAACCAAAAAAGATAAAAACTGCATAACTGAGAAATCATAGAATGTAGTTTTAGAAAATAACCTACTTGTGATTTATCTTTTTCATAGATGTTGATAGTACTTCAGAAACTTGTGCAAGTGTGTTAGTTATTCTATATGTACTATTGTTTCTCTTCTTTTACCATCATGAAACTAACTCATGAAACTTGGGTATCTGCACTGCATGTAAAGAATGAAGAGCAAACTTTCCATTGTTTGATCTTTTACTTAGCACCGTGGAAAATCATGTGCGTAAAAGGAGATGGGGGAGAAACCCAACAAATTGTAAGAAACAAGAATAAAACAAACCATTCAGATGAAAAGAAGAAATAGGAAAGTTACAACTCTATTTTGGGGCATGGAGTCCTGACCACTGTAGAACATGACATGAACCTAGGTTCCCCATTGAAATCACACACAAGGCGGGCATGGATGCTACATAGAGTCTGTTCTGTTGACACAGTAGCAAACTTAAGCCAAATATTTTCCTTCTTATGAATAACCAGAACGTCTTTCAGTACGGAGTGAAAATGTATCACTTAAAAGGCCTCTAATATTCTAATGCTGTGCTGTCTCCTTATGGGGATGTGTTTTTTACTATGTTGTGTTAGTTAAATTCTGGGACCTCGTCTTTATATTCGTTATTTTCTCAGGGTTAATAGCCGTTGCATCTGTAGCAGGAATTGTGGGTTTCCTGTGGTTACTTTTTCCAATGACGTACCCAGATTTGTATAATGACAGAACAGATAATTGCAGATGCTGGCAAGGATATTGTTCCGGCAACTAAGCCTGTGAAATCTTCGGAATAAATAGGTTTGGTCGATTCTAATTCCTTTTGTAGCATTATTTGGCATCAACTGTTCGTATGAGTTGTGCAAACACCAGTCGCTTTTGGGTGTTGATGCTATCACTGCCATCGCTGAGTGTGGGATCCACAGTTGGGTCCTTTAAACATCAATGGCTGTGCTAGTCATCCGTTCGCGACTGACGCTAGCATATTCGATGCAAAATATTATCCTTGAATAGATTTTTTTTTTTTTTTGAACAAATCCTTGAATAGATCTCAAGTAATAAGTAGTCTCTATAAAACTTGTTCAACTTGTTTGGTTGAAATTTGGCTCTGGGTCGACTTATAGGTTCAACAAGTTGGGTTGGACTGGTCCATCAACTAAATGTATGTGCACAATCATCTCCACGGTCCAAGATTTGGTTCACCAACCCGAATTTATGAAAGAAAAAAAATCCTAAATCCATTACTCTAAATTGTAATTCCCATGCAAACGTGGTTGTAGCCACATTGGCTATAAAATGTGCCCTTTCCTATACATTCAGTTGAAATGCCCCTCCTCACCGTTTAAATTTGTTTAAAGTAGAATATTGCTTACATCTAAAAAAAGTTCTTAATTCTCCTTGTGCAGAAAAAAAAAATCTCTAATTCTGATCCTCGCTTTATACCTAGGTTATGTCTATCTTATACATCATGTGACAACTTTTGTATCTAAACTTGTGAATGCTCTAAATGAAGAGGAATTCTCACATTCCTGTTTTATACACTGATTGCCTTACGCATCAAGTAAACATGTAAGACGAATGTGTGAGGAATACAACATCGGTACATGAAACCGGTGTAACCAAGTTTTCTCCTTAACGAGCTAAGAAATGAGACATGGCACTGATTGATGATCAAGGGAATGTTCAATTAACAATGTTGAATCAAATCAATCTGTTAAGTACTTTAGGCGTCTAATCGTTTAGGCCACATAACCCTCTTCAACATTTCAAACGTCTTGGATATTGTTATGATGACCAGAATCTTTAAGGATACTACCCTGCAAATGAAGGTCAATGCTGATGCAAAGAAAATAATAGCTAGACAAATATGGCATCATAGCAAAGAGAAAACCCATTCAAACGTTAGGGTTCATTCAAATACCCTATATCCCTATTCTACTTTAATTTGTCATGTTTAAAGGATTTAGGTCTGAATTTTATCTACTAGCAAGGACCTTTTCTTGGAAGTGAAACTTGTTTACATGATCATTTCTCATATTAAGAACGCATTGTTATATATAAAAGTTAAAATATATGACTTTGGACTTGTTTGAAATTATTTTTAAAATAACTTAAAGTGTTTTAAATCTCTAAAAGCATTTCTAACAATGTTTGGCACAAAAAGTTAAACGTTCTTATTGAAGAAGCACATGCTTTTAAAAAGCACTTCAAGTGTTTTCATAAGAAGAACTTATATTTTTATTAAAATTTTGATGTGCTTCTAATAGAATTGATTTTTACTGGAAGCACCTTTGAGCTAAAGTGTTCTTCAAGCAAACAGTTGTTTGAGAATAATATCTCATATCGGGCATATGACAAAAAAAAGTTCACTTAATATATGGGACTTTTGATCCCTAATATCACTAAAGTCCTTTATAATAAATCTCAACACCTAGTAATAATTGATTATACTGAGACAATATCGATGATGTTGGTGGTAGACTATGCTAGGCCTAAATTTTTTATTAACAACTTAGTCTAAGTCTAAGTAAGTCTTCATGTTCTTGGTTTTGGAAGGAGGAGCAACGTATATGAAACATGTTCATTTTTACGTGGCGTTTTAGTCTAATAGTATAATATTATATAGAGAGTACCGTACAAATAACAATACATTATTAAACTAAAATATCACGATAAATACTAAACTCGTTTCATAGAAGTTACCGAAATCTCAGTCATGATGCCTTGGTGCTATTTTCAACCTCCAAATTGATTTTGCTGAGTTGGTGATGGGGGTGGTAAGGTGTCATTCATTAGTAGGCACAGGATTAGGAGGGAGGGAGAGGGTTTGTTAGACACAATCGAGTTCTGATTAGACGTTCTTTATTTCCGATAGATTTCATTTCATATGTGTGTGATGGTCAAACCAAAACGATATGCCAAGAGACTAATGTCATGTCCATGACTTACATATTTGATATTTTGTGGGTTACCACTTTTTTTTTTCAAACTTCATAAACCCACATTGACTCTGTTTACTGAATCTTTTGATGACGTTGATCCTCTGATTAGATCCTCCCCTATCAAACTCGGTTCTCAGTCTTAGAATCTGAATGAAAAGGCTCTTTTTCAAATTAAATTATGATTTTTTTATGTCTAATTATATTTTATACGGTTTAAGTTTGGAGTGATTTTTAAAATGGACTATGAAGTTTTGATCTTTTTTTTATATTACATCTTAAGGTATTCAAATTTATCAAATTGTGTTTTCGGTTGGATTGGTTGTATGATAATTCATTCAATTGACACGTAGTGAATTTGAGACCCTTATCTAGACTAACATGTAAGCCACATTTGCACACATAAAAATCATTATTTTGATGGAGGGTTAGATGTTCAAAGAGATATGATGTTTAACTTAATACAATTTCAAAACCTTAAGGTGCAATCTAAACAAATTGGAACCTCATTACCCATTTTGAAAATTACTTCCAACCTAAAGGGTGTGTAATGTAATTAGCCATTTTTTTTCTTCTAATGGGGAGTAATTACCGTACTCCATTTTGTTATCCTAGAGTTCTTTCGTCAATTCTATCTACGAGTACGCTATCCATACATTCTTTTTTACTTTTCACACAAACCTTGTTAATTTATGTCATTTCATCTTCTTTAATTCAGTCAATCTGACGACCGCAAATGAAGAGAGTGTATGAAGTAAAAAGGGATGAGTGGATAACACACCCCTTCTATCTATTGATAAACCTTTGGTTTATCCAATGCAATGACTATAAAAGAATAATAGAGTGCAGATGGTGAACATGGAGTGCAGAAATTACCCCTTCTTGCTAGTGTAGGACGATTTGTTTAAGAAGATATTGTGGGGTCTTTAGACCTAAGTTTGTGCTGGTGTTTAGTTTCAATGCTGGAGTGTAGCTCCTCTATTCTACTAAAAAAATTACATCCCCTTATTTAATAGGATTAAGATTCGGGAACACATATTTTCACATACATTTTGACACAAGTTTTTGTGATGTTCATTCCGCAATGTATTTCAGTGATTCAACTGTTTATCTTTTATGTTTTAATTCAAAAATCATATATGTCTACAAAAAATCATGCAAATCTGAAACCATATGACTGTTGGATTAGATTTAGTGTTTCTTTGCACTACAAATGAATGTCTTATAGTTTTGGATTTGTCTAATTTTTTGTAAGGATGATCTATAAATGATGAATTAAAAACTAAATGCTTCGGATCCTTGAAAAAAATTACGAAATGCAAGCCATAAAAACATGTGTCTCCAGATTCATATGAATCATTTGCGAAACAATACGGTATTTTATTTTAATAGAGGACATACATGGAATGGTAAAGGAAATATGACAAAGTTTCAAACCTATTATGCGTCGCTATATATTTTAACTTTTACATATAAAATCACATGATTGTTTTAGAAAATTATCACCTTACCTATTTGTTCGCGTCTATGTAAGTTATTCTCCAATTTTAGTTGCTTCTTAGTACATGGTGTGAGATTTAGTTGTATCGTTACGTACATGTGTTTCATGTTGCTTACTTTCTCTAGAGAGAATCTGTCCTTCAATCATAATATATTTCTTTACACCTTATACAAGTGAATATATTTCCAATGGCACAACGAATTTCTCTTTTTTCTTTTTTTGCTGTTTAAATTATAGTCTCCGGTACAAACCAGTTAACCAGTTAAGCTTTCGGACACATTTGGATCACTTTGCCATGTGATTTACTATATCAGACAACTTACTGTGGAATTTACTATTTGCCAAATCCAACTATGTCTACCATTTCAGATGCTTCTTTAAAAGGGTGAGAGATATTTATCATCATTTTCTTTAACTTTTTTAGATAGTGGGATTCATGTGTCGGTGTAAGGTTCCATTTCATTTAAGTTTATCTTCTTGAATGGACATGCTTGTATGAATTGGTGCAAGAACAATAGTTCTAATTTGGATATTTAGAGAGAGAGAGAGAGAGAGAGAGAGACATAAATTTTTAATAAAACCCCCCCCCCCCAAAAAAAAAATTCATAATTTTAGTGGAGAATTAGACGTTCAAAGAGACATAATGTTTAACTTGGTACAATTTCAAAAGCTCGAAGTGCAATATGAAAAAATTGAAACCTCATAACCCATTTTGAAAATCACTTCCAACTTAGAGGGTATAGAATGTAGTTAGCCTTTTATTTATTTATTTATTTTATTTTATTTTTTAACGGGGAGTAATCTTCGTACTTCATTTCATTATCCTGCAATTCTTCAATTATTGACTCATTTCTATCTATTGATAAATCTCTGATTTATTCAATGTAATGACTATAAAAAGAATAACGAGTGTAAATGGTGAACATGTAAACCAATCTTCCTACACTAGCAAGAAAGGCTCACTCCGTAATGTATTTTAATGATCTAATCATCTATCTTTTATATCTTGTTTAAAAGATCATGTCTACTAAAAATTACCCAAATCCGGAACCATACGACTGTTGGATTAAATTTATTGTTTTTCGTAGAACTATATTCGTCATTTTTTTCGCTACAAAGGAATGTCTTAGTAGCTTTGGATTTGCCAAATTTTTCTCAAGGATGATCAATAAATGATGAATTGAAATATAGATGGTTTGGATCCTTGAAAAAAGTTATAGAATGGGAATCACAAAAATATGTGTCAAAATGTGTCCTCGGATTCAAACCGTATTTAATATGAATCATTTATGCGACAAAATAATTTATATATTTTAATTGAAAGACACATGAAATGGTAACAGAAATAAGGTAAAGTTTCAAACCTATCATGTGCCGCTATATGTTTTAACCTTTACATATAACAACACATGATTGGTTTAGAAAACTATCACCTTACCCATATGTTCACCGTCTATATAAGTTATTCTCCAATTTTAGTTGCTCCTAAGTACATGGTGTGAGATTTAAGTTGTACCGTTACGTGTGTTTCATGTTGCTTACTTTCTCTAAAGAGAATATGTCCTTCAATCAGAATACATCTTTTTACACCTTATATTATTATTACATGATGCAAACACAAGTGAATATATATTCGATGATGCAACGAATTCTCTATTATTTTTTTGGCTGTCTAAATTATAGTCTTTGGTACAAGCCAGTTAGCCAGTTAAGCTTTCGGGTTTGTACACATTTGGATCACTCTGCCATGTGATTTAATGTATCACACAACTTATTGCGGAATTTACTATTTGCCAAATCCAACCATGTCTACCGTTTCAAATGCTTCTTTAAAAGGGTGAGAGATATTTATCATCATTTTCTTTAACTTTTTTGGATAGTGGGATTCATGTACCGTTGTGACATCCCATTTCATGTAAGTTCATCTTCTCGAATGAACATGCGTGTATGAATTGGTGCAAGACAATAGTTCTAATTTGGATATTTAGAGAGAGAGAGAGAGAGAAAGAGAGAGAGAGAGAGGAATAAAGCTAAAATAATATTTATATTGCTTGCTAGATGGCTTGATACAGCCTTGTAGTGCAGAAATTTTTAATAAACCCCCAAAAAAAGATACGGAAATAGAAGAAGCAGAAGCATTCTTTGGTAGTGCAAAAGATACACACTACAACTTCATCTTGTCCTATTTTGTATCTAAAACTGGGACTACAACTGTCGACTAATAATATTACACAAAAAAAAGGCTAAATCCTCCTCTTCCTCCTACTGGGGTCATCACATTTTTACTTAATTTTAATTAATTTTATCAGATAATTAGTTGGTTGAACCAGTAGCATTTGGGTTGGAGGAAGAGCTGAGATTGAGGTCAGGAATGGTATTCCCAGCAGCTGCAGCTGCATTGGCTTTGGCTTTTGAAGAAGCACTTTTGGACAGCTTCTGCTTAAGCTCGGAAAGCAATGCTTGATTCTCCTGGTTCAGCAGCTGTGCTTTCTTCCTCAGCCTCTCATTCTCTTTCATTATGTAGCAGTTCTGCAAGTACAGCTTCGAGTTCAATCTGTCCATTGCTGTGAAAATTTTGTCTTCAATTCCTGTGTTGCCCCTGAAATCAGAACCGAAAAAAAAATAAAAAGGGTATCTCAGATAATGTTATTTATTAGCATAAACATTTTATATGTGTTTCACATGAAGACAGTAACATTATACTATAAAAAAATGCAAAAAAGAGAAGGTATAAAAAAATAAAAAAATAAAAGGAAAATCCAATATGAAATTAATGGGAGACATATTGGATCAAAGAAATGTTACCCAGAAACAGATTAGAATTTGTTGGAAATAACTTTGGTTTGTGCAGTGCTTTTGTTGGAAGCACTTATGGCAGTTGTCCAAAAAGAAGGTGATGAAAACAGGGAAAAGCAGAGCAACTTAACAAATTTTGGAGCACTATGGTCGGATTAATTATGTATGTATGTGTGTGCGTGTATATATATATATATATATATTGGTGGGTTGTTTTGCTTGTAAAGGAAAAGAGAGATGGAATCATAAGTAGTCTAAAACTGCACTCAAGGAAAAAAAACAATTGGCTCTTTCGGCTTCCCACACATGAAAGGAAAGGATCAAAAGTTATGTATTCAAATTGCAAAAACTTCAACTTCCTGGTTTGATCACAAGAGCATTCACAAATACAAATCTTACCCTTTTCCACATTCAAGAAGTTGGTAAGAACGATCAAAAGATTTTAAAAATAAGAACAAAAATTGTTAAGTTCTTTTTTTTTTTGTGGGGGGGGGGGGGGTGGTGGGGGGTGTGAGGAACGTTTCTAAAGGCAGGAAAAGAAGAACACTAAACCAAAAACAATGTGAACTACGAAGAACATGAAAATAGTAAGCAGGAAAAAAGAAGCATCGAAAGATAGAGGGGTGTGTGTGTGTGTGTTATATTTGTTTAAGTAAGATGAGTAAAGAAGTGACCTTTAGAAGGTTGGGTTGGTAAGAGAGCTTTGGGGCCGGAGAAGCAAATCTTCTGGTTCTGTAACAAGTAGTAGCAGTGAGAGAGAAAAAGGAAGAGTTCGGTGTGAGGGACAAAAGGAACAAAGAGGGCCTTAATTTATAGTGCCAATGCCCACTACTACGAGTCTTCCTACACAGAGAAACAAAGCAACCATATGTGAGAGAGAGAGAGAGAGGGAGGGAGGGAGGGTTGTCAAGGGGACATGCCCGTCTCGATCTGACACCACAATCATGCATGTGTAAGCATGGAAGGCGGCCGGTTTGGGGCCTAAAAGATTTTAGCGTTTTTTGTCTTCTATGATGATGATGATGAATATGGCGTCATGTGAATGATGGTTTTTTGGGTTTTGCAGCAAAAGAAATAAATAAACTTATAAAAAAAAATACTTGGGAAAAAAAGAAAAACAAAATAAAGGGCATACTAGCGGTATTTTGGTCATAAAAGTGGATATGGAAGAAGAGGAGAGGGACAATTATGGGTAGCTAGGGTTTTGTAAAATGATGGGGGAGCTAGGGCCGTCCCAAGATTCGCAATGATGGTTTGGATTGGCTTTCCCTCCCCACCCTTCTCTTATTTCCTCCATCATCAATTACAATTTCTACTATTTTTTACAATTATTTCTTATTTCTTGTTTCTCTACCAACTACTATTTTTGTCCCTTTTTTTTTAATTTTTTTATTCCCCTTTCATTTCATAATTCTCGTGTTGGGAACTGTTGGAAATAATCAATTTCATCCATTATGGTTTTTGGTTTCCCTTCCCACCTTTTCAAGATCAAAAAAATTCAATATGCATTTTGTCATTTTGGTCAAGAAAATCTATCTCATATCTTTTAAGTCCTATCAAAGATTTGAATCCATTATCCTTGTTACAAGAACAAATTTATTCGCATATACATTGAAAAAGATTTGAACTTGAATATAAAGAGACAAACATACTATCATGATTATTTGATCTAACTCACGTTTGTTTATATTTATATATATATATATATATATATATGTGTGTGTGTGTGTGTGTATTAATTTAATAATGTTAATTTTCCTACTTTAATATACGTTGTGGAGGATTCGAATTCAGATGTAAGGAGGCAAACACATGACTTCGCTTAACTGATCAAACCCTCACATGTTTTCTTAAATGTAATAGTTGAACGCTCCTCTTTATCGAATTACATGAATAAACGAAAATAATGATCATGATTAAAAATATGTGTGAAAAAATATGTGTGTTTTAGGTCTTTTCAAAGATTTTTTAATCCATTATCCTTATTACAAAAGAAAATTTACTCATATATTATATATACACATTGAGAAAGATCAAAACATAAATACAAATTGACAGATGTATTATGCTAATTATCTAGTCTAATTCACGTTTGTTTATATTTAAATATATTAATTTGATAGTGCTAATTTACCTACTTTAATATGCATTGTAGAGTCACTTAGTACTATGATATAGTGATATTCTTCTTCACTTATAAGTGAGAGGTCTTAGGTTTGATTCTCGCCAAAGGCGAATTTGAACCACAATATTGCTAACTCATTGTGAAGTTTAGCCCACCCCCTCCTCTTAGTAAAGATAATATCGTTTGTTCAAAAAAAATAAATGTACAATGTGGAGGATTTGAATTTACTACTTTGCTTAACTGATCAAACCCGCACCTGCTTTTTAAAAGTATTAATTGAAGGGAGATAATTTTGACACTCCTTTTAGCATCTCTTACACTCTTTTTTTATCGAATTAAATAAATAAAGTGAAAATAACGTTCATAACTAAACACAAACGTATGAGAAAAAGTTGTCTGTTTACCATTTTCTTAATTGAATAGTGTTAGTGTGCCTAGAGCATTGTTTTGTGACAAACTCATTACCCCAAATGCGAATCCCTATTAGATAAAAAAGGTGGTTCCAACAAAAAGACCAAAGAAGGGTATCCCTTTAGTAGGCCTATCGGTCCTTTAAGTACAATAAAATGACCATTTTACCCTTATACATAACTTGCACGTTTTTTTCACCGTATCGATGGTGTTTTGTTTTACGTTATTACAATCATAATTATAGACCAAGCCAAAACCATAAGAAAAAAAAGCAGGTTGTTTTTTGCCCAATATAGGGGTGTGAGCTTGAAAATTATGGTGCTATCCACAAACTCTAGTTTACGTTTCACACATTTATATTAATTATTATCTTTTAATGATCTTCAATTCATTTAGTCTGATGGTTAAAAATTAAATATGAGAGAAGTTGCACAAGATGTGTGCAGAGCACCACCCCTTATAAAAAATGGTGTGTAGTGGGTGAGTTTTTTGGGGCAGCCAGCTGCCCTCATGGATTATCAGTGGCTTAACGCGAAACATCAGGGTTTGACAGGTGGTGTTTTGGAAGGTCTATCAGATGAGGGTAGAATTGTCCAACTGCCTGTGTCCCTCGTGGAGCTCGTTCATTTCCATCCTCACTTGGGGCTGTGCTTACCTTAATCTAATTATGGATTTTAATAGCACTTTTTAATGTGTCAAGGATACGACGTGATACACCAAGCAGTACATGATTACGCAAATTAATATCACAAAAATCCTAAAATTTAGTACATATGTATTATCTTATTATAATTCTTTTCAATTTTTCAATTTTTTTTTTCTCAAATAGAAGTCATTTACAATTTCTAAAATCATAGCAAACATCCTATTAACATATAATTATGAGATACGATAAATGCATAACTTGCTAATAATTTGGTACATTATTAGTATATCATGTACTCTAATTTGAGTATGTATTAGTATTTTAGTACATTATAAAAAATTAATTATAGTATGTTATGTAACTCTTTATTTGATAGGTACAAAACTAATGATATGTATGTGTAACCATAATATAAGATAGGATTTTTTTCATATTATTAGACTAAGGACTCATATTTTACAAAAAAGAAGAAGAAAACTTTATGAATATAAAATAAATATTTTGAAAAACTATTTAATAGTTGGATTTTTTTTTTGTTCAAAAAAAAAAAGTTGGACTTTAATTTTCATTTCATATTATTTTAAAGATTAAATGTTATTAACCTTTATACGTCAAGCTTAAACGAATGAGACAACCAAACTTCAATTATCTCATTAAAAATACGAGTTGTTCGCTAGCTCTACAAGTCATGTACATAATTTTTAAGAAAAACTAATGAAAATGGTTTGAAAATTTTGAGTTTGAATGATAATGACAAAATAAAGGGTAAAGTGAATAGTACAATGATTGACTTTTTAGTGTAAAAATATGATTTTTTTTATTAAAATAAACAGTATTATGAGCTTTTCGTTAAAACTTCTTAATTTTTATGTCCCAGCTCAATTGATTTCTTTTACTAACCAATCTTGAATGAGCTAAATACGTGTCAAACACAAGCCGACCTCAAAAGAAAGAAAAGATTCGGAAACCGTGGGAAAATGCTGTGATGGCGGTCTCACATTGCCAGCCTGTTGTCGATTTTTCTCAAAGAAGGGACTCAGAAAATCGTGGGGAAAGTATAAAGTAACATATCATTTAGGGTCTCATGATACATAATAATAGCATTCCTTGTCAGATAATTTGGCATATGTATAAGACGATTGATTAAATTAGATTAGTGTCGTAACATAAGTATCCTAAATTCCTAGTTACAAATAAAAGGGTTTATTTATTTATTTCATTTTTACCATAAATTGTCCTTAAAATTAGCTTAACTTCTCATTTTGATTCTTTAGTTTCAAAATCAATCAATGTCGTCCCTGAAATTGGTTGTCACAAATCAATTTGGTCATTCTCTACATTCTCATGTTTTTAGTATAATATTTTATAATATTAGCACGACAATTAACATTAAACTGTGAGATGATAAAAAATCCATTAAAAATTCCCCAAACATTTCTCTTCAAACAAACAAATGATCCAGTCAACAAAAACACGGGCCAAAGGGTGGTATCTCTGTAGAATCCCTGCCAAGAGTGGACTCAAAATTGACAAACTAAAGCGTTATAAATCCGGATCTTGAACAACCAATGATGGCCATCCCCAACAATGATGGTGCCTCTTCCCCCCTCCCCCGTCCTTCCTTCCCCTTCAAACAATACTCCTTCAGTATTACGATCTGATGATATCCTTCTTCGCTTAGAAGTGAAAGATCTTAGGTTCAAATTCTATAGATGGCGAATTTGATACCAAATTAGGCTGTTCATTGTGTGACTTATCTGAACTCACTCTCTCCCTAATTTAAAAATATCAATGTACTAAAAAAATATATATATCCTTCTTAAATAACCTTCTTACTTTCTGCAGCAGAATTGGAGGCACCCTTTAATACCAAAGCAAGAAGAAAAATTGTAGAGAGGAGGAAAAAAATAAAAGAAAATAAAAGGGGGTTTCATGATTTGAAGGGGTTAAGGGTTGTTTGTTTTCATAAATGCGTTATGGCAGTGCTCGAGAGAATTTGCATGGCCACAGAGGCATTCATGAACACCCTTCATCATGCACATTGCCTATAATTACCATTATGTATACAGCCCCCTAATTTTTACCCAACAAAAAAAAAATAAAAAAATAAAAAAAAAGAAATAAAGAAAGAAGGATGATTGCATTGCATCACCCCTGGTGAAACTTAAATTGCTGACTCCTGCAATGTGATTCGATGGCAATGGCATGATTTATACCAGTTTATCTTTATAATCATGGGTTGGTTTCTGCAATTTTTCTTGAATACTTAAAAGGCACTCAGTGCTTTAAGCTAACGCATAATTGATCGTTGAATTTGATTCAACAATTTTCAGTCATTAAATTTAAACCATTGGATTAAACTTAACACTCAAATATGCGTAACCAAGTAGTGTTTCTACTAGGGTGGATCCACCTTGGGACAAGGTGGGTCATCTGACCCCCCCCCAAAAAAAAAGAAAAAGAAAAAACCTCAAACCATAGAAAAGCTTGTTGTTGTCCTTTTGAAAATCTGATAACCCTTAAAATCTTCCTTTTGACTGCTTGAAGAATTGCCTCTATAAATACTGGGCAGGACAGCTGCTAGCCTCATGCCTTCGTATGCATTGCTATGGGCGTCTGTCAATGTGCTCACTCGGTATATGCTAGTATCAGTCGGCATGCTCACTCAAAAGTTATTGACATCAGTCGGTATGCTCGCTCAAAAGCTATTAACATTAATCGACATGCTCGCTCAAAAGCTATTGACATTACTCGACATGCTCGCTCAAAAGCTATTGACATTAGTAGACTTGCTCATTTGAAAGTTGTTGACATCTGTCGACAAGCTTGTAATATGACTTAGCAAATGACCTCAGGCTCGTTAAAATGTCAATTTGCATGCTATTACGTCCAAACAAATTTGCGTACTGTGTCTGCTATTCTTATTGAAACCCCAATAAATTTCCTAAATCCGCCATTGTGTTTGTACGTACTAAAAATTCGTGGTTTCCGTTTGGTGAACTAGTTGTAATGTGAGATTCCAGTGGTTTCTGTACGTACTAAAAACAACTTTTTCTGAGGTCGTTTTTAATGATTTCACATAATTCCAATTTCCTGCATGGCTAATGATGAAAATCCTACATTATTATGGTTAGTAAGTGCATTGAACCCTACACGTGAGAGCTAAGAAGGCTTTGATGGTTTGAACTTTTTAGGGTGGTAATTTTGTTTGGGACCACACGTGTACGAGAAGATCATAACCCCTTTTTATCTCTTCTGGGTTCTGCCTCAAATCTAAAAGATCACTACACCACAATGAGTTCACACGGTTATAGCCTTATAGGTGGGCTAGAGGGTGTCGAGCTAGCTACTTCAAATCTGGATCATGTGCCACCCCATTGATTTCTCAGTTCTAATTGGATACATGACACTTTGATGCATAACTTGTTAATTGATTAGAAAATGGAGTTTGATATTGTAAATTTGAAGTTAAAGATATATCTCGTAAGAGTGGTTTCGTCGCAGCACTAGTTATATACAATTTGTGCAAATAATGTAGCACGTGTCAATCGATGCCATGTTAGTTTTGAAGAAAGTCGAGTAACATGATTTTGGCATGCCTTCATATTTTTCAGTCTAAAAGTAAACCTAAACTCCTATTCAACTCATCAATAATGGTTTAAATCAAAGAAAAAATAACCGAGGAAAATGTCATTTACACTTCATAACAAGTTTCCCACACTTCTTCAAAAGCTTATCATGAAGAATGGAAGAAACTCATTTTGGAATGCAATTTATAACGTGCATAAATAAAATAGGAGAGTGATTGATGCACATTTTCTTTTAATTATGGCTCTTGATTTTATTTTATTTTGTTCAATCTAATAATTGAAAATTAAAAAAATAAAGTTGTGAAAAAGCCAAAAAGGTGAAAAAGGTTGTAAATCAATCATTTCCCGTTAGATAATTTCTCATCAAAATTCTATATAACTTTCTCATTCAAATATACTATTTTTTTTTTCTTAAATGGAGAAAGATTAGACGAAATTAGTTATTCGGCAATAGTTGCGTGCGAGACATTTACCTCTTCCAAAGGGGTGAGGGCCATTACCCCTAGAAACCCCCCGCCCGTCCCTCCTCCACCAAATTTATTGATAATAATAAAAATAATATAAGCGGGGAGGACTATGCTAAAACTTTCAAAAGACAAAACAGTAAACGAAAACGATAATAAGCACAAAAGGCAAACATAGTATGCTTTAGGAACAAAAGGCAAACAACAATGGGGTCAGCCTGATGAAACCCTAATTTATCAGTGGATACCAAAGTAGGTTTTTGCTTATGTTGAACCCACTTCAGATAAGTGGAACTCACATACTTTCCATTTTCATGATGAAAGTGGTTAGATTTTAAGGAGTACCCTTTTGCCAAAAAGGCAAAAAGCACAAAGAATACAGTAATTTAACTTTTTGGAACACCAACGAATTTGTTAATGACCAGGCTTAAAAAAACGAAATTGTTAATGTAACGAATGGTAACGTTACAAATTTTTATACTTTTTGCTTACATGAACATCAAATAGAACATACATAAGTCGTTACTCAACTGTTAATCTATTTGTTATCTATATGACTACATACAACAAAATAATATGTCAATTGATAAATAAGTACAAAGAAAAGCCTCTAGGGCAATAAAATTGAAATTGTTACTTAAGGGTAAACCCTAAACATTTAATTTTAAGAAGTACGGATCAGAATGTTACTGACTCTAAATGAAAGGGGTGCAAAGTATTAATCCTAAACGTCACTTAAGCTACGATACACATCAATTACCTAGTTTAAACGCCAAGATACATATCAATGCAAGAATTAGATGCAAAATTAAGACACCAGTTGATGACACAAATAGTTGGTCCAAATTATAAAGAGTAATTACTTTTCATGTAACTACGACGCTTACTCAAGTTATTTTGACGCTAATTAGTTATTAGCCTAGTAATTTTTCTCTCCTCAGTCTAAAAATCATCTTCACCTTTGGACTAAATTAAAATGCCAAAATGTATGCTTCTTTATCCACAACCCAAAAGGGGTCCCAAGATAAGTGTGATAGCCGAAAATGATGATTTACATACAACCCTAAAACAAATTATCATTCACTCTGGTGGAGGAAATTGCAAGTTCACATCAGAGCTACAGTTTTCATAAGTAAGAAAATTATAACCACATTTGACTTTGTTTAGAAACATCGTAATGAATCCAAAGGGATGATGCTCAAATTCCAGGAGGCATAGAAATATGGCAGTCTTGGATTACCCACACCATTATTATTGCAAACCATTGATAACTAGGAGAAGTTTAAAGTGTGCCGGGAATAGTCCGGTACACCAAACATCACAATATAAGTGTTTAACTAGGATTTCGATGGGACAGGACAAGAGATGACGAGTCCATGAACAATATTTCAACTGGGAGATTTTTAACAATTCAGAAGCTGATGATCATTTTTTTGTTGTGGACAGGGATGGTATGTGGTTGAAATTTAGTTGCTTCAGTGTCAGGGATGTCACTGATGATTCTTCTTTCTTCCACATTGTACTCATGATCAATATTGCCACATTAATTGTTCTTAAATACCCAGTTGCAAGTCATCCTTGAAATTTTTTCCAGGATGTTGGACTCAAACGGATCTGCTTTACAATCACGTGATGAAAATTGCAAACAAGATACTTTCTCGTTAGACACAGATGTGACATGAAAATGTTAGAGTAGCTATCTTATGCCGTTAAGTGGAACATGGGCCATCTAACTTTCGAACTCAAAACTTAATTGGGTCCACGGTAGCCCAAAGATATCACAAGGAAAGAATGTGTTTTGGGCTTTCATTTTATCAGAAAGTTCCAAGTTATTTCATTGGGTTAGCACATTGTTGTAATTGGGCTAAGTAGCTGGCACTGCCCATATGATTATTTGGCGCATAAGGATGTTTTGTTTTTGTTTTCATACAACGATATTTGAGAGTGGGAACCTAAGTCATATAAAAAGTGAGTCATAATTAAGTATTGAGTTTGACATCTATGTTTAGCTTGTAAGGCCATCTTTAATTAAAGGCTGGTTAGAGAGCTCATTTTAGCCATTTGGTCCTCTAAGATATTAATATTTTAATGAACAATACATGGTCATATTTGCCTCCATATTCAACCGAGTGCCAAAGGGCTATAGGGCTCGTTTTAGCCCTGTCATAAAAAAACTGTCTCCAACCGAGGGGCAAAGGGCCATAGGGCCAAACATAATTTATTATTTAAATTTAAAAACTACAACAACTTAAATTAAAAAAACTGCAAATTAAATTTAAAAATTACAAATTACATTTAAAAACAATATTAACTTAATTTTTTTAAATTCATAAAAAAAAAAATTTGGCCCAAAAAAAAATAATAATAAGCTCTTTGGCCTTTTTTTGTCCAATGGGGCCCACAAGCTCTTTGGCCTAACCCTCGGTTGGAGACGGTTTTCGGGCTATTTTCGGCTCTCTGGCCCTTTGGACCCTTTGGTTGGAGATAGCCTAACTTTTTGGATTTGGAGATGAATATCACATGAACATATTAACATTGAATATGCATAGTGATTTATTAGTCACTGTGTAACGCAGCAGAACATGTTTCGCAAGCTAAAAATGAAGGCAACAACAAGTAAATTGCAACTTTAATGATTAAGAGCACGCACTAATATACCTAGAGTCTTCATTCTCAATCTCGCTTTTATATCAAAACAATAAAATAAAATAAAAACCATGCAAAAAGAAACAATAGTAGAGACGCTAAACCAATAATTTCGATTTTCTCATTTGATTATCAGGGTTGGAAGTAACACATCCAATACATGGATTTTCTTATGTATATTTTGTTGGCGTGAGTCAACTATATGTTTTAGGAATGTAATCAGAATAGGATTATATGATTGATTCATTGTATATTTGGGATTCTTGTTCCCTAACTTATAGGACCTCTTGTACAATTATGTATATGCCTCCTAGAGAGAAGAATAATATAACGATTCAACTCTACACACATATACATTTATCTTGGCATCAAAGCAGGTTTCGCCATGTCTCTTCCCAAACCAAACCCTAAAACAAGTCAATACGTGCAATCTTCAACAAAGGTTGCATCATACACCAATTTTGGTGTTTTTGAAATTTGAACCCAGAAACCCAAAACCTTTGTGGCTTTGTAATCATCAAAGCTACATCAAAATTTAATCTTACTAAAATCACAACCAACCTGGTGTGATGGCAGAAGAAAGAAAGTCTGGAGAGTTGGTTACCATCCAACCCATGTCTAGTTCAAATGAATCCACCAACTTCAGGGGCGTTCTGTTTGGAATTCAATTGAATGATACGAACTTTAAAGTTTGGTTAAAGATGATGGAAGTCCATATTGCAGGCCTCGGCAAGCATGGATATTTAACTGGGAAGATTCCAGTTGTGGAAGAAGACTCTCTAGGTTACACAAAGTGGGTCACCGAAGATGTGATTGTGCGAGAGTGGCTGTTGAAAACCATGGAACCACACATGCTGAGTCTCTTCATTGATCTTCCGACAACCAAGGATATATGGGAGAATGCAACCCAAATGTTCTACGACAGATCCGACGAGTCTCAATATTATATGTAAGGCTATACGGACTAAACAAGATGGTTGTCCGGTAAATTTATATTTCACATATTTGAAGAGAGTATGGCAAGATCTTAATAAAATACGTCATATCAAGATGGTGTGTGCAACTAATCTTTGAACCTGTAAGGAAGAGCTTTCAAATGACAAGGTGTATGATTTTCCCGCAAGATTAGACAATGGCTTCGACCAAGTCCAGAGTGAAATCAAAAGAATGAAACTTATTCATGGGATTGAAGAGTGCTCCGGTTTGGTTCAACGTGAAGCATAAAGAAAGACAACCATGCTTGGGACAAAAGCCACGACAATGAGCTCTTCTATGGCAATGGTCATCAAGTCCCCATCACCATCCATGCGTCCATCATCCACTGGAACACCACGCCTGAACCATACCTAAGAAGACATCGACAAGGACAAACTTCATTGCAATCACTATAATGGAAAGAGGCACACTGAAGATACATGTTTTGAAATACATGGGTATCTAGAGTGGTACTGAGAACTAAAAAAACAATTGAAAACCAAGGGGAAATGCACATGCCAGGCTAAATTGGTCGAGTCTGGGGCTGGATGGGCTACTATGACAGCAGGCCAAGTAGGATCCAATTGCAACATTGGGAAATTTGATATTGCAACAAGACATTCTGAGCCTAGGTCACACACATTAGTCCACGACTTGGAGGAAAAAGTGGGCCACAACTTGGAGGAAAAATTGCAACCTATAGCGGAGGAAGATACCGACCAGATGCTATCTTTAATTAAGCAAATTTCAAATGAGGATTCGGGTAAAATAGGTATTGTACTCATAGCATCCATTAAACGAGATTCTGGCTAGATAATAGACTCCGGGGTTACTGACCACATGACATACGGCAAATCATTGTTTCACCACATGACTTCCCTACCAAAGGAGAATATTATCATGGAAAATGGCGAAGTTTCTCTTGTTACAGAAGTTGGTTCAATAACCCTTACTCCATCTCTATCTTTGCACAATACACTACTTGTTCCATCATTATCAAATCATTTACTATTTGTTGGTCAGGTTACGAAACAGTTGGATTGTGTAGTATTAATGTTTCCTACTTTTTGCCTACTTCAGGATATCTAGACACGGGCGATCATTGGGCGTGGTACTAAGAGGAGAGGGTTATATTATGTGGAGGATGTGGTACTAGGTGGAGTCAATCAAGTGCGTAGCTGTTACAATAATAAGACCAAGACAAGTTGGTTATGGCATTGTTGACTAGAACATGCATCCTTTGGTTATTTGAAAAAATTACTTCCATCTTTATTTAGTGGCATTTCAGAGTTTGATTTTCGCAGTAATGATTGCATTCTTGCAAAGTCATTGTACTTCGTACCATTTGAGTTTCAATAAAAGAACATTGCCTTTTGAGTTAGTTCACTCTAATGTATAGGGTCCTTCACCAATAACTACACAACATGGTATTCGTTGGTTTGTTATCTTTGTGGATGATTGCACTTGAAGGACATGGCTTTATACAATGAAACAAAAAAGTAATGTTGGTCAAATCTTCCAACAATTTTACCTTATGATTGGAAATCAATTTTGCCTCTTTATTAAAGTCCTCATATCAGATAATGGTGGAGAATATCTTAATTTAGAACTCTCTTAGTTTTTCACGGAGCACAACATTCTTCATGATACTACTTATCCTCAAACTCCACAACAAAACGGTGTGGCGGAGCGCAAGAACATACATATCTTGGAAACCACTCAGGCACTTTTTATTAGAGCTTAAGCTCTTAACACATATTGGGTGGATGTTGCCATTTATTCCGTTTATCTCTTGAACTGAATGCCTTCCCGGGTTCATAATTTTTGCACCCCTATGGAATCCTTGACGGATCATGTCTCTCTACCATCCTCTATCTAGTTATCACCTCGCAATTTTGGATATGTGGCATATGTGCATCTTCAAAAAATATAACATAGTAAAATGGACCCATGTGCAGTTCGTCGTGTGTTTTTGGGATTTAATACCCAACAAAAGGGATACCGGTGTTATCATCCATCTACTAGGCGTTTATATGTCACTATAGATGTCACATTCTTCGAAACTGAAATGTTATTCACTACCAATCAAACCCACTATACTCGTCAAGGGGAACTGGTTAGTACAAATGATGAATATATGTGGTTTGATATACCGTTGAAGCTGTCCAATAGACAGGTTGAAATTAACCAAGAAAATATTAGTGAGCAGGCAACAGAATGTAGCAGTGGACTGAGAAGAGAACCTTTGAGTATCCCAAGTTTTAACTTAATCACCAACCTAGGCCTGCTTGTTCAAGGCCTAAGCACTAACCCACACGCTGACTGTGGGGAGCAAGCTGTGGAATGCAGCAGTGGACCGAGATGAGAGTCTTTGACTCGGCCTGTAGATGAGCCTGAATTGTTTGGGTCAGCAAGTAAGAAAATTGATAGCACCGAAACAGCAGACCTAGCAAATAATAACCCTCATTCTCCTCTACCAGTACATGCTCATCTCCCCAATGATATCCAAGAGGCACGTTCTCATAATTCGAGTATTATTGAAAGTTCTTATGTCTTACCTCATAGGCAAAACCATGGTAAACCACCTGACAGATTTTCTCCGGATGGAAAAGTCAGATATGCAATTGCACAGTATGTATCAACACATTGATTATCACCTAAGTATCAAGCTTTTGTGAATCAAATGGCTAGAGTCAAGATCCCAACCAAAGTGGAAGAAGCCCTGCAATATCGTCATTTGATAGAAGCCATGGAAGTCGAGATAGAGGCCTTACAAAGAAATGGTACATGGAACGTGGTACCACTACCACATCGGAAGAGACCGGTGAGATGTAAATGAGTATTCACCATAAAGCACAAAGCAGGCGAATCCATAGATATATACAAGGCAAGATTGGTCGCTAAAGTGTACACACAGACGTTTGGAGTTGATTATCAGGAAACAGTTGCTCTAGTTGCAAAAATGAATATTATTCGAGTTCTTATGTCCATAGCTGCTAACTTTGATTGACCCTTGAAACAGTTTGATGTGAAAAATGCCTTCTTACATGAAGATCTGGAATAAGAAGTATACATGGATTTTCCACCTGGATACAAAGTACCAAATGGAGCTGGAAAAATGTGTAGACTTCGAAAGGCTCTTTATGGACTCAAACAATCATCTAGAGAATGGTTTGGAAGGTTCACCCAAGCAATGAAGAGCTATGGCTACAAACAAGGGAATGCAGATCATACATTGTTTATCAAACGCATGTGAGGTAAAGTCACTTTGTTCATAATCTATGTGGATGATACGGTAGTCACATGCGATGATACATAAGAGATCGATGATACATAAGAGATAAAGAGACTGCAAAATTATCTTTCCTCAGAATTTGAGATGAAGGATTTAGGGGGCTTGAAATACTTTCTCAAAATTGAAGTTGCTCGTTCTCGTGATGGTATTTACTTATGTTAGCGGAAATATGTGCTAGATTTTCTCTTTGAAACTGAGATGTTGGCATGTAAACCAACAGAAACCCCCATCGTACAGAATCATCACCTGGCAATATACCAGGATCAAATTCCAACTAACAAGAAGAGGTACCAGAGGTTAGTAGGTAAGCTAATTTACTTATCGCTTACAAGGCCAGATATTGCATATGCAGTTAGTGTTGTAAGTCAGTTTATGCACTCTCCTAGTGAGGATCATATGGCAGCCGTAATGCGTATATTGAGTTATCTGAAAGGTGCACCTTGGAAATGGTTGATTTTCAGGAAGCCTGGACATATGAAGATAAAAAGGTATATTGATGCTGACTGGGCTGGGAACATTACTGATCGTTGCTCCACGTCAGGTTACTTTACATTTGTGGCAGGAAATCTCTTGTAACTTGGAGAAGTAAAAAACAAAACATGGTGGCCAGGCCCACAGCCGAGGAGGAATATCAAGGTATGGCACATGGGATTTGAATTGTTATGGATCCAGATTCTTCTGACTGAAATAGGATTTAAGCCTCGGGAGTCTATGTTGTTATACTGTGATAATCAAGTAGCGAGAAAGATAGCCAACAATCCAATCCAACATGATTGTAAGTAACATATGGAAGTGGAAGGACATTTTATCAAAGAGAAGTTGGACGTTAAGCTGATTGACATTCTGTATGTGAGGTCTGAAGAACAGTTAGCTGATGTGTCAACTCATGCAGTGTTAGTGAAGGTTTTTCAAGACTCACTCGACAAGTTGGGCTTAGGTGATATTTACGCACCAACTTGAGGGGGAGTGTTAGCGTGAGTCAACTATATGTTTTAGGAATGTAATCAGAATAGGTTTACATGATTGATTCATTGTATATTTGAGATTCTTGTTCCCTAACTTATTGGACCTCTTGTACAATTATATATATGTCTCCTAGAGAGAAGAATAATATAACGATTCAACCCTCAACACATATACTTTTATTTTATTTAATTAATTACAAGTTGACCTGTTGCAGGCAGGATCGGATTCGCGGCTTGTGAGCCAAATGGAATCACTTGCATTTGTTTCACTATTCCGATGCCATGTCCACTGTGCATGGGTTGCATTCACTACAACCAATTGCCCGTGCCCAAAGCTTGCCTCCCTGAAAGCCGATATTTCGGGTTTCGGATTCAAATACCTGAAATATTAAAAAATAAATAAATAAATAAAAATAAAAAGTGTCAGTTTGCGACAAGAAAAATGTATGAAATAATTAAGGAACCCATGGAAAGAACTGCAACTAATTAAGCCAACTTAATTACTTGCTAGCAAAGCCTTCACGGTTGCCACCATCTCCAGTGGTAATAAGTACTGGACCACAATTATTAGCTTGATCCTTGTGAACGCGAGTCTAAAACAACAAAGTAAAAAAAATATCATTAGTAATATATTCAACCAAATCAAGTAATTAAAAGCAATCCTAATTGATTTCGGATGTATATGTGAATTTTTGTAAGAGTAGTAGGCTCAAAACGAGTGATTATCGTCATATTAACTTGTCAACTAGTTAGTGCATCAACGTCACTTTTTACATAGTATGACCAACTAATGGATTTGCTAATGTAGTTACTTATGTGGCAAAAGACATGATTAAGTACATGTTTATTAGTGTGTCATGCTCTGTTCATTAACGACTTGATTTGCATGTGATTATTGTTAGAGGGTGTTGGGTTTTCACCCCTGCGTCCCAGGTTCGAAACTCTCCCTCTCATAATTAAACTATTGTAATAATTTTGAACTCTTTCCACTTAATAATAATAAATTAAAAAATAAAATAAATGACTTAATTAGATAGGGCAAAATGTGATAGGCTCTAACATTACAAGTGAAGGAAAATACTTACAAAACGCTCGTCGGCATGTACATGCCCTGCATAAACCACATCAACACGAGCTTGATAGAGCAAATCTTCCATGGCCTCCTTCATGCCAACAGATTCAGACTCACCCTGATGAGCTTTATTAGAATTGTGCCAAGGAGCATGGATAAGCACGATGATCCACGGCGTCCTCCCCCTGTCGACCTTTCCCAAATCCGCTTGCAACCACTGATACTGTGCAGAACTAGGATCAAAATCAGTGTACGACCCCAACATGATCACACGAACTCCGGCTACATTGAATGAGTAGTAGAGGTTTGAGTCTGATCCGCTCTCTTCATATGGCATGTGCCACCGCGCATTGTATGCGGTGAAGGCATGCGGGTGGAAGATCCGGATCTTTTCGACCTCGTGATTGCCTTGTGTGACCATCCAAGGCCGTTGGCTTGCCAGTGGCTGCACCAGACGGCCAAATGAGTCCCATTTACTTTGGCGCAAGTCTGCATAGGATAAGTCTCCTGGTAGTAACAACATGTCGTGGTTTGTTTTGGCTATGTGTTGGAGGGTTGAGGAGGTCCATTCAGTTTGTCCAAGATCACCTGCCAAGCATGTAGGTAGATGGTTAATTTCATTCATTTAATTTTGTTTAATTAAGCATATATGTGCTACTAAATATTTACACATACCTACGACTGCAAATGTGATAGGGAATGCTGCAGGCGGGGTTTTGAAACTGAACTCAGGATCCGAATGAGAGGAGCCACAGCGGTAGTAGTACTGCATGTTGGGTTTCAACGGACCGATAACGACGTCGTGAATATCCCCATACGTGTATATTATTCCGTAGGTGTAGGAACACTTGTATTTCCAGTTGCAGTGCTTTCATAAACACCTGGAAATGATCCATATACCACTGTTGCCGGACTAGGGATGTCTGTGAT
Organism: Pyrus communis; assembly: GCF_041283825.1. NCBI lineage: Eukaryota > Viridiplantae > Streptophyta > Magnoliopsida > Rosales > Rosaceae > Pyrus > Pyrus communis. Next base: position 24,977,796 of record NC_142578.1, read on the forward strand.
CCATGCCACCCTCATTCTGTCCTCGCCTACTACTGAAGTATGCACCTGCATGTGCACATAATCAGCAGATATATTAGCTACGGCTCATTTAAATATGGACCATCTAATAAGAGCATGATGTTTTAAATCTCTAATTTTTATTTATTTAATGTTCATCATTTGGTCTAGAACCATTACTGATCTTCAATTTATTGGAGTAGATAATTTCTAATAAATAAAAAACAAAAGGGCTTTAAAGCCTTACTAAAAAAAGAAAAAAAAGAAAAATTGGATACGGTGTGGAAGGCAATATTTTTTTTTCTAGAACACACAATATTATCTACACTAGGTAGAATACCATCATACAGTAATACTAAATGACGACGTTAAGGGAAATTAAATCTTCTATATGCAACACTTCCCATTTGACCTTTTATGTCACATATGTCTATTCCCATTCATTTGACTAAACCATTTTTAAATATATTTTTGGAATTGACTTTTAATAAAAATGCAAGTAAATTTCAGTAAAACACTCGAAGTGTTTTCTACGAGAAGCACTTAATTGATAGTGCTTGCAATAAACATTTCAAGTGATTTTGGAATTAATAATTTTTTCAAAAAACGTTTTCAATTGAAAACACTTCCCAACAAGCTCTTAATTCTTTTCTTGTGGTTGGTAAGTAAATAAGAAATTAAACAGATTTCTTCATTCTGGTAAAATACATGTTGGCCTAATTCACCACTGTCCAAGCCTACAATTTTGCTTTCAAATTCCCCAGAAAAATAAAAACTACTTATTCTTTTTTTTTTTTTAAATTAAATTAAATTATGGGCAGAGAAAAAAAACTTGTATCAGTTTATTAAAATATTAATAATAATAATTGAACAGTACCTGTATTGGAGAAGCAGAACCAGGATCATCCACAGGGGCGGAGAGGTTCTTGCGAGGCGGTGGGCGATTATAACCTTTGACAAATGCACCAAACAACACCGGCAAAGCCAGGCCAATTAACGTAAAAACAGCGAGAACCAGTCCCGGCCAGCGTTGGACGTCCGCCATGTTTAACGTTTAAGACTACTCTCGAACTCTGGCTAATTTCACCAGAAAATGATCTAGAAAGCGAATGTCTGCTTCTTTCCTCTTCCTCGTATAAATAGAACAGAAAATGCCAATTTAACGATGGAACAACACATCGCGGTTGGTACGTGATACGTGGGACGTCGCACAATTGGACACGTCTCCAAAAGGCATAACATAAGCTGAGCAAATTTGAGTCGTTCGATGGGTTTTTCATATTTTGAGTGTGAAAATGCTTAGCCACTTGGGCTGCCGATTTCGTCACCGATTTGGCGATTGTTGAGTCCGGACATTAGTTAGTGTTTGTTGTTTTGGGGGTGTGTTGCGGCCACCGTTTCATTGCCTTTCACTTTGGCAGTAGCAGGATTTTTTCAGATCCCATGTATGTCGGCATTTGGCAAGTTGGAACCGTGGAGATTTAGCATTTTCAATATCTCCAATGGATGGATTAGAGGAAGGAAGTGCGATATCCATCAATGCTTAAAGATGATAGGGTGCTTTAGAGGGTATTTCAATTCAAAAATGTTGGGGTGGAAAAAAATACCGAAAATTTCAAACCGAACCGAAAAAATCTCAAACCAAAAATTCCGAAAATTTCGGTACCCAATCCCGAATCCATCCCGAAATTTCGGTATGGGAATTGGTCTCACATTTTCATTCATTCGGTAATCCCGAACTGAACCGAAATAAAAAATATATATATTATTTAATTTTGAATATATATTTGGAATTGTAATAGCGGTCGGATTTGGTTGAGATTTAATCTCAACCGTTGAATCCAAATAAAACCCTCACTCAGTCACTCACTCTCTCTCTCTCGACCTCACCTCACCATGCTCTCTCATCCTCGCCAATTTCTCTTGATTTCTCTCCTCCTTCTCATTTGCCATCTTCGAATCTAACCACATCACACTCACACAAGTGACTCACCTCTCTCTCGACTGACCTCTTTGATCTCTATCTCTCGACTTCCCATCCCTTACTAAAAAACACGTTGCAGGAATGGCAGCAACTTAGGTGATAGCATCGTCGATCCTCACCAAGAGTTTTGTTTTGTTTGAAGGACTCAAATCTTTAAGCCTTAAGTTCACTCAGTCTTAGACTCTCTCTGTCTCTCTATCGCTCCTTCTTGAATTCGAAACTCAACAACCACCAACCCTTTCACAATCTGACTCCAACAAACTCTCTCCACTCCGGCCACCACCACACCTCATGGCTTCATCCCCCACCATCGATTCTCTCCACTCTCTCTGTGTGTGGGGTTTCGAATTAAGGTTTCGAATTGGGGGCTCGAGTCAGGAGGAGGATACGAGTCCGTCTGACTATCTCTTCATTATGTCTCTCTCTCTCGACTCATTGTCACTCTCTTATTTCAATTTAGGTTTTTAATGTAGGTTCATATGATTTCAATTTCAATCTAGATGATTTGGATTTTGATGCACGTTCGGTTTCGGGAGTCCTGAAATTTCGGTTCAAGATCGGTCGTCGGATTCTCATCCTGAAAATTTTTAGTTTGGGATTTGATATGTCATTTCTGGTTCAGTATCTCATACCGAACCAGCCCTAAAAAAATGGAAGAAGAAATTAACTTGTATAATCATAAAACATTTGGAAAATGACAAAAAGACACATCATTTTTTCTTTCTACACACATTTATTCAATTTTGTTACTTATTTTTATTTAATTTATTCAATATGATGACAAAAAATTTAAAAAAAAATGTATAAAGCTAAACAAATCAGCTCTCAATGTGATTATGCTAAAAAGGTTGATAATAATACATGAGCAAATCCACACTTCAGATTTTTTGTCAAAGCTTTATAAGGTATTATACTGAATTGATTTCCCTTCTAAAATGGGCAGACTATTTCCTAAAACAATTCAACTCCCTTCTCAAAATGGGCCACTAATACCACTGTTTTAGTGACATGTAAGTAACTAAGTGAGAGGATTTAAATTTAATTTTGCAAATAACGAGTTTAAGACTAAATTTTTGATGACCCATTGTATGGGTTAGCCCAACCCTTTTTTCCAATAGAGTGATTCTTTAACTTAGTTTGACATTGTTGTGCTGTGAGAAAATCATTTTTGAAAGTGCCGTGTGAGATGCTAGATGTGATAAAAATAGCCTAGCATTTGGTAAACAAAATTTTAAGTCTGTTGTGAGTACAATCAACAGTTTTTTAATGTTTAGTAAATTTTGTGTAAAAATAGTGTCAGATATGTATATGACTAAAAAAGAACATTTTTTGGAAATAATTTTTCAAATAGTAATGAGTATTTTCTCAAAAAAAGATACAAATGATAGAATACTATTTGAGATCACCTCATAGTAACGAGTAGCTTCTAACTTTTCTAAAGAATAGAAAACTTAAGATAGGTGTAAAGAAGCCTAGTCAAGCCGCGTAGCAAGGTGCTCAAACTCAGCTTAAGCTCAAAAGAAAGAAAAAAAAAAAAAAAAAGTACTTTTTTTTTTTGAAAAGCGAAAAAAAAAAAAAAGTACTTCCACGGTTCCAGTTATGCTCAGTTCCGGTCCTATAAATATTTTGATTCATCGATGAGCAATGTTCTTTTCATGTTTTAAAATGTCATATGAATTTGAAACCATTTATTCAAATTTTCATTGATTGGATCACTATTTCAGATTAATGATCTGCGTTATTTAACACATAAACATACGATATGTATTAAAAGTTAGCTTTAAAATCGTTCCACGTCAAACCTTACAAAGAAAGGGATGTTATTCGAGATCGCTATGTTTGTGTGTGCATAAAATGCTGTAACGTGATCTTATCATTATACGTCTTATGGTATGGAAGAATAATATATGGTTGATATATATTTAGAATATAATTCTATAATTTCTGACACATCTCGGATCGATTCCGCCGTAGTACGATATTATCTGTTTTGAGCTTACTATTCCATCATGATTTTATTTCTGGGAACTCACGAGCAACTTCCCAGTTGTCTGTTTTGAGCTTACTATTCCATCATGATTTTATTTCTGGGAACTCAAGAGCAACTTCCCAGTGGGTCACTCATCCTGGGATTGCTCTCGCCCAAACTCGCTTAACTTTAGAGTTCCGATGCAATCCGAAACCAATGAGTTCCCAAAATGCCTCGTGCTATAGGAGGTGGGCATGTACATATAAAGCACATCACCCCCTCTTCGTTGATCGATATGGGATGTTATAATTTGAATGTAATAATTATACCACGTGATAGTGTTCATAGTACACTAAAAAATTTCTGGCTTTTGATGAACTGGTCTAATGTACAAAACTTGCTCTCATTGAAAGACATTTTGATATATTATATATCTACTGAAGAATATGCCTTATGTTTCTTAATATGGCACATTATGATCTGTTAAATAATTACAGCACAAAGGTATCTTCAACTGACATATCCATTAAGTTAGTTAATACTACTTTTCAGGATGGATTGAGTGCTTGGAAATAAAATGTATCTGCACGTCAATGAAGGAAATTTGTTGCTGGCAAGTCACCTAATCAAGTTAGCAACCTCTTGTCATAAGTTTCGAATCGAGGACTTTTAAAGCCTAAAATTTACCGGCCCACCGTATTTTTTCTCTTCTATTTTTGGCCTTTTTGGCGTGGGTAAAACAGGACATGTTCTTAATTATCTCTTACTGCGTATCATCATTTATCAAATGTCATGTGTAGGGTGTGCCCTGTAAGTCTAGGGCCGGCCAGGCTCAATCTCTTCATATAATGTCTTGTTTAGTTACAAGCTCATGCAATTAGACTCGGCCTTACTTCAAATGATCACTAAACTGATGATATTAACCAAGTTAATTAAAAGATTAGAGCCAAGCAAAGCCCAATCTGCATTAATAATTTATGCTGGATAGAACTATCCTATAGATATAAAGATTGAGAATCCTAGAACGTCAGTGGCTTTGCCGCAAGTATTGCCATACTTACACGCCATTGCAATCTTATTATTCTATCCATTTTTTCAAACCGGCCCCCTCAACCCTCTTATATATCTCTCCAAGGCTCTGGAAATATTCGTATCCAATAGCTCTCACAAAGCAAAAATGGAGAAATTATATCGTCATGTATTCTCTCTTCTCCTAATCATCTGTCTCTTCCCTCAACATCTAAAATCACAAGATGATGATTTTGTTAGACAACCTCCTCGCGAAGTAATATTCACCCATCACACTGGTTCCGATGAGGACCCTCAACAGGTACAGTTTATGGGTATTCTAACAGTTTATATGTCTAATTGTCCGGACGGTAATGATAGTATCTTGTACATGAACCGGCAGCTCACTATTTCTAAGTAATGGGGAAGAAAACCGAAACATGCTATAATTTTGAGCTCAGAAAAAACAGTTAACACCCGACTATTATAATTTCTTGTTGATTGTTTTCTTAACGTCGTATTAGGTGCATATTTCACTAGTGGGAAAAGATCATATGAAAATTTCATGGGTTACTGAAAGCATGCATGTTAAATCACTTGTGGAGTATGGAAAGGTATCTGGGATATATGATGGGAAGGCAACTGGAGAACACACATCATACAAGTACTTTTCCTACAGCTCCGGGAAGATCCACCATGTTACCATTGGTCCCTTGGAGCCTGCCACTACATACTTCTATAGGTGTGGAGGTTCAGGCCCCGAGTTCTCCCTCAAGACACCCCCACAAAAACTTCCCCTTGAATTTGCAGTGGCCGGTAAGTTAAGTTACATTTTTTTCTTTCAAATTAAGATAATGTTATGTTGTCAGAATCTAAATTTTAAACACACCTTTAACAGGATAAAATTTTCACTATCGCAAGAAATTTATCGATCAATAATTTTGAGTGGAGATTTAGTAGCTTGTCACATGAAATGAACTATCGATGAGCGTCTTTCTGGAATTAGAAGGAATGTTATGTATATATTTGGGGAGTACGATAGAGTTGGTTAGTTAGCTATTTATAGTTGCTTTCAGTCCAAGCGGAATGACAACAAATGTTGGAGATGAATGTAAAACACTCGTTAGGAAAAGTTGCAAGTTTCGCAAACTTTTTAGCTGCGTCTTCGAAACGTTTATTTTGAGTCGTACTGTCGTGGGACTGGCCTTGTTTATTTAAGTAAACATTGCAAAAACCTAATTAAAACTGTAAGAAATAATCTGACATTTAAAAATAAGAAAAATTAATAAAAATGATTTGAAAACTTTGAGTTTTAACGATAAGGACAAAATAAAGGGTAAAATGATTAGTACCAGAATTTAATTTTTAGTGTAAAAATGTGGTTTTTCATGAAAATGAACAGTATTAGGAGTTTTTTGTTAAAATTCTTTTAAAAATAGAAGAAGATGAAGTTTTAGCCGATTTCAATAGTAAGTTTCTCCTCTCTATCCGATACACAATGCTCAAACAAATAATAAGTCTTTGGTTCAATAATGAGCGTATTTTTTTGTGACAACAATGTCCATTATTTATAACATAACACTCTAATGATTCTCCTATATATTAGAATCATCGCAGAAAACCATCAAAAAAATCCATATTTTATATATTTATATATATATATATTACAGTTCCAATATAAAATTCTATTCGTATAAGAAAAAGGACAACTTCTAGCTTTCAAACAAGACTTTTCCGTATCTATTTGAATTAATCACTACAGCCGGCTCTAATAACTAATTCATACTCATACTCTAACAAACACAACATATCAGCGCTTTTGACCAAAAAAACACGTCAGCTTGCATGTTTGCAAGTTTATATTTCTTTTTCATTTTAATTTTAGAGGCCTGCTTGATTCTGCAACAATGGGTTGGCTGAAATGACCATTTAACTGTTTCATGGGTACTAAATTAATTAGATTTTATCGATATATTGTTCATATTTGATCGGTAATGTCGTTGAGATTTAATTAATATGTGGTCGTCATTTTAAATTCAATTAATTCAAGTATTGAAGTTTGTAAAATCATCATTTCAGTCACTCTCTCTTAATTATGTGCTATCTAAATGTAAATAAACCTTTATCTTATGAAAGAAAAATTAATCTTGGTAAGGGATGAATCTTATATATGATTGGGGTCTTCCTGAATCAGCAGTAGCCCTATCTATTTATCTTCCGATAAATCAACTCTGGCATAAAAAGAATGGGTTTTGCTCAAGTGGAACAATATATATAATCAGAGACTTGAGACCAAAAGCTTAGCTTCAGATTCACTTTCCTTAACTTTGTGATTATATGGCTTTTATATAAGGATTAATATTTTTTTTTTTTTTTGTCAAAGGGATTAATATGTTTTGGATTCATATATATTTGTGTGTGTGGCTTTGAGAATATTCGCCACTCATTCACCTTAGACCTCATAATTTTGTAGAAAGGCCTAGTCGGTCTTGAAGAAAATAGAAATATTTTACCTTTTATTTGGGCAACAATGATAAGCTACGCAAAGGACAATTCGAACTCAGGTTCATTATAGGAGCACTTCCAATCTAATCCATGTCGCTTAAACCAGCCGTTTATATAATAACATATGAGAATAACCCAACATTAGAGCGTTCCTGTTCTTCGATTTGGTGTATTGGTTGACAAGTCCAAAGCCAACCCTGTAGGGAGCCCAGTAAGGCTACCGCCTTAAACACCCAAATTCATATGCATACATATTAAATACAGTAATCCTGGTTCGAAATTATTAAACTTAATGGTTTGCCAACCCTACAATATCAAGGTCGGCCTTGCGTCTGTCACATTAATTTGTTATAAGATCGAAGTTTGGTAAATGTAACATTGCTCATGTGTGTGTGTGTGTATGTTCATGTGTTGCTTTCAGGCGACCTAGGTCAGACTGAATGGACTAAATCAACCCTACAACACATCGGAGGAATGGACTACGATGTGCTTCTCCTCCCCGGCGACTTGTCATACGCTAACTCACACCAACCCCTCTGGGACTCCTTCGGCCGCATTGTCGAGCCCTACGCCAGCAAACGCCCATGGATGGTCACAGAAGGCAACCATGAAATCGAGAGCTTCCCTCCTGGCTTCATGGCCTACAATGCCAGGTGGCGGATGCCCTACCAAGAGAGTGGGTCCACCTCCAACTTGTACTACTCTTTTGAGGTTGCCGGGACCCACGTCATCATGCTGGGGTCCTATGCTGAGTTTGATGCTGAGTCGGATCAGTACAAGTGGCTTCAGGCTGATTTAGCGAAGATTGATAGGAAGGTGACGCCGTGGGTGGTTGTGCTTCTGCATGCACCTTGGTATAATACCAATACTGCCCATAAGGGTGAAGGGGAGAGCATGAGGCAAGCAATGGAAGAGTTGTTGTACAAGGCAAGGGTGGATGTGGTTTTTGCAGGGCATGTTCATGCGTATGAACGATTTGTAAGTTGGATTAATTTGATTCCTTACGTGCAAATTCGTTAACATTAATGAATGGCTAATAGTGTATAATATGATTAACTTTGTTAATGATTGATGCATGAAAACTGGGGTTTCTAACATTGTTAACCATATAATGTTGCAGACTAGGGTTTACAACAATGAAGTTGATCCATGTGGTCCGGTATATATGACCGTTGGTGATGGTGGAAACCGTGAAGGACTAGCGTTAATGTAAGTACTCTTTATTTTAGGTCAAGATTTTGTGTTGCTAGGATGTTATTATGATTGTTGATACCTTGATGGTAACATTAAAAGTTGTTCGTGAGATTATAAAGACACTTCAAAAATTAAAAAAAAAAAGAAAAAACGAAACCATCTTTTACATTCATTCTGCATATTCAAACATATGTAGGTTAGACTTGTTGGTTACGACATACACCGTGCCCGTCTCCTTGCACCTAAGTTTGAATTTATCTCTCCAAAGATTTAACGGACCATAGCTACATAATCTTAGAAGATAGTGTGTGTGTGTGTGTGTGTGTTAATTTTCCATTCATAATAACCAAACTTTTAACCATCTTTATAAATGTAGGTTCGAAGATCCGGCTTCCCCTCTGTCTTTGTACAGAGAGCCTAGTTTTGGACATGGAAGACTCAGAATAGTAAACGAAACACACGCATTTTGGGGATGGCATCGAAACAACGACTCAAACTCCGTTGTAAAAGACCAACTCTGGTTAGAAAGTTTGAGCAGCTCCAAGGCATGCTTACATCCTGGGAACCAGAAGGTGGGTTCATCATCCGTTAACGATGAATTATAGGCTCACATGTTACACACAAAGTATACAATATCTTAGCCTTCTTGTTTTTTATCTCGCAAAGATTGGAAGTTACAAGGTTTCTGTGTGCAAATATTTATAAATTCTTCTTTTGTAATTAAGTGCAAGGTGTGGATTATTACCTTTGAGTTCTTAGTTTATTATCATGTTTCTGTATTGGATGCTTTGTAAAAAAACAAGTTTGTGTAAATTAAACATCAGATTGTGTTTTGTCTTGGATTGTGATTTTTCTGTCTAAAAATCAACTGTTGTAATTAATCTTGTTGGTCCTGAAAACGTTTGCAAAAGAAGCAGATTTACCAACGTGAGTAAAGCTAATTGGTCTAGACGGTGAACGTGTTTCCTTACGTAGAAGTTTGAATCCATCTCCATTCAAATTAGAATTGTTTAAATTACCGCATTGTTGCGAAATAATTAGAGACAACTCAGAAGCTAGCATTTGTGATGTCAACAAAATACTCAAACGTACGACAAATGGGTTAGATTCCTATTGCAAATTGCAAGACGACCAAAGTCATGCCCATATAACTCATTGTTTGTTAGTCTTTCCTTTTCCAAGGAAACATGACGTGATGAGTAAGTATGATCATATTCATACACTATTACTAGTGGGATGTGTGCTTGCATTTCAGTGTCGATGATTATGAACATCCAAACCCTAGTGATTCGCTTTTTGAACACGTGACGAATATCTATTGGACAAATGATATCATTAAAATTATGTCTTAGTTCCAAAAGGGTTTTTCTCTCAAACATGGCCACAAAGGCAAGTCTAAAAAACCTAAAAGACGGATCACTCCCCACCGAAAATTCTTCATAAAACACCAGCTAAAGCCAAACTCAAACCCATTCTTAGGCCTAGTTTGGTACTGAGGTGATTCTAAAAAAAACTAGTATAAAAAAAAGCTGGGAGCTGTTTTTGTGTTTGGTAAACAAGCCAAAAACAAGAAGCTGCAAAACCCAGCTTTGAAAAATTGGTTTTTTTTCACATCTGTTTTACATAAAAGCTTACCAAACACTATAATACTCTTTTTTTTTTTTTTTCAAAAGCACTTTTACAAAAAAGTTTACCAAACACTCTGCTGCTTTATTTCATAACTGCTTATTCTCACAGCACAACAGAAGCAACTTTTTTTTCAAAGCGCAGCAATACCAAACCATCACTGCTGGTTGAAAGGTGGCAAACATGCAAATCCAAAGAAAGTTGCCACATTACAATCGCAATACCGAGAAAGATCGGGTACTGTAAATAAGTCAAAGAAACTCAAAGGACGCGTTGGTGGGCTGGCATGAATTGTCATGGATATGACTTGCAGTATTGGACTGAATTGGATGAGACTTAACTGGATTTATGTAAGATTTCATATCGCTCAGGGGTGGGGATCATGTAAGCCTTATACATATATTCTCATCTCTACCTAGCACGAGCCATTTTTGGGAGCTCACACGAGAACTTCCTAGTGCTTCACCTTTTGAGAGCTCACTGGCTTCGGGTTCCGTAGGAACTCCAAAGTTAAGCGAGTTCGCGCGAGAGCAATCCCTGGATGAGTGACCCACTGGGAAGTTCTCATATGAGTTCCCAAAAACAAAACCGTAAGGGCGTGGTAGGGGCCAAAAACGAACAATATCGTGCTACGGTGGAGTCGAGCCCAGGATGTGGTGGGGGCCTGAGCCTGGATGTGACAATTTATGCCCGTTGTCTGGTACTCACTAAGCCAGCGTGACTGGACTAACTATGGTTATTAATTTTTTAAAATAATTAAACTTTCAATGTTTTTCAACATAAGACAAACTTTTAATAAAATTAATCAGAAAAATAAATTAAGGAAACTAAATTAAAAAATAAAAAGATACCACCATCAATGACTTGCGACCCACACCTGAAAAATCACATCTCCGATTCACCAGAACAAAGGAGATGAGAGAAAGTCGCACAACCGAAGAGGTTAGCTAGCCGGAATTGTCGCCGAAGTGGAGGAAGAACGCTGGAATTTGTTGCCATAACAAAGAAAGAAGAGAGGACGACAACGAAGACTGAGGGGATCAGCTTTGTAAACCATGGTCATGTCAGATTACAAAACCCGTCATTATGGACTCAAATTTCGAATTTTAAATCTATGACACAATTTACTCATCAAACATGGGCTTAGTTACAATTTAGTGTCTTACTTTTGATCTTTGAGATTTGAAATTGATAGAAGTGATCCTTGAATTTATCCACCATCGATCATTTGTTATACTAATCTCAAAAACAATTTTAGCTAAAAAACCTAAAAGAAAATAATTTGTCCTAACCAACCCATGGCCCAAACACTCAAGTAGCGCAACGAACTAGTGTTGTGATGAGATCCATCAAATCTAGAGGGAATGGTAGCGACAGGCGTAAAGGGCCGAGTGATTGATTCGAAATTGTGGAAGAGTATGAGTGAAAAAAAATCCTAAATTCGGGCCAAGTAGCCCTAGTCATCTTCATTTTCCATGTAAGGAAAACTAATGACAAGAGTTTGAAAATTTTAAGTTTTAATCAAAGGGACAAAAAGTGTTGTAAGTGAATACTACTGTAGACATTGAAATTTCGGTGAAATGAATATTGACCAATAATTAAAATTTCATCGCTCACTTGTCACATAAATTTTACACATAGCGTGTGACTCAACAAAAAATCGAGATAAATCGGAAAAGTCATCAAATAGGACACGTGTCAACAGATGGCATAAATGATTTATTTCATCTGAATATTATATTCAAAATTAGGCCTTGAAAATTTCTATAAATAGAAGCCAATTTCATTCATTTCATTTCATCAATTCACATCACACCAAAACCTTGAAGTTTTGAAACTCTAAAGCTCTCAGGCAAATCCCTAATCATCAAGAAAGCCCTCTTCGTTCTTCGTCAAATCCTCCTTCAGGATCAAGCCCCGACGGTCCTTGAAAACGTGTTCATCGTTCATCATCCGTTCATCCTAAGATCAAGCCCCAACGGCCATTTGGAACAACAAAATCAACAAATCCACACATCCAACCATTCTTCAAGATCAAGCCCAAAAGCCCTTGAAGAAATCCACACAACCATTCTTCAAGATCAAGCCCCGACGGTCCTTGAATAAAGTGTTCATCGTTCATCATCCGTTCATCCTAAGATCAAGCCCCAACGGCCCCTTTGGATCAACAACATCAATAAATCCGCATAACTGTTCATCCTAAGATCAAGCACCATCGGCCATTTGGATCAACAACATCAATAAATCCACACACCCGTTCTTCAAGATCAAGCCCAAAAGCCCTTGAAAATCCGTTCATCAACCGTTCATCCTAAGATCAAGCCCCGACGGCCCTTTGGATCAACAACCCATCCACATATCTACATTTTACCAAGATAGAATCAGATGATCAAATTGTAAAAGAGATTGTAACCCCAAAATCAATACAAAATATTATTTTGTACACGTGTTTTTGTTTCAGGAAAATTCGTGTTTACAACTACCATAAGTGATTTTTTAGAGTATAATTATCATTTTTCGTTAAAGTGAACAATATCGACAAAGTTTCGTTACAATATCCTTTTCTAAAAGCACACAACATGGCAGATCATTTTCCATTTAAGCAAGCCAACATCAAACCGTACCCTACAAGGTTATGTGTTGCAACTTGATTTGCCGACAGGGATCAATCGAAAGGCAGATAATTTTCCATTTAAACAAGCCAACATCAAACCATACCCTACAAGGTTATGTGTTGCGACTTGGTTTGCCGACAGTGATCAATCGAAAGGAATCCTTTTTCTACGGTAGTGAAAATGAGTTAAATCCTGACGACGTGAATCAAACTTTGTTGGTGATTAATCTAACAAAATCTATTATTTGACAAAAAAAAAAAAAAAAACAATCGAAAGCAAGACGCACCATGAGACGACGATGGAAGATTAAATCGAAAGAGAGACGAATCAACACTGAAATCTACCCGAAATTTCACTCCCAAACAAGAAATTCGTTTTTTTTTTTTTTTTTTTTTTTTGGTTTTTTAACTTACAAGCCAAATCCCACAATAACTTATAGTAAAAGCTAATATAAAATTAAATTAAAAAGCTAGGGGAACAGAAAATATATTTATATCAGCTTAATTCCCACGCGTGCTCGATGAACGGCCCTGATCATATCGTCGGTTCCGCGGACAGCCTGATTGATTGAAACCCGCCGATCACCGATTTGAATTTTGACAAAGGTGTTAAGATCCGACGGCCCGGATCAAATCTTCTCGAGCTTCTCGGCTATGACCAAAGGGTTGCTCCTGGCGATCTCCTCCCTCCCGAGGGTCTTGAAATCGAACGAGCACGCGTGCTTCTCGGGGTACCTGTGAACCCCGCAGAACGTGGTCCCGCACCTGCACTTGAACCCGGTCAACCCGACCCGTTTCCTGCAAACGGTGCACCGGTTCGGCTGAGACACCACCGTAGCCACCTCAGGAGCCCGGACAACTTCAGCGGGCTCACCGGTTATATCTCCGGCTACCTCCGGCAAAGTCAAGGCCGGGGGCGGAGGTTGGCAGAGAGTCTCGATCGCTGGCGGAAAGGCAGGCAAGGATGTTGAAGGCGGGGAAGAAGGAGCGGAGAGAGAGGAAGAAGCGGCATCGGCAGCGGAGGCGGAGAGGGAGGCTTCGACGGTGGATTTGATCGAGGCCTGCTGCTGCTCCTTGAGGCAGAAGTCTCTGTAGCATTTGGAGCAGAGGTTCATGGTGGCCGGGCTGCCGAAGAATCCGCAGTTGTTTGCGCAGAGGTGGTGACCTTCTGGGGCCTCGCATCTGTGCTCTTCCGCCATGTCTGCTTCCAATTTCGCCTCAAGATCTTGTTTTTCTTAAATTCGCCGATCGGATTCGATTAGATCAGATCGTCGTCGTCTTCGCCAAAGAGAATTGATTTCGGAAAACTGATCTGCGATCGAGAGTACAAAATAATTATAAAAAAAAAAATTGACGAAATCTCAAACGCTTTTCCGTTAAATTATTTTGAGAAACCGGAGGATTAATTAATAATTAATAATCCTGAGGTATGCTGTTTGGTTGCTGAGAAACCAAATGAAGGAAAAAGAAAATCCGCTCTCCGGCTCCCAGACTCCAAAAAACAGCGAGCCCTGCGGCTCAAATTAAACCATTAGCGGCCAGAGGATCCGCGTTTTTGGAAACTAATTTTTCGGAACCAAACGAAGCGGATTCTGGATTCTCCCATCTGTTTTCTTTCATTTTTCCTCCTTAATTTTCTCAGCTACCAAACAGAAAATTACCAAAAAAATTAAAAAAAAAAAAATATATATATAAGGTGGGAGAGGGAGAGATTTCAGTACCTGTGTGAGGAGGAATGGAGAGAGTTTCTTGTGAAGCGAAGCGAGGAGAGGGGATAAGAATATGAACGAGGAGGGAGAGAGAGGGTTTAGAATCTTAAGACGGAAGAATTATCGAGAAGGTCAGAGGGAGGAATATTAATTATATCATATTAAAGAAGGGAAGGAGCGGGGAAACGGGACAAAAGTAGAATTATCGTCGTCCAAAGTTAATATGATTGATTAGCAATTTTATTTGTTGCACAAGAATGTTGTCACCTTCGCGTCATTCTTCTATTTAAATTATAACTAGACCTAATATGCGTGTCGTGTTTTTTGTATTGTAATCGATATCTTAACAGGTTATTTTATGTTTTTTGGATTCATATCATTTTCGTGTCATATCCGATATCTTAACAGGTCGTGTCGTGTAAGACCGTTAAAATAAATAGGTAGTATGATTCGATTCGAAATCGAGTCTTTAATATTAACAAGTAATATGACATGACCCATTACCTGTTAGAAAAAATATATTTTAAACCAATATATAAACAAATGAAAAACATAATACTAAATTAGTCTAATAATATTCTTCTTCACTTGTAAGTGAGAGATTTACATTCGATTCTCGCTAAAGACAAATTGAACTATATTATTATGGCTAATCTATTATAAGGTTTAGCTCACTCGTCCACCCCTTAGTGTAAATAATATCGTTTGACTATAATTGTAACTAAATCAACAAGAAATATTATGGAGACGTTTTTCAAAGTGAGATTTTTCATGGACTGTATGTCATCTCACAATTTAACATCAATTAATGTGTCAATATTATAAAACGTTATGCTATAAACATAAGGTGATAAAAAGTACATAGAAAATTCCTCTTTTAAGAGAGTTTCATCAGCATTTCTAAATATTTTAACATGTGCACTTAAAATCCATATGTTTTGTGTTCTTGATGTTTATCGAGGTTTGAAATCAGTATTAAAACTGATTAAGAAGTTTCAATATTTTCACATTTCATTAAAAAAAAAAAAACACTTTAAATGTTAGATACATATGAAAAAATTGAAATATGACCCATTTTAAATCAACCCCCATATTCAATGGTGTAGTTCACTTAGTAATACAATTGAATGATATTTCTCTTTATTTTAGTAATAGATCTTAAGTTCTATTATCACGGAATGCGAGTTTAAACCGTATTATTACTAACTTATTGTAAAGATTAGCTTACTCCTGATTAATATAAATAATATCATTTTTTTTTTAAATCTGAATGATGTAAAATGTTTGCTCATGATTGGGAAATCAAAATTAATTTATGAAAAAATGGAATTATGGTAGGAGACAGCCTGGAAAATTCACATAGAAGTTGGGAAATGATTGTGATTGATAAATAAAGGTTGCGGAAAATCATGCATCTGGCAACGCGTGGCTTTTTCTTTTCCTTTTCCCTTTTTTTTTCCTTTCTAATTTGTTGTTTTTTATTTTATTTTTAAGGGGTGGTCCTATTGCAGGGGAGGGAGGTGGTTAGGTTGGTCCTCCTGCCTGGCGCAGCTGTATTCGGCGCAACAAAGCCGAAACCAAAACTGGTGGCAGGTGCATTGAATTCGGTTCACCAGATACGGCGTATTTTGGCTACTATATATAGCTTTCTTATTGCTTAAGAAAAAAAGAAAATTTGTTTGCATTTTTTCTCCAAATTTTGTATAATGTGTGGGAATTGAAGTCAGCACATGAGAGAATTGTAAGACCATCTTCAAAGGAGGTGTCAAGTCTTAAGTGGAATATCATGTAATCAAATTTGAAAGTAGGAGCAAGTTCCAATCGATATGTCAATCCTATATAGATTAACATATAAGTTTTCATATGTCAAATTTGACATATGAGAAAATGTGATATCAAATAATTTTCAATTATTTTATTATACGAATCTCATTAATGCACAAATTATAGATCTTGAAAATTTAATTTAATTGATTTTTTTTAAATGGGTCCTACCAATATCATTTATAACAAAAAAACGTATCGGTTAGAAAAAAGAATATCCAACATTGCCACGTCAGTTATCAAATTAACATTTGATATTTCTATTTTTGACATCTTCATTGGAAATGCTCTAAAAAGTAAGGATAAAATGAGTGCAAGTTCAAAGAGCTTTCAATTTCAAACCAATATTGAGCTCAAAGCCAAAAACTGTCAACTACGTTGAAAGGATTTTGGGTTTGATGCACATCAATTTTGGTGTTCACTTATAATTTTCAAGTATCAAACACTACCCTTTTGAAATTTTTATCTTCGTAGTTTATTAGGTGATGTAAAACTTACTACTCAACACATGAGATATATATGCGAGTGTTTAAGTTCAAATTTGTTAAAAATAAGGATAGAATGAGTGCACGATCATATTTTGGAGAATTTTTTAAATTTTTGAGAATTACTATGTTATTTTGCCAGTATAAATAATAAAATAATTATATTAAATTCATCCAAACAAACAAAAAGTTAAAAAAGGAAATCCAAAGTTGCATGGATTGTATAAATATGGTTTGTGGAATCAACCAAAATGTGAAGAAACCGCGTTTAAGGAAGTAAATATGAAGTGACTTGTCTTGTTGCAGTTGTCCACTTTGACCACCACCACTTTACACCGTCATAATTATCCATTGCTTATAAAAAGAAAAGAGTGGGACAAGGCTGGTCTCATTTTCGTTTTCACATTATATTTTCATCCACTATAAAAAAAAAAAATAATAACATCATTATTTTCTCACTCACCATTATTTCAATTATAACTTTTTGAATATCTTTAAGTTCTTTAAATTTTAGAGTAAAGTACAAAAAATTACTTTAATTATTAATGTCACGATACTTTCATACCTCATCTTTTAAAATTGACAATGTCATACCTCATCTTACGAATTTGTGCCAATGTTATACCTTCTGTTAGTCTGCCGTTAATTTGTCAGTTAAATGCTAACGTGGCTTGATCCAGACTCAACTTTCTATTAAAAAATAAAAAAATACATAAATAAACTAAAAAAAATTATTTAATATTTTTAAATAATAAAATAATAAAGAAAAGTTAAAAAACAAAATCTTTCGTCCCTTCCACCCCTCCTCCCCCTTCTCTCCCTCCCCATCTTCATCTTCTTCCCTGCTTAATCTTCAACAAAAAAAAAATAAAAAAATTTGAAAACCCATCAACCCCCAACCCTCCCCTCCCTCACCCGGGGGAAGAAGAAGAAGAAGAAGAAGGAGAAGGAAGAAGAAGAAGAAGAAAAAATAACAAATACAACCTCTTGCAACCCAGAAAGAAGAATGAGGAGGAGGAAGAAGAAAAAATAATAATAATAAAAATAAAAAATCCAGATCCCGTTCGACAGGCCGATTCCGCGGGGGGGGGTGGATGCGAGGTTGGGTGCGGAGGGTGGATGTGAGGGGAAGACAAACTGGGATTTTTTTTTTTTTTTTTTGGGTTGCAGGTAGGGGCTCGAGTAGGGGAGAAGAGAGAGTGGGGAGGGGGAAGGGATGAAGTTTTGTTTTTTTTTTTTTTTTCTTCCTTTTTTCTGGGTTGCAGCAGGTAGATGGGGGGAGAAGAGAGAAGGACGCGGGGGGAGGGGGAAGGGATGAAGTTTTGTTTTTTTTCTTTTCTTCTTCTTCTTTTTTCTGGGTTGCAGCAGGTAGATGGGGGAGGGAGGGAGGGAGGGGGGAAAGGGACGAAAGGTTTTGTTTTTTTTTTGTTTTTTTGTTTTTTTTTACTTTTATTTATTATTTTAATATTTAAAAAATGTTAAATTTTTTTTTTTTTAGTTTTTAATAATATTTTATTATTTTTTTAATAGAAAGTGGGTCTTGAATCAAGCCACGTCAGCATTTAACTGAGAAATTTACGCCAAGCTAACACAAGGTATAACATTGGCACAAATTCGTAAGATGAGGTATAACATTGTCAATTTTAAAAGATGAGGTATAAAAGTATCGTGACACCAATAGTTGAGGTAGTTTTTTGTACTTTACTCTAAATTTTATTTTCTGTAATATGTATATATGTATGTATACCTGTAAAATATATTTATCTCAAGGAAAAAAAAACCAACCATGGGACATATTCAGTAGTAATTCAAACAACAAACAAGAATCCATCAAGGCAGACATGGAAGGTACACAGTCACCTCTTTTTTGGGTTACGCTCGAAGAAGGACGGAGATGGCGAAATAGGTACTGGTACATATATATCATCATAAAAAACCAAGTCAGAGTGCCAATTAAAGATTGAATATGAGACTATGGACAAGAAATATGAGTACAAGGCACATCACCCTCTTTTTGTTGATCGGTGTGGGGTGTTACAATTCACCCCTCTTAAGGGCCCAACGTCCTTATCGGCACACTCACACCACATGATAGAGTGTCTTTGATGCTATTTTGTCACATCCCAGACCAGCTCCGCCGTAGCACGATATTGTTCGCTTTGGACCACGTTCTCACGGTTTTGTTTATGGGAACTCACGAGCAACTTCCCAGTGGATCACCCATTATGAGATTGCTTTAGCCCAAACTCGTTTAACTTCGGAAGCCATTGAGTTCCCAAAAAGTCTCGTGCTATATGGACCTGAGTATGTACGTATAAGGCACATCACCCCCCTCTTTATTGGTCGATGTGGAATGTTATAGCCTCACAACCACCCACCTGCACGGCTCTACCCATATATTCCCCTTCGCTGTACATAATTTTTTTTTTCTTGCTATTTCAACTAATGATGATGTGGCAAAATGTTAGTGGTTATTATTTAAGTCCTTAAATATCATTTTATAAGAAGAGATATTTGTCATTGATATTTATATTTTAAAGATGGTGAAATAATAAGACAATGGAATCAGCTTAACACTATTCAAAGAAAAATTTGGGGTAATTAAATCAAGATTCACGTGTAAATTGTCACTGGCTAGTGGCTACCTATGGTTCTCACAACTGCCTTCTTCGAATCCACCAATCTTTTAGATATTAAATAAGTTAATTGTGGATAATTCACTGGACACATGGCACTCATTAAGAATTCTTGGTAAAGCGCACCACGAAGTAATGGTGGTGAACAAATTCGAATGAGGATCTTTTTTGGATTATTTTTACGAAGATTTTAGAGATTTTTATATTCTAATCATTTATAATATATTGTGTGATTAGTTTTTATTATATATTAATTGTGTTTAATTTTAAATAAAAAATTCAAATGATTTATGATCGCACGATGTACGATGAATTGTTAAGATGTGAGTAACCTTAGAATCCTCACAATTTAGATCCGGATGGGATCTAAATCCAACAAATTCGAACATTATAAGTGAACTCCTACCATTACCACAACTACGGCTATTGCCATTGAAGTGAGATTTTTTCCCCTTCTATTCTCATTCCCTTCCCTTCTCTTCTTTCATAAATTATTTTTTGTCTTCTTCTGGCCAATGGCGGAGGTAGTAACAAGGCTAGGGTGAGCTTTAGCATAGGAAGAATTTTAGTTGTTTGAGCTTAAAAATATTAATAATTTAGATAATTTTATTATTTTTAATTATTATAGTCCACTCACTCAATAAGTAAGAGTTTTGACACCAAGATTACTTTTAGAAAAAGAAAGAGTTAAAAAATATAAAATAAATTGTTTACTTTAATGAAAGTTCTGAACACGTTTCCTGAGTTTGTTAGGGAGTAGTCTATAGGTTTTAATATTTTACTAATTTTAGATTTCCTACAGAATAGTCACACGGTTTTAAAGGAAAATGATCTTCGCGATATCTTTTTTCTAGGAATTTTAGGAATCTTAAGATCGTGATCATTCATCGTATATTGTGCGATCATAAATCATTTCAAAATTTAAAATTTAAAATTAAATATAAATAGCACCTAACGAAAATTGACCGCACAATTACGATGAACGATTACAATCATACAATTCTTAAGATCCCTAGGAAAAGGAGCGATGACCTTTTTTGGTTTTAAAAACTAGGTTTTAGTATTTTATTATTTTATGTTTCATAAGGAGTAGTCACACACGGTTCTAGGTTTTTAGGAGTAATTATTACCTTTTATTATTTTATTCATTTTACTAAGCCTATAATTGTAAAAGTTTATTGATTTTTCTCATCAATTAGTAAGGTTTTGACTACTTTATTTTTAATTGTTTATGAGTTTATTTGTGTTGTGGTTGATGTTTAACTGAAGGGGCATGAAAAGAAGAGATTGGAGAATAGGGTTGAGGAATTGTGTATTAATTTTTCAGTCCTTATGCATTTATTTATAGTAATAAAAAGAAAATAAACTTGCTCTTCAAGTAATACAAAGTCTATTAGGAAAAATCTTCTAGATCTCAAAGGATTCCTAATCTATATCTACTTAGGATTTACACAATCACAATAAACATATGTCACCACTATTTGTTTATTGTTTGAATTTTAAGAGTTTGTGCTTGAATAGTTCAGTTTCAAATTTAATATATTTTTTTCTAATAGATTTTTCAGAAATATAATTTATTATATAAACTTGTTTATTGTTGTTCAATTGGTTAGGTCAATGTATGTTGGATGAGAGGTTAAGAACTATCGATTCATTCTTTAGAAAAAGAGATGATGGTGATAAATTAGAGAGTAATATACCTTTTGCATCTATTGAACGAGCTTTTTCAGTAATTAATCTTATTAAAACAAGAATTCGCAACAAGATGGAGAATGAATTTCTAGCAGATTCAATGGTTGTTTACATTGAAAAATAGCTTGCTGAAAAGATTGATTCAGATGAAATAATAAGGGATTTCAATTCCATTAATGATCGAAGAGCACAACTTGAATAGGTATTTTTTCTTTTTTATTTGTTAGGTTGTTATGACAAGATTGATGATGTATGTTTCTTTCTATTATAAGTTGCAACTTTAAATGTTTTCTTTGTTAAATCTAGTTGAAACTTGATTTATTCAGAGTTAAGTTTCTTATTCAAATTATTGCTTTTAGGCTTATTAGTATGTAACTTTAAGTAAATAACAAAAAAAATTAACCATTTGATTTCGTAGTAATAATTTTAGTTTAATCCACCCATCAGATAATTCCTGGCTCCGCCATTGCTTATGGCTATTAAAAAATCAACACAAAACGTTGATGTGGCTTAACCGTAACCGTTCAAATAGGAAGGGAATGAAGGAAAGAGAGATTAGGAGAGGAATGAATCAACTCCATTGCAATTTGTACATCCATCAAGATAAAATGTGAGATGCTTTATCTTCTATTATGTTTAATTTGTTAGCAAACAAAGATTAAAATACAAGCTATAACGGGGGAGAGAAAATTAAACCTAGGCATTCGGGTGGGAAAATAAATGTTTGTAAGCGTTTGAGCTACACGCAACCGTTTAATGAACTGTTAACTGATGACATGGAAATGCGGGGCCTACTTACTAAACCCATGACTATACCACATATAACACACCAAATCCCTTTTCGGGTAAAGGGGCTACTTTATTACTAAAGCATAACATAATTACATGAACAAATGCCCAAATACATAAACCACACGAATAAAAAATGAACCTCCATAGTAACCCAAGAGCCTAAAACAGAAACACACAAACAAACCCTTGTTGGGATTGGAATCTCAACTTGAGTTAAAACGTCTTGGGGTTCACGTTTAGGAATTGCAAGTTGGGGTGGAGCTCTCACGTAGGAAATAGTGCAAGTTGGCGTCTGGCTCGTTGGTGGGAAAGATGTTAGTTCTAACTTTTAGGTGCCAACCAATACTTAAAATTTCTTTGATACGGTTAATGTATTTAGAAAACAAAAAGATGAAAAAGATGGGTGAAGTCTAAACATCATCTTATATCAGAAAAATTCTTAAATTTTGACTAAAATTGACAAATTTCATCTCTATTTGTGACATATCGGTTAAATATCAGAGAAACTTTTATATTTCATTTAAAGCAAGTGTTTAACATTTCCTAAAGTTTCATTTTAAAATTTTCACGTTTTTTGAGTAAATTTCCATCATTTCGATCAAAGACAACCGATATCAATATATGATATATCCATCGATATTTTCATAAATTTGCATATCGATATTTTAAACACAAGTGGTAACTTTTTTTCACATCTTGAAATTTAAAAGATGACCTTGCAGGTTTCTTTGTGGTATGGTTAGTTTGCTTGGTGTATGCATTCGACATTACCACATCACTAATTAATAATTGACTATACAATCAACCTCACCAACGGATCAATATTGTAAATTAATCGAGTTTCAAAACTACATGGTGTAATATGAAAATATTAAAACTTCATACCTTATCGTTTAAAATTAAACCCAAATCTCATACCTTATTTTAAAATCCAATCCAAATCTCAACGGTGTGAAAGTACTTAAACCTTTTTATTTATTACAACGTTTAATTCAATGAAAAATGGTAGTTTAGTTAACAAACTTAACACAATCACGTGACCGGAGGTCAGTGCTCGTCAAGAAAAAGTACCACTTCCCCGCCAATGAGAAATTAGAAACCCGAGACCGGTAGCTGAAGACACATTGCATGCTGTGGATCTGTCACATCAAACTCTCAATCTTTCTCACTACGAGGCAAATTTTCTGCGTTTCTGTTTGAGTGTGCTTTTCATTCATTCTTATACAATTACGGTTAAGCCACATTTATATTTTATATTTTTATTGACGTGATTTAACTGTGACCGTACAAAATAAAAAGGATGGCTAGACGGCCGGACAATCTGCCTCCCGCTATATAACTCAAACGGATCCAAATCTCAAAAAAACGACGTCACCAATCGAACACTTGAGCTATGAACTCGTTCGTTTCGTCTGCCACCAACTGGTGGAGAAGCCACGGAACCTTGCGAACTCTGTACCTGCTGCTGCTGGGTCAGCTCGTCTCCTTCGTTCTGGCAATGATGAGCTTCACTTCCTCACTCATAGCCAGTCTCGGTAGCTTCCACACCAACCCTTTTCAAATATCTTGCCTTTTTGTTTCCCTCTTCGTTTCTTCCTAATTTTTCATTAGGTCCTGTTTTCATGGGGTAAAGGGTGTTAACCCGTGTTTTATATACGGCTTATTGTCTGTTTAGCGTGCGAAGTTTTAGTTTTTATTGAAGTTTGTAGCCGGGCTTTGAACGAGTTCTATTTGTGCATATTTTCGGTGTTAAGTGGTTGGTGGGTGTGTGCAGGTGTGGATGCGCCTATTACACAGACCATTCCCACTTACTTGGGTTTGGCTTTGGTTTATGGGAGCATTTTGCTGTATAGGCGTGAGAAATTACGGGTATTTTCGCAGTTTTCAAGCATTAATTGGTTGGATCATTGTTAATTAACTGTCATTTGATTTGCAATTGTGGTTCAATTTGTGAAATGTGGAATTAAGAAGTTGAAAACTTGGGATTTGCAGGTTTCTTGGTATTGGTATGTGCTGTTGGGATTTGTTGATGTTCAGGGGAACTATCTTGGTGAGTACTAGTTAATGATTGATTGTTAAGTTTTTTGTTATTGATCATTTCTGTACACATCGGTTTGCTAGTGGTTCGGATCAAATCCATGTCTTCATCATGACATTCGATTGGACATTGTTTGATTGGTGTTTTGGTTGGGTGATTTTACATTAGGGATGAACCGATTCTTAAGGAATTAGATTTTGCCTGAACTGTCTCAGTTGCAAAAGAGAGCCGATATCTGTACATGTTTCACAGATCTTTAGATAGCCGAGTCACTAAGTAGCCTTCTAAGGAAGCTTAAAGAGAAGGCAGTACAAGACTAGGATTAATATGCTTATAGTTTGCATACATGTTACAATCCTTAATAATGATAGGCTTATAGTTAGCATAGGAGAACACGATGCGCTTATACACGTTAGAATCCTTGAAAGGGAAGTTTCCTCATTGCCGAAGGATTACTTGCCACAGATGGAATTGTGATCCCTAATCTGAAGAGATTTGTTTCCATTTTGAAGAAGGAAGGTTTTCCACAAAAGTGGCATGTCGTGTTTTGGTCTGAAATGCCTTACTGCAGAGGAGTTTTGGGATTTTATTGCATATAGGTAACTTTTATATGAACGATGCAGGGAGATATTAACATTGTGTTCTTTTGATGCAGTTAACAAAGCATACCAGTTCTCATCAATTACAAGTGTGACGCTGTTGGACTGTTTCACAATAGCTTGGGTCTTACTTTTAACATGGATCTTCCTAGGCACTCGGTATTCTCTGTGGCAATTGTTTGGTTCTGCCATCTGTGTTGTGGGACTTGGTTTGGTGCTCCTCTCCGATGCAGGGGTGGGCGGTGGAGGTGATCTTCTCTAATGCCTTTTGGACCAACTTTTCTACTTCTTGAGCGATCTATTAATCATTTTTGTTCATAATTCAGGTGGCTCAAAACCTCTCCTAGGGGACATACTCGTCATTGCAGGAACAATTTTCTTCGCTATGAGCAATGTTGGAGAGGTTGGTGAATCCTTTTGAACTCATATTTTGTTACCTTATCTTTGTAAAAGGCACCGGCTGTATGAAGGGAAAGCTTTTCCCAGTGAGATTCACAATAGAAAACTAGGTGCCTGAAACTTTCACTTTTCTTCCTATGCCATTTTTGTCTGCAGAAGTGCTAATATAATCCAAGATTACGGAAACCATGCTCTTTCTCTCAATTTTTGGTTGATTTTGAATAGAATTGTTGTTATGTAAAATAGTTGCCTCTATTAAGTTTCTTCTCATCTCAATCCTTCTTTCTGCAGGAGTTTTGTGTCAAGAAAAAAGATCGCGTTGAAGTAATTTGCATGATTGGTACTTATGGATTTCTAGTGAGTGTGTGCCAGATGTATCCTTTTCATCACAATAATGCATACAAGACAGTAGCTTCAAATAATCCGTACCATGATTCTTTATTGGAGAACAGAACAATATTTCTTCGATTCCTTAACCCTCTTGCAGGTCTATCCTGGAATTACAGACTCTGGAATCCATCGCGTGGTCTGCAGATATTGTAAGTGGTCTTAGCTTTGTATAATACGTGAACAGCTTTGCCAATACTTTCTGTATACTCCCGGTGCTCTCTTGCAACTTCTTAAGTTGAACGCTCTTTTCTTTTCCATTCTTTTCTGTCAGATATTAGCCTGGGCTGGTTATACTCTAGCAGGCATATTGTTCTACACAATTACTCCATTCGTACTCAAGGTCAATTTCCTTCTCATCTCCTGCTGTTTAATTCTTTGAAGTTCTGTGCGTGCAAATTAGGATCTGCATGAACTAACTCAATTTTTTTTGCATACAGCGGAGTGGAGCCACATTGTTGAATCTGTCTATTCTCACATCTGATATGTGGGCAGTTGTCGTTCGCATCTTTTTCTACCGCCAGCAGGTACCCTAGTGACAGACTCCTATATATTGGAAAAAATTCAATTGTTCATACCTCTTCCATATCCATATAAATTGTTCTATACTGATAGTAAATCGGACTTGAAATGCAGGTGGACTGGTTATACTATGTAGCTTTTTCGGTTGTAGTTATCGGACTCATCATTTATTCACTAACGTACGTTCTGACCTTGTATTGAAACTGCTTTATCAAATAGTGAAAGTCCGTCATTAATCATTACCGGTACGCTTGATTGTTTGCTGTTACAGGGAAAAAGATCCTGCTCCGGTAACTTCAGTTGAGAATGGAAATCCGAGCTTGGAATACCGCGTTCTTGAAGATGAAACCGCTGCATCCAGAAACGAGTCTCCAACTGCACGAGAGGCGTAGAAGCAGTGGTGGTGACAAATAATACTAGAAGCCATGTATGAATGTTATCTTCTGCAGGGACTGACTCAAGGGGGAAGACTCTGTGTTCTGGCTTTTAAGTTTTTGTATCTACCAACGGTCCAACAGCCTTGACAAGCTCCAATTTTTGGAAAACGGATGCCAATGTCATTGTGTCGAGGCAAAATCTTAAGATCAACGGAATGTATGTCTCGTTCTCGTGTTTGTCTCTCTCGTCACGTGATGCTTGTTATATAAGAAGAGAGGTACGTATGAGATGTAGAATTATCAGAGAGACTGGCCATACGGCCCACATTCCAATAACACCGATATTGTCTCCAACTTGATAATTACCACTTGCACAATCTGTCAGGTGTGAGGTTTTATCACAACAGGCCTCGGTATTAGTTTCCGCTCCCTGACTTTGATACCATGTAGAATTATTAAAGAGACGGGCCATACGGCCCACATTCCAACAATATTGATATTATCTCCAACTTGGTAATTACCACCTGCACAATCCGTCAGGTGTGAAGTTTTATCACAAAATGCCTCAGTATTAGTTGGAGTGAGGTTAGGATATTTAAACTTTTTTTTTCTCATTGATGTAGTCGATGTGGAACATTTCAACATGAGATTTATATATACACTCAGGTTGCCCCTCGGTATAGCCAATCTTGGACCGATATATCAGA
Source organism: Pyrus communis (assembly GCF_041283825.1). NCBI lineage: Eukaryota > Viridiplantae > Streptophyta > Magnoliopsida > Rosales > Rosaceae > Pyrus > Pyrus communis. Next base: position 25,004,860 of record NC_142578.1, read on the forward strand.
TGAATCGGTTTAGTTCCAAAACCATATAACATTTTTCAAGTAGAGCATATTATTGTGAATTCCTTTGCCTTTTCGTATAAGAAATATAGGCGAATTATACACAAACTTCAGGAAAGCAAAACGAAGACGTGCAGATGTGATGGAGTTAAAAAGGGTATAAAAAGATTTAAAAAAAAAAAAAATTTAATTAGAGAAAGGGTATTCGAATTTGGAATATGTCACATCTTGGGCTTATTTCACACCGCTGTTAGAAAAGTTAATGATAACTTTCTAATACCTAAAGAGCTCCCATTAAATACTACAAAGAACTCAAGGCCTTCTATCAGGCTGCTCACTAGAACTTGGTTCACTTGTGATTGTCCTTAGCAATTCACTTCGTCATTTGATTAGTCAACTCTCACATTCTTCAAAGCCTCTATAAACTCATTTTTTCAAACAGAAAATAATAGTCACACACTATTTTTTTTTCCTAAACACTTTTGTTTAATCTTATTAGCCTGTTTCCATTTGATTTGATAGAACGTCTAAAAAAATAGTAATTTTATCGTTTTTCTTATCAAATGTGTCCCAAGTCATTAGGCCTAAACATCAAAGTTTCAGCCAATTTTAAAAAGAAAAATCTATTTCTTTTCCAAAAAAAAAAAAAAAAAAATCTAAAACAAAGGCTTAAAGTTATGGATTTTTTTTTATTCACAAACAACAACGCTAATGAATTAAATCATTAGTTAAAAAATATCAATAAAAAACAAATCCGTATCAAAATACATAAACATAATTAGTTTTCACCACCCTACCGTCACAATAAAGCAACATACTTCGCCCAAACTCTTCTCCCCTATGAAAACCCAAAAACCGTAATCCGAACAAAGGTCCAAAATTTCCCTCCTTCCCAACACCCCAACAAACTGACATGGATCAACAGAACTCCACCACCACTCCAACTCCCTCCGCCTCCCAACCATCCATTGAACCACCCCAAACCGCCCAACCCCAGCCTCCACCTCAGCCTCAGCCACCGCCGTCCTCCTCCTTAACAACCACTCCAACCTCCACCCCAAGCCCCCCTTCCCCAAACCCTAACCCTAAACCCTCAACCCCATTGCCCCCACAACCACTACATCAACCGCAACCGTCCCCCCAGTCCCTTCCACCCCCTTCGCAGCCCAGGCCTCCCTCCACATTGACTCGTCCTCCTTGGCAGCAGCAGTCCCACTTCCACCAGTATCCTTCGCCTTCTTCTTCCGCTTCGTCTGGGCCTCCTCCGCCGCCTTCACCCTCTCAGCCTCCCCCGCCGAGGGGCGGCATTGCCATTGGTGTTTCTGCGCATCACACCGGCCCTTCTACTCCTCAACCCACTCCTTATTCGTCTTCCTATGGGCATCATTTTGGTGGGATGGGCCGTGGCGGCGTCTCTGTGCCCGAACCTGTATCCAATTCCAGTCCTTCCCAGGTGACATTTCAATTCCGTTTAACATTGTATCATTGTAACTTTCCATTAAAGAAAAAGAAGATAATTTTACTGATTATTTGATATTTTGGTATATGTTGGGTGACCAATTTGGGCTACATGTTTGTAATTTTATTGTGTTTCTATTTGGTTTGGAACTTTGATAGATGTTTGTGTGGTTTACGTGCTGGAATATGTAACGGTAGTTTTCGGGGATATATAGGTGAGACCATCAATGCAAGGAATGCAGGGAATAGGGATGATGGGTTCACTCGGTTCTAGTTCTCAAATGCGGCCAACTGGGATTCCGGCACACCATCCACAGAGACCAGTTCAATCCTCTCTTCGACCACCATCTACTGCGAGTAATCAGTCCCCATCTTCCCAAGTCAGTATCCAGTTGCCACACCCACATTTTACTTTTTTGATTTCCATGTGCAATATATAGTTTGTGGATATGTGGGAATGTGGATATATAGTGTAAGCAAAGAAATGACTGGAGTTGTATTGTAGGTTCATTGTTCGTGGTGAGTGTGGACGAGGGACTTTAAAGTTCCATGGAACCTAGGCCAAAATTGTCAGGAATGCTTACAAAAATTAGATAGTGACTTGAGTGCAATACATCCGAGGGAACGTTCAAATAACTCATTAAACTATGTCATTTGAAAATCCTTGCATTTGTAGCGTTTTAGTAGCAGCTTTGTAATTCTTGAGTAGTTGGTTGTGCTCTTCTAGTGCAATTTAAACAATTGAGTATAAACTTCAAAGTTCCTTGGGACTTTGAAAGCCCCCTATCCAAAATAGGGCAAGGGATTTGAGTATGATGATTAGCAAATATGTTATGTTATTGTTTGAATTTTGTCTCCAGGAACCTGGCGTCATTTTTCCTTCAGTATTGTGTAAGTTGAGTATGCCCTGGGGTTCCACTTATGTGTCCTGCTTGTTCTTTTGTGGCTCAATGGGACCATGCATTCATTTGCTGTTGACCTTTATCTTTGTTGGTGCATCTTCTCTATACCAATTTTTCTTGTTGTGCATTGTTAAAGATATCTGGTGATTAAGAGTTATTTTCCCCTTCTTTTTCATTTTATTCAAGTATGCTTGCTTATTCCACTTCCTTTATGCAGAATTTCCAAGGGCACAGCCTTTTACGAGTTTCATCAGTTGGATCTGCTAGTTCATCACCAAATGCATCTCAAGGTTTGCAGCCTCATACTCAGCCATGGTTGTCATCTGGGCCACAAGGGAAGCCTCCTATCCCATCCCCTTCATATAGGCAGCAGATGAACTCGCCATCCATGCAGCAAAGATCACATCTTCCGCAGCAACAGCAACAGTCTCATCCCCATCCTACAGCTTCGCAGCTACAGCACCATCCAATGCCTTCAGCTCCCCAGCAGCAGCACCATCCCCTGCCTTCTGCTTCACAGCAGCAGCACCATTCCCTGACTTCTGCTTCACCGCACCAACCCCTGCCTTCAGCTTCACAGCAACAGCCTACATCATCTGCACAACAAGTTCAGCAATCAAGGGTCCCACAAACCACGCCTCGTCAGCAACAGATCACAAGGGTGCAGGGCCCTGTCAATCCCAAGTCTTCCGCTCTTGTAGCTGCACAGCCTAACACAGTCCAATCAGGGGCCCAAAATAAAACTCTTAGTCCAGAAACAGATGAATCTTGTAATAGAATTCTTGGCAAAAGAAGCATCCGTGAGCTAGTCAACCAGGTGAGTCATGTTGGCCTTCTTTCTTCGTACTTTGATATCCGCTCATGCTTGCATTTGTTCAGAAGTTTCATCAGTACTCATTGTTAAAGCTAATTTAAAGAGGCATTCCTTTTGCACTAGAGTGGATGTACATATCATTTGTTAATGGTTCTTAAAGGAACAAGTCTCACCTATTTATATTTGGGAGAGAAAAATTGTCTCTAGCATGTTAATTGGCAGCCCTGATCTCTCTAAATTGCTGTATCCTTTTCTAACATATACTCCTTATTAATAAGAGGGGATTGCCTAACCCAACCGCTTGACGATAATATCTTTTTTGTTTATACTTAAAATTAATATCTTTCTTTTTGCTTCCAGTTACTGAGTCTTCTGCTTTTGGACAGATTGATCCATCTGAGAAGTTGGATCCAGAAGTTGAAGAAATTCTCATGGAAATTGCAGATGAATTTGTTGATTCTGTGAGTAATTGAGCTAGTATTTTGTGTTTTGTTTTTTCTTGCACTTAAAGGATATCCCTGATTATTAAGCTTGTATTGCTAAACAAATTTTGTGAAGTTATAACTGCCTTATTTTGTGATTCTGGGCCCTTTTGTACGCTGCTAATCATTTAATATGATCTGCATATGCTTCTTAATATTATATGATCTGCATATGTTTCACAATTTCTTAATTTGCAAGTGCTTGCTATCTTTCTTTTTCTTGGTTAAACTCATGTCCTTTGTGTCCATATCTGCTCTAGCTGAAATAGGTGCTTGGGTATGAATAATTTGCCTTGATAAGAAAGCATTGTGTGGCCAGCACTAACTTCATAGGAAAAGGCTTTATTTGCTTATTTGTTTCATATGGTCTTTGCTTCACCGCTTTCAGTATGTTGTACAATGATTGACTTTTCATTGTCCCCAATTATAGCTTTCTATATATATGTATTCTGTTTTGTTCATAATTCTTATTGTGACAATATGTTTTTTCCCATTTGCAGATTACAACATTTAGTTGCTCACTAGCCAAGCATAGAAAATCAACTCAATTAGAAGCAAAAGACATACTTCTACATATTGGTTAGTTATGTGGGAGAAGTGCTAGCTGATATTTCTGTTCACATTATGTACACTAGTGCTTAACCTTCTGTATTTATTTTTCTTGTACAGAAAAGAATTGGAATATAACTCTGCCTGGGTTCGGTGGTGATGAGATTAAAGGCTTCAAAAAACCAGTAAGCATGGATTGACTGGTTAATAGTACTTTAGCATCGTAAAACTTAAAAACCTATGTTTACGGTGATGCAAAAATAAAAAACCTTTTAATGCTTCGTTAATTGTTGATTGCTTTTTGTGATGGTTTTGCAGCTTACAAATGATATCCACAAGGAGCGTCTTGCTGTGGTAAGTTTGGCCTGTTTTCTTTGCTGTGTTTTGACTTGAACTTGGGTGGTTAGAATAATGCATCATGAATGATTATGAAACATGTAAAACTTATCCTTAGGTTTGTCCTATTTGATTTTCTATAATTTTCTCCTTCCCTTCTTTGGCAGATAAAGAAGTCCATAGTAGCAACTGAGACAGCAAATGCTAGGAATCCCGCTGGACAAGCTGCTGGAAATGCAAAGGGTAGTCTTGTTAAGACACCTGCCAATGTCATAAGCTCCCAAAACTCTAAAATGCGTGAAGTTACATAACGACGTTAACTGTTACGAGCATATTTTATACTACAAAGGTATGTCAAATACGATGCTGATATTTGTGTTCAATAAACAGGAGCTTGTCCTGGAGCTAATTGCTGCTGTTACTTGCGTTCAATTATCTTATTACGCTTACTACAAGTATATGCATGTAGACAGCTCAGGATTTTTTTTGAGAAAAGTTGCTCTTAGTTTCGAGTTTATAATGTCTACCCTTTAATCTCGCTCTTAATTAGCCCTGGTGGTTGGTTAGCCAACAGATTGGTTTTCACTTTCGTTTGTGTGAGGTTATTAAATGAATACCAGATGTAGACGGTAGTTCTTATAACTTCTCTCTTCCATTATTTACCAAAAAGTTAAAAAAGGTTCCTCCTTTCCTGGATTGGGATTTGATAAATATACTCTATTTTATCAAATTTTGTTGGTCTATAATTAGCATCATGAATTAATTTTCGGGTTTTGGTCTTTGAGTTTAACAGAGTTCCATTTGATCAAGTGAGAGGAGCGGTTGTCATGTTCAGTTGTTTCTGTTTATCACCTTTATCTTCTGCCATTGTTAAATACTGCATGTGTGGTTTCAACCGAGCAGTTTTTACATACGATGTGAAGTACTAATTGTTGTGCTTCTATCTATATGTCGACAGGTATCTGACATCGCATACTTGGTGCAGGGGCCAAATTTTGCTGTAAAATTTCTTGATCTGACTGTAGAATGAGGAGAATCCTAGCAGCCGAAGTCTTCCTGGAGGTAAGGAACCAGAAATCTTCCCTGGGGTAACATTGAAAGTACGAAGTTCTACTTCCACAAATTGATTGATCCCCGAACTTTTCGGATCACCATTAAACCAGTTGTGTATATGGAAGAACTCAAAATTAAGCTTCATTAGGTTAAGGTTTGATATATGAAGGCTTAATGTCTGGTCTACTGATTCAAAATTAAGCTGCCCGTCTACTGTTTTGTTCATAATTCTTAACCGTGACCACACAAACAGGAGGGCACGGGAGGGCAGACAATCTTTGTCCTTTGTTCTTTCCTTTGCATATATTTAATCATTTTTCTTTCATGGTACGTACATTCAACAGTTACATTTTGTATGTACTATGTGCGAATCTGATAAATCTTTGCAACCGTTATATCTTGCATAAAGTGGATTTTTTGAACGCTAAATTATTGGTAAAACCAAATTATGTTGCTTATGTGGGAAGAAAAGTGGCTTTTCCATGTGTTCCCATATGCTGTTGTCTTGGCATTAAAAGGATATTGTGAATTCTATTAATTGGTTGGGGCACCACTGTATTGTCTTACACGTCCTACACGTGGATTTCTTTGTCCCATGTTGAATGCCATTGCCATGTGCTCGAGAGATTTTTCAGTGTATTGAAAATATGGTTTGGAATACCAATTGTTATAATGCAAATAGTTGAATACTTGAAAACCACAATTTAAAGTTGAATTTGGGGTATGCTTACTTGATTGAAATGAAATAAATTATCGAACGGAATGATACTTGGTTGTTCAAGTTTGGAATAAACTACTTATTTCTTTGTGACCTTCGGTTATTCAGGTATGAGATAAACTGATATTTATTAAAGGCCCACTCAATTTTTTTTGATTCATTATGTGTTTAGTAGATGCAAGAGACGTCAAAAAAATAAATGATAATTCATACCATGCGTACTCATAAATATGTTCTTAGCTTTTAGGTGGCCCAATCAATTTTTTTTTTTTTTTTTGTTTTGTTTTGTTAGTACATTGATATTTTTATTATTAAGGGGAGGGAAGTTCAGCTAAGCCACATTATGGGCAGCTTAATTTCGCATTGAATTCGCCATCCACAATATTCGAATCTAAGACCTCTCACTTTCAAGTGAAGAAGAATATCATCAGACTGTGGTACTGAGTGACTTTAGGCGGGTCTCTTAAATTTGAAGAAAAGTGAGCAACAACCTTTTAGGGCTTCTTTAACAATGGCTAAAGATGTTTCTGCAATGTGCTAAGTTTAGTCAAATTAGTTAGAGTAATGTGCTTCTTTCTATGCATTAAAGTTCGATCACGCATCTCTGTATTAAAAAAAAAAAGAAAAACCACTTGAATTTGTAATAAGTATTTTATTGTGCTTTTAACAAAAGCGCTTTCAGCAAAAAAAGATTTGATATTCTTTCTCAAAGTTATAGGATATTTAATTTTTAAGTATTTTATTGTGCGTTTAACAAAAGCGCTTTCAGCAAATAAATATTTCATATTTTTTCTTAAAGTTTTAGGATATTTAACTTTTATCTTTAAAGATAGGGTATTTAATTGTAAAAGTGGGGTCATCTTTTGTATAATGGTGGTGTGACTGGAGTCATGATCCAAATTCCAATGCTTGTAATAGTGGTGTCATCACATTATTCAGTTGATTTTAATACAGCTAGGTAGAACTGGGATTTATTTAAAATATACATTGACAGTGAGCTGATGTTCTAATTACTTTAATAACAAGTTCGATATTTAATTAATGAATAATGTTTGATGGCTAAAAGAAGAGCATCAAATCTTATTGAAAATCAGTTGAAAATTGACACGTATCCATTGTTAGAGTGACGTTGGTTAAAGTTTTCAATTATTTAATTATTTAGCCATGTGTCTATTTTTAATTAGGCATTTGTTCATTTTAATAAGACTTGTTGCTCTTATTTCAACTATCAAACACTATTCCTAATTAATAGCTTAGCCTAACCACCACTTGCAATTATTGTTGCAATATTTAATAATTGTTGTGTGGGAATCTCAACAATGAAATCCTTGTATTGATCTTCGGATTTAGAAATTGAGGAAGATCGCATGTTAGCTTAATATGTCGTATTTTATTTTATTAGCATCACAAAAATCATTATAAATAACGTAAAACTCCGTAAAAACTAAAAAATTTGTAACTCAAAGTGGTTAAGATTATTTACTATGAGTAAATTTGTTACAAATATAAGTTACATCACTTAGCTAGTAAACTTTTACCTTGATCATTTTAAATTCTTGATTGGATTAAATTTGATGATAATTATATCATGTTTCAATTTGTTTTCTTTATGAAAAACGATTATCAGTTATGTCATAGAAGTAGACCAAAAAATAAAAAAGTTCTGTCATATGAGAATTTGATAACAAAAAATAATAACTAAAACGTATGTGGTCTACTCAAATTATAACATGTGCAAAATACACCACATAACAAAGTGTTACATAATCGTATACAAATTTATAACTGTCGTAATTAAAAGTAGTTTCCACTCGAGGCCCTAAATTCGACATCCCTCCTCGCTCATCAAAAATCGAAAAGAAGTTGGAACCCATCCATTTTTCATCGGTACTTACGATTATGTGGTACAATCAAATAACGACACGTGTCTTTTTGTACACACAAACACTAAACTAAAACTGGTTACCAAACATTCACCACTCTCCTATCCAACCGTTATTCTTCTCCCTCACCAACCTTCGCCAGACTGTCCTCTTTGTCGTCGTCGTTGCCAGCCGGTACCCCCACCCCTTCCACCACCTCCCCTCTCATGCATCTCCTTATCTCTCACAAATCCTGTGATCTTCCACGAGTTCTAATCACCAAGATTTCCAAAGCCATGTGTCATTAAATAAATGGGAAAAAGTTTAATTTCTCAGCTCTTCCTCCACTTGTAATATAACATATGACATCTCGTGTTTCAGGCACGGTTCTAAAAATCTGCGCCTAGCGCCCGCCTAGGCGCTAGGCAACTGGTTACCTCCTTGATTAATGTTTAGGAATTTGAAAATTAAGAAAGAGAGCCTAGACCGCCTGGACATGCCTAGACACCGACTAGGTTGCGACTTACTTAAACAGAAAATAGATAATTTTCATTTGTATTTTATTTGTTTTTCAATAAATTGTAAAGACTTGTTGAATACTTAAATGAACACACATTATATGCTTGTTTCTCATGTTTTCATTATGTCGAATACTTCATAATATATATCATTTTATTTTGTAGTTTATGATGAAATTATATATATTTTAAGTATAAACATACACTTATTTACACGAAATATAATTAATTTACTTAAATCCGCCCTAGTCCGTCTAGCCGTTAAGCTCTAATCCGTCATCCGACTAGCGCCTAATGTCTACTAAAACCTCTTTACATCAAAAAGTCAGTATCTTGAATCCGGACAGGTTAGGACCCAAGTATTATGCTTTTGTAATTCCATTTCGGCATTTCCGTCCCCTCATGGATATTCCCCTGAGCTGGGGATTTTCAGCAAACAAAGTTACAAAGTGACTGGACAAGATCGAGATCCACTTGAAACGTGCCACCTGTCGATCATGATTGATCCCAAACGCACACGTCTCCTCCTCATCTTCCGGCACCTAAAACCTATATAAACTCGCCGAGATGCCTCTTGAGGCACCATCGCTCTCGTCGTCCCTCCCAATCCGACGAAACCCCAATTCCGATTATTATATATATATGTGTGTGTATGTATATGTGTATGCATACTAAAATATAGTATATCTCGCGCATATACATACACATTATATAAATACGTAGTCGCGGTCGTTTCCTCTGGGATTGTTCTTATCGTTCTGAGAGAGATCGGAGAAGGCGTTTGTTCATGGAGAGCGCGATGACGAATTCTAACGGTGTGGCGGTCGATGGCGAAAGAGACTGCGTTCGGGCTAATCATCTGAAGCGCGAGAAGCTCATTATTGATACCGACCCTGGAATTGGTCAGTTTTCTGTTTCAATTTGCTTGATTTTTTTTTTCCAAGTGTTATGCATTAGTGTTCCTATTGCCTGTCTGGTTGCTAGAAAATTTGAATTTTGAGGGTTCCTTTTGCTCTGTTTGGTTGCTGTGAAAATTTGCGATTAGTAACCAGGCTGGAATTTTAAATTTTCAACTTTGTGATCGTTCCTTTTGATCTGTTTGGTTGCTGAGAGAGTAAATTTTGAATTTTGGGATGGTTCCTATTGCTCTGTTTGGTGACTGAGAAAATGTGGGAACAGTAACTAGGATGAATTTTTAATTTTGAGTTTTGTGATGGTTTGGATTGTGGAAAGTGGGGAACTTGTTTGAGCTAAGCTAAAATTGGGGAAAAAGAACTGCTGGGTTAGGCTCAATTGTCTTACTTTTAGGCTTAGCTTGCGTTTTTTTGTTCATTGAATTGACCGCATTTTGATGATTTCTATTTTGAATATTTGATTGGTTTTATGCCAAATGGTGATGGAGTTAGCGTGAGGATCTTTAGTTATTGAATTAATTATGTATCCGAAATGTGATCGTCTTGTGGAGTGTTTCTTTGTCCATGCCTGACTTTTTATTTGGTGATTTTGACTTTTTCATAACCATTTTTTGGATAATAATAGTTTGGAACTGGGAGTTGAGGAAGCATGAAAGAAAAGCTTAGTTATGTTGAGAGTTGTCCCACATCGGAAACGGAAGCTTTACCTTAATAGTTCACATATTCTTGGGTCTCTTCCTCCTATTGCCGATTGGATGCTCACATTCTAATGAGTTTTATTGACTTATTCATGGTTAATCAGTGAATTATGGAAAAGTAAAGAATTGGGATCATATATTATGAACTGCTTGTTTTTTGGATTGTCCCTCTTTCCTTTTTTATTACAATGTATAGAGTAGTAAAGTTAAAGTCTGTGGGAGAGTATGCCCTTGAGGGTTTCGAAACTTTATAATGCTTGCATAGAAATGGGAATTGAATGACATCTACTTAGTAGTTAAATGTAATGGAAAATCGTTTGTTATGGAATCCAAAACAACATTTATCGACTTTTCTTTCTCCAACATGTTTTCATGTGTAACAGTTTTCTTTATTGCTAATCAGCAGATGATACCATGGCCATCTTAATGGCATTTCAATCACCGGAGTTAGAAATCTTAGGCTTCACAACAATATTTGGTAATGTCACCACGGAAGACGCCACTCGCAATGCCTTGCTTCTGGTACGTCCTCATGTCTTTTGAATTTCATCTTCTTGTAATGAATTCGGGTCTGTCTATCAATTCCATTTTTTTATTTTCTTTTGAGTGTGTTCATGATCAATTACTATTCTTAATCTGCAAAAGGATAGTGTGAGATCGCAGGGCATCCTGGTTTGCCAGTGGCAGAGGGAAGTCCTGAGCCTCTAAAGGTAATAATTTGATATGTATTCCTTTAGCTGGCCTAGAAGGCTAGAATTGAGGTTAGCCTTCGGGCATTCCTTGGGCATTACACCTTTATATTTGTTCATTGGCTATTTTTTTGTCCCTTGTTTCATTTGATAGTTGATAGTTTAATAATGTTTCCTTGTGGAAGTAGGGTGGAAGCCCACGTGTGGCAGACTTTGTACATGGTTCTGATGGGATGGGGAACTTGCATCTACCTCCTCCAAAAACAAAGAAAATTGAGAAGAAAGCTGCTGAGTTTTTAGTTGATATGATCTCTGAGTATCCTGGTGAAGTATCTATACTGGCCCTGGGTCCCTTGACAAACTTAGCATTGGTAAGTTGAAGAGTCCTTTTTACTTCTTCATTTTGGTGTTGACCTGAGCTTATGAGATTTGATATCTTTCCTTATTATGACAATGCTTCTTTGCTCAGGCAATCAAAAGGGATTCTTCATTCGCGAAAAAGGTGAAAAGGGTGGTCGTACTTGGCGGTTCCTTCTTTGCTTTGGGAAATGTAAATCCTGCTGCTGAAGCAAATGTAAGTGCCACCGTGCATGCAACAAGTAAAAATAACACTTCACCAAATTATTTCATGCTTTATTTAGAAGTAACTTTTTCCTGAAAAAAATTGTGGGGATTGGTTTTCATCCCTCTTAGGCTCTTAGCTTATTCTCCCTCATATACTTGCATAACTGCCATTAACTGTTGAGAACTATTCACATTTACTTGTCAGTTTTGTCTCAATAATGTGTACATGAAGAAACCAATGTCTGGCTTGCAGATTTATGGAGATCCAGAAGCGGCAGATGTTGTGTTTACGTCTGGGGCTAACATTACTGTTGTTGGAATAAATATTACAACCCAAGTGAAATTTACAGGTGCAACTTCCAGTTTACAGTTTGCTTAACTTTCCGGACACATTCTCATGAGCTATTCCACTGGAATTTTGATATCCTAACTGACTTGAGTATCGTATTGTGGTTTCAGATGATGACCTCCTTCAACTGCGGCAATCTAAAGGAAAGCATACTCAATTCATATGTGACTCGTGCAAATTCTACAGAGACTGGCATGTGAAATCTGATGGTGTTTATGGTAAACTTAAGCTGCCTTACACTTACCTGTTCAAAATCTGTTAAAAGCCCTTCTATTTTGGTTTGACGTTCTACCTATGTGATTCTCTGCCGTATGTTCCAGGGATTTTCCTTCATGACCCTGTCAGTTTTGTAGCACTAGTCCGTCCTGATCTCTTCACGTACAAGAAGGGCGTTGTGAGGGTTGAGACTCAGGGTATCTGCGTCGGGCATACACTGATGGATCAAGGACTGAAAAAGTATGTGCAGATTAGCATGCTCCAATGAATTCTTTTTTACGCAAATGCTTCTCTATGAGTCTAATGAGTATACTATATTACAGGTGGAATACAGGCAATCCATGGACAGGTTATTCCCCTGTTGAAGTTGCTTGGACGGTGAATGTGGATGCAGTCCTGGATTACATACGAAATCTGTTGATGAAATCGTGAAAGCGCACTACATATTACTGAGAAGGATAATTGCTGCTGCCCCTAGTTTCCATTGACAATACCTTCCTTCATGGCCTTTCCCTTCTCAGAGATGCCCCAAGTCCGAGGCGTGAAGAGAGAGCGAGCCTTCCATGAAACCTTGTGTTTATTTGAAATTGTAAAACATTTTCTGAATGATGTCCGGTTACACCTCTAATGAAGTTACCAACAAGGAATAGTACATTCCTTTCGAATTTCCGTGCAAAATTGTCGCGTTTAATTTTCCGTCTCAAATTTTTACATGTTTAATTACTCGGTATGACGTTAAAGAAAATAATTTGTGTTTCGTCCCAAGAAAACCTGCATAAAAATGACACTTGAGCAGTAGAGCAGTGATCCACAAGAGATCTATTTGAACTCAATTCTTGTAACTGTGACTGCCCAAGTTCCCGGTTTGGAGGTCTCTTTCCATCCCTCCAACCAGTTTCTTTAAATAATCTGTCTGCTCAGTCTCTAGTGGTTAGGTGATGCCTATTCTATTATTTATTTTTTAGAATTTTGCGTCTGTTAGCCAAATTACGTGTCAGTGCGGTTACACACATAAAACTGGAACCCCATAATTTTATGTACAGGGATGACAGATGCGGCTCTAGTTCTTCAGACAAAAAGAAACCGCCATATATGACAACCCCACTCAAAAATCTCTCAAACGTAAGAGGTATTATCAAGTTTTTGTAACTAGGTAAACATATGGTATTTATTTAGACGCAACATGCAAATCCTTCGTCTTATTTGGTGTTTGATACCTTTCTACAATCGTCATCTAGCTAATTATAGTCAATATGTCAAAACAGGGCGGCAGAACACAATATTATAATTTTCCTAGTATTTTTTTGACTTAATTTATTAGCCACCACACTCAGCCACCATTGTTTGAAAAAGTCTTTATTGCCTTAACCAGCCACCCCACTAGAAAAAAGAGCCAAAGGCATACCAAAGAGAAGCAGGTGTGTCAAAACCCCCAAGACCAAATCCATTTAATAAGGCAGTTGACATGAAAAAGGTAGAGAATTTACTCTACTGTTTGAAAGTGTTTTTAAAATGATTAAAAATATTTCTAATGAGAGTGCTTTATAATCAATTCTTAGTAAAATGTAAGTGAATTCTGAAAAAAAAAACTTCAAGTGCTTCTTGCAGGAAGTACTTGCAATGCTTTTAGAATCCAAACACATTTTCACCAAAAGCACTTTCAGCCATTTTCACTTCCAAACGAGTCCTATGTTTTGTAAACCATATGATGTGGTAGTTGATGGTTGGATTTTTTTTTCTAACGATTTAAAGAAGAAATCCAACATGTAACCGTTACATCATGTGCTTTACAAAATATACTGACTATTTTCCCCTTTTCCTTTATTTTTAAATTATTTTTTAGGGTTTTCTTTTTTCAAGTCATTTGTGCTGACGTTTACCTACCACATTGAGAGAGCAGTTTCAACTCCCTCCAAGAATTTTATACCAATCCAACCACCAAAGACATTTCCCCCTTCTCTTAAATAATACCACAATTCCTCTCCAAGAGCCATAATCCAATTTCAATCCAAAGAAAAATCAACTTGGCACAAATTTAAAGCAAGCATGGTCTATGTTTTATCCTCGCCAACTACAATGGCAGCGAAGATTTCCTGGTACTGCGCTTTGATTGTGGCGGCGATGCTGGTTCTGAGCTGCTGTCAATCGTTATCCGGCGAAAGCGAATATAAGGGAAGGATGGTTCAGCTCCAGATTGATGATGATCATATGGAATACATGCCGTGTGATGAAATTTACGTGGTTCGTGAAGGAGAGACACTGCAAACAATTAGTGAAAAATGTGGTGACCCCTACATAGTTGAGGAGAATCCACATATTGATGACTCTGATGACGTTTTTCCTGGTTTGGTTATCAAGATTACTCCATTTAAACAAAAGTAGAATAATACAGAATTACTAGATTTTTTTTTCCTCTTTCTTATTTGACTGTAAGTTTAAGCAGTTTATAGAACAAATGTTATATACAATCCAACTTTTTCCGACGAGAGGACTATGATTCTGACGATGGCGGAGTAGGGAAGCTTCCTACCCTCCATGTTTCTGGAAAAGATTCAGAGGTTGAGTTTGTGTTGGATGTAAATGTGCGAGAAGAAATAAGCCTGTACAAAAGAGAAGTGAAAAATACAAAAGGAACACATGTATTTGCAATGAGAGTGTGTGTCGTGTATTTGTTTTTTTCCTTTCTTTTCCATTTCATGGCTTTCTTTTTTTCTTCCATTTTAGCTCATTCACTTAACACCTTTTTTTTATTGAACACCAACATATACTGTCTCTGTATACATACATTAACCATAAGTCAATCTTTGGGATACATTATAGTCCTTCCCTCTGCTTAAGGGTGCTTCTTACATTACAGTCCTTCCCTCTGCTTAAGGGTGCTTCTTACCCTTTTGTGTGAGTGATTTCCTGATCGTGCTTCCGTTTGGTGTCACTGATCCTAGCTGCGGCTGGGATCGGTGGGTGGTCTTTTATTTTTGTCCTTTCTTTCTTCTCCTCTTCCATCTGCTGATGGTTCTTCCAATTTTCCTTTCTGGCCTTTCCAATTCCTCAACCCCCGTGGATATCCCTTTTCATAGCCCTTCCTTGCTTCGATTTTCAGTCATGTTTTCTGTTGAGTTCGTGTGTAGAGTTTCGGTGTTTTATCCGGCTCGGGTGTTTCCTACACCACCATGTTTTCCTTGTTGTCTGCCATTTCCGACGGTGTTGCTTGGGAATTTCCCGGAGCTTCTTTCTGATGGTTGGCTTCTCTCTCGCCGACTATCTCTTGTTGATGGCTGTGCGCAAGTGGCGTCCGTGGAGGTGATGATCGGTGGTGGACGGAGAATCGGATGGATGGCTGATTCTTGGATCAGTGATGGAAAGCACAATAGATGGTTCTCAGACGTTTTGTTGTGTTTGGCCTTCACTGTTGTTGGGCTCATTTTCTGTGTTTTCTTTGTTTTTAAGCCCGTTCTTTGTTTGTCTATAGGAATAAAGTGAGCCTTTGTTTGTTTGTAAATGTGTGTTTGTTTTAATAAAAGTTCCTCGTTGGCAATCTTTTTGGATCCCACTTTAACCAAAAACTATTTGGGAGACATTTTTGTTTCATCTATATGATTATTTATTTATTTATTTAACAAGGGATGACACATTTAAGTTTGAGATACCTTTAACGTTGAAAGGAAAAATACCACCAAATCAAAAGGTAATGGAAGTTTATATGGTTGGTTACGTTACAAAAGAGAATAAAGTCGCAATCTTGTCTATTTTTTTTTCACATACTGTAAAGGAATTTTTATTCTCTCTGAGAAATCTAAGGGACTGTTCATTGGATGCTTTACTCAAGAATCTTCATATTTTTAGTTTAGGTCAATAGAAAAATATAGGAAAAAGTAGTATTCTGGCCCTAGCTACTTATGTTTATTGGACCTATTTCGTTTTTATATTTTGATGGCAGTCTATGACATTAATGTATTAATAAATTTACATATGTTAACTATATAATTGTTTTTTAAATAAAAATAAATAATTGGTACCCTTATGGAAACTCCTTTTCTGCCAAACCCACAGGTTGTTACTCCGATGGTCGCGTCCTCACTGATTGAATCGATACCTTTACCTTTATACCTTAAACTCTCCTCTCTCTCTCTCTCTCTCTCTCTCTCTCTCTCTCTCTCTCTCGTTAATTGATGAGTTTCTTACACTTTATCTTTACTTTTCATGATACAATATGCAACAACAAGAGAAACGATAAACACACATTTGTTTTGCTCTCTTACTTATCCCTGTTTAATTTTTGCCGTTAAGTCTGTTTGATTTATTCAAACTAATGGTCAAAAATAAAGATGGCGTATGTAAGAAACTAAAAATGGTGCTTGAAAGTATTCTTTTAGGGGGAGAATAATTGGATACATTACTTTGGGTGCAAGAAAGTATTCTTTTAGTCACTTGAGCAATAATTTTTTTGCCCTAAATTTTAGGGATAATTAGGTCCAAAAATGTGACCAATTAGTAATGATCCAAGATTTTTTTCTTAAGAATATGTGAATTGTGAGAAAATTTCCCTTTGATTTCTCGATGATGACAATACATATTGTTGCAGTCTTATTAGATTAGGAATGTGATTGTGTAAATCCTAACATATTTAGGATATTCTTATGAGATTCTACCATATCTCTTAAACTAGATATTATCCTATTAGGGTAAGGATTTAACCTTCCCTACTACTATAAATAAAGGCACAATGGGATGGAATAGAACACACCTCACAATTACACATCTCTCTCTTCTCTCTCTATGTGCTGCACCCCCTTTCTCTATCCTTTATATGATTCAGTAAATTAGGCCTACAACATGTTATCAGCACACTCTTGACGCTGCGCTAAAGAGAGTTTGATCTTCAATCAGGGGAATATTACGTTTTAATCATTCTTTTTATGATTAATTTATTATTTTATTGAATTGATTTACATGCTATTGATTCAATTTAATTTTTCTTTGTTGAATGTGATACAACGCATGGGAGATGCAATTCCGACTTTCCGAGAAGGATCTTCTACAAAATTCAAAGGTTTTTATTGTTTTCTGCCAATCATGTACGCTTAAAATAAAGGAAGATATTTGAAAAACCCATGAAGCATGAAAACATTCACTATGATGCATGAACCCCCTACATTTATATTAACCTTCCGATATATATATATATATATATATATATATATATTGTATATGATTCATATATTTGTTCATGCATTACGCAATTTATGCTATGTGAAATTTGTGAGTCAAAGAATTGAAAGAAAATAGAAGCAATTTAGGGTTTTTCCAAACTCTAGATTTCGAAAAAAAAAAAATATGGAAAAATCATGGCTCGAAGCTGCGCTGAGCCAAACATGGACCAAAATTGCAGCAACCTTTTGGGTTTGCTGCGTGCGTATCACCATGCCTGGGTTCTTCATGATTGGGCCTGCAGCCCCAATCCGTGCCACCTCATCAGAAGCAAGCTTGCTGCTTATGAATTTTTTTCCCTCGGCCCGTGAGTACAGCAAGCCTGCAACTTTATTTTGTAGGTTGATGGGTTGCTTGCAGCAGCCTCACATGACCCAACCCGCAGCTTGCAGCTGCTGGGCTATACAAATTGGACAGTAGCTAACAATCCAATGCTGGGCTGCCTCTTTTTCTCGGCCTAAAGCCATATTTGGCCTTTTTTTTTTTTTTTTTTTTTTTTTCCAACCTGCACCCATAATTTTGGTGCCCAATTTCATGGCCTTAACCATTTTTTTGGGCTTTTCTTTCAAATGGCCCGCAGCCGTCTAGCCCAAAATATGGCGTGAAACTTTGTATTATTTTCCTTCTATGATTGATCTCGAATGGTCTCGATCTATTAAATTAATTAAAGTGACCAGTAGTCTATTAATCTGACAATTAATCCAAAATTATTGGCTTGAAGTCCACTTTTTGGCGATTAACGATTCAATATTTTATTTGAACCGTTGACTACCTTTTGTAGTCCTGAAGCACTCACACTTGAGTTCTTGAAGCAACCCAAATCCACTGCACTTAGTTGTATATTATATTCTGTGTTCTTACAGGTACCTCCTTTTATGAATCGGAAGTTCATAACTAAACTTAAACTTGTGGTTTCGAATTTAGTGCCTTTGAAACCCAAAGTGTTCATAAAACAATACACCCATGAAAAACTGATTTTTTCATGTAAAACATGTCTTAGAACCTGAATGTTCTAACTTTGATGCTTATGGAAAATTTTATTTTTTATAGCACCAATCACAATCTTGTTCCCTTCATTTAGTGGATTGTCGAACCGTAACAAGTTCGATTTCACTGATTTGGACGTTTCTTGACTGCAATCACCTTATGTGGGTAAAAGACATGAATATCCACTTGACTATCAAGAAGCTGAGTAATCATTGAGGCCAACAATGGCATGGGAAAGCAGAATAAGCCTTCGCCATGAACTGTACTCAAAGACTTATGTCCATGAATGAGTATGACTCTGAAGTTTATAAATCTGATCGAATTTTGATTGGAGAATACTTTTCTCGTTCTTCCTTGTTTCTAGCTCATGAAAAAACAATGTAGAAAGTGGAAGTTTACCAAATTCTCGGATTTGATTACTACCATAAACATGAGAGAAGGGTATAGACCCAGCTTCGATTTGAGTTTACCGAACAGTATAGACCCAGTTCGGCTGGAGTCTACCGAATGGCTAACCCAGTTCGGTCAAAGCCTACCAAATGGTGATGCCCTGCTTCGACAGGGATGCACCGAAGGACATGCTATGCTTCGATAGAGGTGCACTGTAAGATCCCACATCGCCCATGGGAGTGATCCTTGTATGCATATTCCCATCCCTACCTAGCACAAAGCCTTTTGGGAGCTCACTGGCTTCGGGTTTCGTAAAAACTCCGAAGTTAAGCGAGTAGCGCACGAGAGCAATCCCATGATGGGTGACCCACTGGGAAGTTCTCGTGTGAGTTCCCAGAAACAAAACAGTGGGGCCCAAAGCGGATAATATCATGCTACGGAGGAGGCAGGCCCAGGATGTGGTGGACCTCGAGCTGGGATGTGGCATGCACATAATGGTATTGCTCTGCTTCAACAGAGGCTTACCAAACAGACGTCGCTGGCTTCGACTGAAGCCTACCTAACCCAAGTCTGGGTCTGTTTCTCTCACAATCCAATTTTGAGTTTGTTTTTACAACATATGGTAGAATTAGGGCTTGCCAAGGTGTGGCATCATGCCCGAAGCGTGATCCTTGGCACCTAAGACCTAAAACTTTAAGAATTAGGGATATTGTTTCCGAACCTCAACCCTGTTGAATCTACTTTTGTCTCGATGGAATAAATTATTGGTTATGCACCTGTTCGTGCCCCCACCAATGTCGTTAAGGAGTACCATTCTTGTAGTCAATATGTGAGACTAATTTTGCTCCACCAAACATCGTTGGAAGAGCAGAATTTTGACATGGATGACCTTGTTGGCTGAATCCCCTTAATAAACCATTTACTTTATAAATATTTTTTCTATGTTCTTGGATTCACTTTTGGTGTTTGTTTTAGTTATGGATAATCTTATCGATCTTGTCCTCGCATATGAGTTAATTGAATCATGTTTCTTGTATACATGTGATCGAATTCAATTAAACACGTGATTAGGTATGAATGTGAGAAAGTTAGTTGTTTGGATGAATGTGATACCACGCATACTAACTTTACACCTAAACCACATCTCTAGCAATGACTTCAGGTCTATCCAACCTGATTAAGAGCATTGGCATGCTCCTCATTGTATGAATGATAATACATTACCATTTAAGAAACCTTATATTCTCCCCGTTCCGGAAGAACGTCGTTGAGTTTTAAGGATATTCAAGATGACAACGATCATAAATGAAACCACTGAAGAAAATAAAGTTGAATATCTTTGCACCACCTCCAAAAATGAGCTTGAAGCTTTGCTTTAGGGCCAATGGGCTATTTCTTAACTGGGAACACGCCACTTGTGGCCGGCCTGGAGTCGGGTGATTCGAGCGGTTTACTTGCTTTGACATGACCATTTTGGACACTTAGGTCGAACAATGATGCTCCGACACATCTCTTTACTTGAAGTAAGGATCTTGTGCTTACAAGCACACTTTGCCAAGCCTGCTCGTTTGGAAAATTGATTTTCTAAATAATCCCTAGCAAAGATACGAAACGACCCTCTTTTCATAGTGGATTCAAGGGAATATATGTGGACTAATCCAACCAAAATGCAAACTATATAAATACTTATGGTTTTGGTTGCTGAATTGACAAACTGGTCACATATTTTCCCACACACATTGTTGTTAAACCTCTTGGCCGATTTTAAGGGTTCACCACCCTACTTATCCTATAAAGTCTAGGAGACTAGATAATGCCGAAGAGTTTATATTGATGGTTTTTTATTTTTATTTTATTTTAATTTTATTTTAATTTTATATTTTTTTTTATAAAGTATTGCATGTCTCTTGGGTTTATAATTCCCATGTTCACCCCAAAACAGCTCGCACAGTGATCATAAAGTGCAATTTAATTGATCATCCGGACCTTGGTCAACGCACCAAGCTTTTGGTTTTTGCCTAGGGCTATGAAATCTTGTACGCAACTATGTTGGTCCACCTTGAGGCCCATTGCCATCCAACCATTTCAACGTTACAGTTGGTTACTGGTTACGAACCTGACGCTTCATATTTACGCATTTTGGGTGTGCATTCAATGTGCCAAGTTGCGCCGCCGCAACGTACCAATATGGGTCCTCACAGAAGGTTGGGAATCTTTGTCGGTTATAATTCTCCTTCATAAGAGCTCTCTTAGAGCCTTTGCATGTGATTTCTTTACTGCTCATTTTGCGAATTATCACTTCAATGAGATAGTCTTCTCGCCGTTAGGGAGAGATAAAAACGTCAACGTTCCAGTAGAATGACGCAAATTTGCGTGGACGTTACCCACTATGTCTCATCTCGATCCCTGTATCGCACAAGTGTGATAAGCAAGTGTGATGAATTATAGTTTTCAGAATGTTGGTCCAAAAGCATTCCTCTGATCTAGCTAAAGTGACGAGATCATATACCAACTGAAAACATGCCTGTAAGGATAGATGTACTTAATGAACGTCGAGTCAACATCCCCAAAGGGTGTGCCACCCCTATTGGACGGTTTGGTTTTCCTTGTTGGACAGTCTGATACACTGGCGGATAGCCAATCAATCTGTCTTGGTCTGAAGCACGACAGATCACTCGGTTCATAGGATTCACTTACCTAGAAGAGAAAGGTCACGACACACAATGAATCCATACTTGATCGCTGTCTCAAATCATTTTCATCTCATGAGATTAATTTGGATTACTCCTGAGACTTGAAGTTCTTGGTCCAGTATATTAGTTTAGATGAGTTAATGGAATTGGAATGAGCTTATCATTGATGATGTTTTCACTTATATGGTAGCTACTGACATACATGAAAAGCGACGATATCGAACTGTGTTCCATTGATTAGTGACAACGTAGAACTGATTGGACAACTGAAATTACAATCTAGGTTAAATTCCTTACCAAAGTGTGTTTTGGACCTATCGTTCCTCTACTGCCCAAGGTAACCATGCTATGTTACATATGGGAAAGGAAGCGTAATGAGATGAATGAAATAGTGCGATATAATGCACGCCTTACGGTGCAAGGTTTCCCTCAAATGCCTTGTGATTAATAACAACATGATGAATGTGGTTAGTGTTTCTCTATGGGGATATAGATACAGAGATTTACATGTAAGTTCCCGAAGAATTACATGGACTGGTTTAAATAGTTCCAAATCACGGAACACACTATCAACTTGTTTGAGGCGTTCACTTATGAATTAAAGTAATCCATCGGATGTGGTATACCCGTCTAAGTGATTATTTGATCAGTTAGGGATATGAAGTATGCCTTTGCATGTTAAACTATAAAGTCTTATTCCAAATTGCTATAGTTACAGTTTATGTCGTTGACATGCATCTCACTAAGACTTTAGAAGAGCCTGAGAAAACTGCCTCACATCTAAAAACGGAAATTGAGATGATGGATCTTGGGAAAACTCGTTTATGCCTTGACCTGAAGTTTAAGTGTTGTTCTGACGGTACTTTGGTCTACCAGTCGAACGACACCCTGAAGGTGTTACCCTTTGAGTATACCTATGATCTTCCAACGTTATATGCAAATGAGACCCTTGAGGAGGTTATGGAATCCAAAGTTCCATATCTGAGTTCAACTCTACGCTTGTTGTACTTAGCTTATTGCATTAGATAGGACATCTCATTCGATGTTGATCTATTAGTAAAGATGCATCACCGCGCCTACACGCAATTGGTATTAAAGATGTTTTTCTGCTACCCTAAAAGGTACTACTGATTTAGGCTAATCCCAACGTATATCAAACGTATCCGACACCTTTGATCCTCGAAATGATGCTTGCCTTACTTATTATGCTGATGCAGGTTACTTATCAAACCTGCACACGGCAAATCCCCGAATGGTTATGTCTTTACCGTTAGGGATATCGCAATATCTTGGAGGTCCACGATATGACCTTAGTTGCGAAATCTTCAACTCGTTCCAACAGTCACCTTATTTCACTACGTCACACGTGAGACATGGTTAGAAATTCTTGTTGAGCATATTCGAAGTACTTGTTGTTTTCATCCATCGTTGAGTCCCGACGACAATCCATGAAGATTATGTCGTATGTATCAACCTGACCAAGACATGATACATCAACAAAGTTAACGCCAAGACATATTACGTTTACATCAGCAAAGTATCAGGAGATTGAAGTCATGCAAGCTGATCCCAGATAACCTTGCCGACCTCTACACGATGTCACTATCGAAGTCAACCTTCCAGAAGCTTGTCCGAGAAATTGGTATGCCTAACTATTCATATACAATGCTTGTAGTTCTCATTTGGAAGTTTTGTCAAATTTAGGGGGAGTATCCAGAAGTATACTCACTTGATCTTAATATACTCTTTTTCCCTACAATTAGGAGCATTTTTCCCACTTGGTTTTTGCTACGTAACTAGGTTTTGACGAGGTACCCATCCTGGGTTGATCATACCTTTGTGAGCTCTTCTACTTGCGTTCAGAAGACGTATAGTTTTGACTTAATGCAACTTCTCACTTTTTTCCTTAGTCTATGTATTTTTCTTCCACCTTGGGTTTTACCATAACGAGGTTTTGTGAGTTTTACCTTTTTATGCATTCTTCCGTTGATTTGAGACTCGCATTCGCTCATTGTGCCGACAACTTCATCAACTAATCCACTTTATCGATGACGACCTGATGTGCCATTTGTTTGATTATTTACACACTCAAGGGGGAGTGTTGCAGTCATATGGAGATTAGGAATGTGATTGTGTAAATCCTAACATATCTAGGATATCCTTATGGGATTCTACCATATCTTTCAGACTAGATATTATCCTATTAGAGTTGTAATCCTATTAGGGTAAGGATTTAACCTTCTCCACTACTATAAATAAAGGCACAATGGGGTGGAATAAAACACACCTCACAATTACACATCTCTCTCATCTCTCTATGTGCCACACCCCCCTATCTTTGTCCTTTATATGATTCAGTAAATTAGGCCTACAACACATATGTAGTTATACAGTTTACAATTGATCTATTTAGGCAAATATATACAAATTGTCAATTACAATCAATCACAATAACTAATTGATATGATACTACAATCAAGCAAATCTTCCTTTCTTCCCGTTAACACTCTCCCTCACATTGAATTGTGGATGTCAAGAGCGTCTAACTTGCCAAATAAGAAACGAAATGATGGCTGGCTATGTGATTTAGAAACGAAATGATGGCTCACTAGGTGATTTAGTAAACATGTCGGCAAGCTGACATTTTGTGGGCAAGTGAGCTGTGACAATAGCTCCAGATTGAATTCGATCTCGGACAACATGATATTTATTCTCATGGCATGTTTACGCACCTATAATCAGAATGAAAATAAGGAGTTTGATTTCGATTACAGTTTAGTAAACAACTTTCATAATAATACTATTCTGATTCTTCCTCAATTCAATTCCTCTTAATCTGATTACGAATTAATAAATGTGCTATCAATGTGCTTCGTACATTCATGAAAAACTTGGTTGGTGGGAGTGGGATTGAAGTAAACTTGCTGGAGATGTAAAGCGATGAAAACGTTTTTCACGTAAGAAATTTATTTTACATGGATAAAGTTGGATTCTTTCTATATTTGGTGGGAGTGAGGTTGGATTCTTTCTATATTTGGTGGGAGTGAGGTTGTATTCCTTCTCTTTTTAGCGAGGATAAAGAAATTGTTTAACAAGGAAATTTCATTTCCTCTCGATCGCTCCACCAATCTCTAGTGAAGAAATAACTTGTAACAAAAAAAAATTTTAATTTCCTCATTATTTTGTTTTATCAACTTAGGAAACAAAATTGCTTCACTTCATACGAAAACTTGATAATTTTCCTCTTTCAAGGATTGGGCGTCGGGTATTCAACTTTACAAAATACACTTGAGCAACTCTGCTACTAAAAATTAAATAATCATTTCCAAAAGCAGTTGCTCAATTTCATTTGATATATTCATTTTATTGTTTAGTATATGAACTGATTTAAAGTTTTCATTAAGCTTAACTTCTTTGGTTTTGGTTAAAAATATTTAATTTCATAAGTTTCTTGGACATGGGTTCAGTAACATCTTTGACCCTCTCCTCCGCTAGCTTCTTGTTACAACCAAAACAAATTAGAAAATTTAAAAATAAAAAGAACATAACAAAGCGTTGGTGTCAAAACCCAGGACCAAATTCATTTAATAAAGCAGTTTAACCAACTCTTTTCCTCTTTCTTTTAGTTTATCGTCTTATGTGCTGACCTGCATTTGTACCTATCACACATTAAGAGAAAGCGTTTGAACACCCGCCAAGAATTGCACCCACTCCAACTACCAAAGAAAAAAACTACTTCTCTCTTAAATATATATAAGACCAACACGTCCACGTACCACAATCACTGATCCTAAGAAAAAACAACATGGTGTGTGTCATGTGTTCATCAAGTACTGTAATATTGGCAGAGAAGATTGCTTGTTATTGTGCCTTGCTCTTGGCACTCGTTCTGGTTCTAAGCTGCTGTGAATCAAGCGAAAGCGAATTCACGGCGAGGAAGGTTCAACTCCAAATGGATGCATTGAACAAGCCGTGCGATGAAATTTATGTGGTTCGTGAAGGAGAGACTCTGCAAACAATTATTGAAAAATGTGGAGACCCCTACATTGTTGAAGAGAATCCACATATCCATGACCCTGATGATGTTTTCCCTGGCTTGCTCATTAGGATTACTCCACCAATCGAAGAAAGGTAGAATATTACTAGGTTTCTTTTCTCTCCTCTTTTGATTGTAATCTTGTAATATTTGATTTTCAACATGATGGAGAGGGCTAATGGCCTTAGTTTATTGATGGAGTTAACTTGCCACTTATTACTTCGGTTTAGTATAGTGGTATTAATTTATTTTTATGTGTAAGTGAAAGATTTTAATTTCGACTTATGTAGATGACTTAACTTAAATCCGCCACCCCTGAATTAGAGTAAATATATTATTGTATCGTTGATTTTGGATCTACAAATGTGTTATCATCGTAACTTTTAGATAGTAAATTGCCACTTAATACTATGGTATGGTGGTAATACTCTTTAGTTGTAAGTGAGACGGCTTATGTTGAATCTATAAAAAAAAAAAAAAAATCATTAAATTGTCAATTTGTCAATTTAGTATCTCTAGAATTAATTGGGCAATTTAGGCACTGTCATGCTTGATCTGATCTCGAAGGGTTTGGTTAAATTTTCAAAAGCACACAAACCAACCTTTTGTTAAGAAAAAAATGTCTGGTTTGTGAAAGTTTTAGGCCTCTAAAGGCTGAGCCATGCTCATTGCGCCCTTATTAACATAATCTTGGATCTCAAGATGCGGCTTATCAGTGGTAATTGATCCAACATCGAATGTACGTAACTGGACCCTGTTAACATAATACTACATTGAAATATTTAGAAATGTAGACAAAACGAAAAGAGAGAGAATTTTAGAGAGAGACTGATATAATTGTTGCTCTGTAATTGTATGAATGAATTGAATACCGTACAAGAGAAATTACATAAGCTATTTATATAACAGCATAACGGAGATATCAAGACTACTTAACTAGTAACAGACTGCTTAATCAACTCTAACAACTCAATGTTCAGATGATGCCGCTATCATTAAATCAAACATATTATGTAGTCACACGTGTCACTTAATAGTTTGAGCATTAAAAAGAAGACTTCATTCAGCCATATATAGTTTTGACACAAAGGCTTTATAAATAAAGCATCCACAAGTATATACTCCAAGCTTACTCAGTGTTGAGCACTTTGTTTTGTGTTTACAAAAATAGTTCGACTCTTGCCCTTTCTATATCCTTAAACAAAACATGGTAAACATCATCCATTTCACCGGAGCCGTCTCAATGCAAACTTGAGGCCTAAGACGAAAGTGAAATGAGACCTTTTTAATTCAGTACCTTAATACGTTTTTTCACAACAATATGAGTTTGAGGTACGTCAATTAGATTTATCAGAATAAGAACTTTTTTTCCTCCTTTATAATGAAGAATACAATGAAGCAAAAAATTTTACGATATACAGTAAGTGTATGAAGAAAATATGAGCCAAATTTAAAATCAGGCCCAATACACATGCTTCGCCTTGCTTTTAAGCCACCTCTGCGCTTCACATTATCATTAGGTGCTTGAAATTGAAAAGACATGTATAATTTATAAGGAAAATAAGAACATATCGATCTGAGAGAGTGTTAGTATCTGTTTTTTTTTTTGAAACTAGTGTTGGTGTCATTGACCCCTTCAGCCTTGATATAACGTTGTTTCATCTAGTTTCATACCCCAACAGGGTTACCAACTTATTTCATAATACCTTTCAAAAAAATTATTTCATGATATTGACTTTGACTTGATCAAGGCCTATTTAAGAGTTCAATAAAGTTTGCGAAGAACAAACGAAGAATAACAAACCGAAATTACAGAAACCGACTACAAACACTAAATATAATTTTATAAACTAAAATAAAATATTTTCATGACTATAATCTTCTGAACTTAGGGGTGGGCATGGTCTCATTCGGCCCAGTTCCACCCTCAAAATAAAATCGGAACCGGAAAATTTAAACGGTTCAGTTCGGTGCTATTCCGCTTAAATTTATTACTAAAACTGTACGGTTCGGTTCATGACGATTTCGATTCGGTTCATGTCGGTTTACGGTTCCAACCAAAATTATATATGTGTTTTTTCTAATTTTCTACTTCTAATACCAAACACATATTTCAACCACAAATTCAAGTAAATTTGAGTTTCCACTACTAGATCTACAAGATTTGTGATCGGAAGATAGAAAGTGTGCATATAAATATAAATCAAAAGATAGAAAGGCTCATATCAAGACCAAAGTGTAGATCTTAAACTAAAACTAAAATGTACATAATGCATAATATATACTGGAAAAGAATGGAGAAAAATAATGTAGGGGAGAAAAGTGATAAAACAACAAAGGAGGGGGAGAGAAGTGAAGAAAAATATTGGGTGCACATGGTCTTCTTGGAAAAATATCTTATTTATATAAAAATAATAATAAAACAATAATTTATATTAAAAGCGGTTGGTCTGGTTCCTCCAGTTCTTAATATTTCCAAATCGGAACCGAAACCGTTTGAAACGGTTCGGTTCGGTTTTTGTTCCAGTTTTGACTTTTTTGGTCAACACGGTTTTTTACGGTTTTTTTTTGTCACGGTTCGATTCGGTTTTCCGGTTTAACGGTTTTTATGCTCATCCCTATCTGAACTACATCTCGACTGACTTTTAAATTGAAAAACAAAACATCATATTTATGTACACTCCATGTACTAATAGGTAATGAAGCAAAACCCCAATTCTCATGACTTGGGCCCAAATTAAACCCACCAATAAAATAAACTTAAATATTATTATTTTCCAACACAATGTTAATAGGAGAAACCCTTTATTTTCTTGTTTTCCCATTGGCTCTCATGGATCGTAGCACTTTGAATCTTAATGGGCACGATTAGACGTTGACCTCTTGGGCTTATAAATCCTAGAGTCGTTCTTACGTTTGTTACAGCTGGTTTACACTAGAAATACTCGTTTTTTACTTTATAATATTGACTTGTTATTTAAGTTTCTGAAAAATCACATCTACGCGGATCCAAGTCGAAGCAAAAAGCCCTACGACGTCATGTATCCGATGTTACCTGCATGCAAGTTATCTATGTATGTCCCATGTATAATTATTTATTAATGCGTACGTTTTGGATAGCTTGTTTTATTAGGAAAATGATTCTCGCGTGATCTGAATTGTATATCGTATAACGTGCGATCAGAAATTATTTTAAAATTTAAAATTTAAAATTAAATATAAATATTATAAATAATACTTAACGAAAACTGATCGCATAATATATGATAGACAGTCCAGATTACACCGGATCCTTTTCCCCTTTTTTATAGCATAGGAAAAAAATTACAACGAAAAACCTCTAAGACATCCAACAGCAAGAGTCTCAAGTGCAAGCCCACGCCTCATCAGGGGTAGGGTGTTTAACCAACTTAGACTACATCCAAATTATGACCCAATGAAGCAAATTAAAGCATTCGACGTTGACTTCACGAAGAATATGTTGTAAAGATCACATAACAAACCACACGCTGCCTTTGCTTGATTAAAGTGTCGATTCGCCAAGGTACTGCAGACTTAAGATTGGTAGTGTCAACGAGAATTTTAGAATCCCCTTCAACTTCAATTCTTTATCCCTCATTATGCAATATGAGTAATGTTATGTTCCATAAATATTATGAATCCATTTCTTACGTTTGATGACAAATATCAAACAGATTTTATGTGGAGTTAATGAACTACATGACATGGTGTAGTCTTGAACTATCTTCCCTAAGCTCTCATGTCGATACAACTTGGCTTAACTACTTGCCTAGACACACTTCTTGGAGAGTACTTACCTTGACCGTCTTGGTGGAGGGATCACCAAGATTCAGTGAGTCACACTGACTGAAGCATACATCAATTCATCACTTCCAATATTGTTCGATACTAGCACATCCATTATGAAATGTGTACTATGATGTATATTTATTTAATTAATGGTTTGATATGAGCAATAACTTACCATAAATGTCAATTTGTCAACATAAATCATATGAATGCCTAATTTCAAAATTATGTCACTTCGTCGTATGAAAAGACCCTTATTTATATGTATGAAGCCAAGTATTGTGCCCCTTAAGTTATATGACATAGTTTACAATACTCTCACGTTGCGAAGCAGGAGCACAGAAACACAGACGAGTCCTAATACCATTGTTCAAACTTTAGACCCTTTTGAAACTTCACATTGTGCTTCACATATACAATAGAAGGATATATTTTATTCATTCTTTTCTTGACGAGGAATCCAGGCGGCCCATTCACCAAAAGACCTCAGCCAGGGCGGCCCCCGTCTTGTTTGACGGAAGCCTTCAGAGAAACAGAATATGTTCATGTGCATACGAATATTAGTAGGCAGAGTGCTCATCTTGTTCATCTTATTGTTTGTATAATTACCATATAACTTATTCATGTTATTTTTTTGAGGTGTGGCTTTACTTTTTGGACTGACAAATAAAGAAAAAAAGAACGCAAATTGCAATGTCACCCTTAAACATTCACATATTTTATCATCAGCCACACACCACTGATTTCACTATATAAGGCATTGAGAATCTCAGTTATTCTTCCTTTCCTTCTATCTTCATTAAATTTAAGTAGTGCATGATCTCCAACTCCATCTTACATCTCTTTCAGCAAGTCAAAGCTTCTTTCTTTCACAGCCTACCATGAAACCACCTCAAACACTCTTCCTCCTCCTCACTCTCTTTCTCTTCTACCTCCTCTCAGGTATGCATGCATATGCGTTAATACTATGTGAAAATGGTTTACGCTCACTTTTTTTCTCCTTCTAGAAATTCTGTTTATTTCTGTCTATATATTCTCCTTCGATTTATTCAATCGAAAGATTAGAAATAAACAAGATTGCGCAGAGACAAAAATGGGTGTAAAATAATTATTTTCCAATACCCGTCTCTGTTTTGATTTGGTTACGTTTTGTTATAGGACAAAAAGAGGTGCTAGTTTCAGCAGCTCACCACCACCACCACACACAGCGCCACCTATTTGCTTGGCGGCCGACGAAGCTATTTGTCTTTGGAGATTCATATTCTGACACAGGAAACAACGGGAAATCAGTGGCCAGTTCTTGGAAACTACCCTATGGAATCACATTCCCGGGAAAACCCAGTGGCCGTTTCTCCGATGGCCGTGTCCTCACCGATTTCCTTGGTACCAACCCTTCTCTCTGATTCACTGTCTAATCTTGTGCAATTCTCTGCTTTTTGTTGCAAGGTGTGAAAGTACCAAGCTTTTCTTTTTCTTTGCTCAGTTATCTTTGTTTACCTACGCTTTAGTGCTGTCTTTAGTAATACACTATTGCTGTAAAATGGTATAGTGGTGCTGGTGGGTTCCTCTTAAGATAATGGCCTCTTTGGGTGGTTTTCTTTTTACCTGTAAAGTTGTTGCATTATTGGGCATGCTTTTTATTTTTGTTTTTGCTTTTAATCCACATGTTATGTCAGGCCACATCATGTAATTTCTTATGTTATGTCAGGCCACCATCATGTAATTTCTTACTTTATCACATGAGCTAGCTCAACCTTTTGGAGTCTTGGATATTTCTCTTCATCTACACTATTGACTCTTAATCATGAATTCTGTGCTAATTCTCTACTTTTTTGCTTGAACATTCTTTGTCCCACTCTGTCCCCATTGTCCTTTACTAAACCAATTCATACTTACTTTATTTTCCCTCCAACAGTTATAATTTTGTTCTTTTTCTCACCAACTCTGTCCGCATTGGAACACATACTTACTTTATTTTCCCTCCAACAGTTATAATTCATATATTAAAAGCTATAATTTAAGGAAAGCCCTTGGATTGAAACAAATATTGTATAGTATTGGAAGACATGCATGTGATATAACCAATTCACATGAGTTAACTGACAAGTTTATATTTCAAGTTATAATGTTAATACGTTAAAACCCAATCTACATGCTATAACATGTGTACATTCATTATACCATTTGCGGTATCTACACAATATATAAGTTCTCGAATTGAATTAGGGCAGATTAGTCTGACCTACATATCTATGATTCTAATTTCTCCCTAACATATTCTAACACACATGATACTGCAGCTATGTTTATAGGAGTTAAGTCTCCAATACCAATTCGAGCAGATTAGTCTGACCTACATATATATGATTCTAATTTCTCCCTAACATATTCTAACACACATGATATTGCAGCTAGGTTTATAGGAGTTAAGTCTCCAATACCATACAGATTTAGAAAAGTCGGGGCCAAACATTTGAAGTATGGAGTGAATTTCGCATATGGAGGCACAGGTGTTTTTAATACATTGGTTTTGGATCCCAACATGACAACCCAGATTGACTTCTTCCAGAAGCTCATAAAAAACGACTATGTCTTCACTCCTAAGGATCTTCACTCTTCAGTTGCCCTCATCACCGTTGCGGGTAACGATTACAGGACTTATGTCGCCACAAATGGCTCTGTTCAGGTTCGCACACATAACAGTTTTCATAAAAAGAAAAAAAAAATTATCAAGAGTATCCGTATTCCGTTTCCAAAAATAGTAGGGTATTTGTCCAATATAGTGACAGCACTATTGCAAAATTACACGAATTATTGTTCTCCAGGTAATACAAACAATAATAGAACATATCTTCTACGTCTCATAGGATTCTTGTATAATCTCTCCTCATGATTTACACAATCACAATCACACATGTGCTATAATTCTAACTAACTACAACAATGATTTTTTTTTTTTTTTGGCCAATTAAACGTTATTTACAAATATTTTTTCGTGCATGAACTCAACATTCAATTTGTTTGTGTTGAACTCCTCTTTCTCTTCAATTATCTGTGCATTATAGGGTTGGCAACCCTTCATCACATCAGTCGTGAATCAAGTAACTGTGAACTTGAAACGTATTTATGCCTTGGGAGTGAGCAAAATAGTTGTGACAGCTCTTCAACCTTTGGGATGTCTTCCTTCGAGCACGGCAGCATTTTCATTCCAACAATGCAATGGAACTGAGAACGCGCTAGTCAGTTTCCACAACCTTTTGTTGCAGCAAGCTGTGGTAAAGTTGAACTACGAAACCAAGAATTCTTTTATCATTCTTGATCTTTATGCCTCGTTCACGTCGGTGTTCAAGAACAAAGGAGATCTAGGTGAGTACGATATAACTCTTACTCTTTAGCTTGTACTAACAAATTTTCTTTGTCCCATTAAAATTTTCTAAGTTCTGTTGTTAGATCATCGAGTCATTGAGGCATAGTCGGTGAAGACCGCAAAAAAAAAAAAAAAAAAAAAAAAAAAAAATCTTGAGCAGTCTATATTGTTTAACACTGGATTTACTGACCTTTAACAAATCATATTAAAGCACTAAAGCACACAAATATCGAATGAAATGCTAATACGTGAAATCATCTTGTCCTTGAGCAGGAAGCATAAAGTTTGAGAACCCATTAAGGCCATGCTGCATTGGTATAAGCAGTGAATATTCTTGTGGGAGTGTGGACGAAAGTGGTTCAAAGAAGTACACCATTTGTAAAAATCCTGAATCTGCATTCTTTTGGGACACTGCTCACCCTACCCAACAGGGTTGGCGCGCAGTGTATTCAGCTTTGCAAGCCACACTTGAAGAACTCTATTAACTTTGTGCAGTCATCTGTAGATTTGTGTCAAGCTAGAGCCAGTTTGTTTTACATGCATTTTCTTCTTACATGTCTTTGTAACTTATTCCTTTGTTAGGAATGGTCATTATATGTTGAAATAAGTAGTTCCTCTTCAAACACTTTTTGATTAATAAGCCCGCAAAGAATGATCGATTGTGCTGAGTTGTACAATGTTCTCAAGGTGTGGATGCGACAGAAAGCGGGAGACGCGCATAAGTGTACTAAATCCACTAAACTTCCTAACCCTCCAAATCCAAACAGGTTTGCTACGTTGTATAAACCAACCAAAATCGCAAATTAACATATCGAACAAGCTTATTACTCTTCATATTCAGAGGCTAGAACCGATTAACGAGTTACTTTGGAGATCCAAAATATCAGACCTCAAATGGAGATGGTCAAAAACCCTAAATTGAAACCTCTGTTAAAGGTTCATAACCCAAATTAAACAACCTATAACTGAGGTGAAAGGATAGGTTTACTATTATTCAGAAACTACAATCTAGGAGATCCCAAGAACCTGACTTCCATTAGAAGTATATAATCAGTTCTACAAAATAGTGGCGTGAATTAAGGATTGATGGGAAGGAGGCTTGCCACTTGAAGAGTGTCATTTTGGTTAACAAGTCCGAATTTGCTCACCATCTTTACAAGGTGGTGAGCATTACCACCATCTTAACAGATTGCCACGTGTTATATAGTTTAACCATGGTTATTGAAAAGAAAAAAAAATAGTTAACACATTCAAATTTGTTGTGATATATGTTCGAATTGTGTAAATCCTAAGTAGAAATAAAATAGGAATTGTTTGGGATCTAGAAAATATTTCCTAATATACTTTGTATTACCTGGAGAGCAAGTTTCTCTCCACCTTAATACTATAAATAAAGGCACAAGACTAGGGAATTAATACACAATTCCTCAAGCCTATTCT
Organism: Pyrus communis; assembly: GCF_041283825.1. NCBI lineage: Eukaryota > Viridiplantae > Streptophyta > Magnoliopsida > Rosales > Rosaceae > Pyrus > Pyrus communis. The sequence goes on from NC_142578.1 coordinate 25,038,910, forward strand.
CCACTCTCTCTCTCTATGCCGCAACCCTCAATAAATGTTATCAGCACGCTTTTCACGCTGTGCTAAAGAGAAGAATTTATTCGTCTTCAATCAGGAGAGTATTACGCTTCAATTATTTTTAATTGATTAAATTTTAATTTTATTGAATTCATATACTTTTATTGATTCAATTTAATTATTTTCTTGAACGTGATACAAGCTTTGGAGATGGAAAACTGAAATTGAAGAGATAATTTTATGCATCAAATCAGTTCATCAATATCATCATGCAATCAAGTTATTCCAAAACAACGGTTTTTATCTCGATATTTTTATAACCTTGATAGCATGAACATTCACCATAATACCATGCGGGATTCATTCTCAAGACGGATCACTTTATGGTTACAGAGAAAGTATTAAGCTGTGCACGCGAAAGTTGAAATAACTTTCTTCTCACCGTTATCAATGCATTCCACCCCGGTCTCTCTCCCACTAGGGTCGCTACACCCCACTCCAGCGAAACCTATGCTCCAGTGCCAAGGCGATCTGTCACGTTGGATCATTGTATCTTCACTACTTGATAGGACTTCCTCCTTATCCTTATTTTGCTACTCGTACACAAACTGGACTCCAATCTCCTTTGTGAGGAAACCGTCTTGCGGGATTCATTCTCAAGATCGATCACTTCATTGTTACAGAGAAAATATTGAGCCGCGCATGCGACAGTTGAAGTAACTTTCTTCTCACTGTTGTGGATGAATTCCACCCCTGTCTCTCTTATACACAAACTGGACCCCAATTGACTCAACTTTACGTTTTTTAAATTTTAGATTCTACATAAATTATGTATGCATTATATTCATAATTATAGAATTACGTGAATTGATATCGCACAAAATTAAACTATATAAGCATATAATTGAATTGAAAAAAATTGAAAAAAAAAAAAAGGGTTTCGAGACCCTAACCAGCGAGCTGCGGGCTTTGAGTCGGGCCGCTTTGCAAGACATGGAGCAGCGATGCACTGGAGCACAGCTCTGTTGTGTTGAGAAGCCAAGAAACGACGCCCTTTGCTTCATCCCTAACCTAGAAAACATACCCTCATTGGAAGCCGAGACCATGGCGTTGCCATTTTTTTATTGGACATCACGACTTGCAGTCGTAATTAGTTTGGGTTTTCATCGTCGTCTCCAACGAAGTTTTTTGAATTTCCTTTGAAATTCACTGAAATCGAAGATTCCTCCGACGTCGAGGATCCTCCTTCGTCATTGAGACTGGTTCCTCGATGAACCATCACGCATCGGAACTCACTCCCAAGGTTTCTCGACTAAGACACCGTCGCCAGAAGCGGCGGTGCCGAGCTTCTCCTCCGGGGAGCACACCCAGCAGCAGCTGGGATACCTTCTTGGTCCACTAAGCCCTATTTGGGCCTTGGTAACTCGGCCCGCAACAACTGAAAAAAGAAACCAGTTTTTTCCTCTGGCCTCGCTTGCAACGGTCCAGTGTAGCTGTTTTGCTTGGCCCGTGTGGCTGTGGTGCTCCCGTGTGACGCGCCACAATGGATCTGCACCCCTGGTTTTGAGCCTTCTGTCCCACCCGCGCTTTGGGCCTACCTGCAGTAGCAGCTCAGCAATGCATGGAAGCCTATTGTTTTCCCCATGGCTCGGCCCACCTCTTGTCCAGCGCAATTTTTTTGGGTTCCGGCTCCGAGGTTCCATTTTTTCAAAAAGCCCCCGTGGGCTTTGGTTCATTTTGGGCTACCAATTTTAATAGCCTATTAGAGCTTTGGTCCAATAACTTGGGCCACCAATTATATTGCCTTTTTTTTTTAGGCCTTATGGGTTTTAAATTTTTCTCATCCAACTTTTAATTTTGGCCCAAAGTCCAAATAATTAAATTATAAATTCTATACATATTTGCATATTTTTGTATATATTGCGTATGTTTGCAGGTACTATGAACCTGAAGTTTATACTTCCGAACCTGAAGTTTCTTAATGCGCAACACTCATGTTGAGACCCGAAGTTCTCCATGCTTAAATCCGTTTATACCAAACCATATCTTATAACTTGAATGATCTAACTTTGATGTTTATGAAAATTTTATTTCCTAAAACACCAATCACATTCTTGTTTTCGCAATTCAACGTATTGTCGAACCATGACAAGTTCGATTTCACTGATTTGGAAGTTTTGAATAAGAAACTACTTTATGTGGATACAAGATGTGACACCCCACTTGACTACGACTAGTTGCGAAATCATTGTAGCCAAGTATGGTGTGGAAGAGCTAAATAAGCCTTTGCTATAATCTTCATTCGAAGATTTATGCCTGAAGTATATCAAATGGAAGTACCTCACTACCAAGGACTCCATGGCTATTTGACTTGCTTTGGACCGTTTCAAATCATGGAAAGATGAATTCTTGCCCGAAACAAAACATGATTGAAACCTTTATGTCCTTGAATAGGTACAATTTTGAAGTTTATATCCGATCGAATTTTGACTGGAAGAAAATCTTTCTTGTCCTTCTATATCTAAATTGCTCCTGAATTAGCAGTGTAGAAAGCATAAGTTTACTAAATTCTCTAATATGAGTACTACCATACTTGTGAAAGAATGGTACCCCAGCAATTCGGCTAGGAGCTATCAAACGGTATAGACCCAGTTTCGGCTGGAGCCTACAGAACCCAAGTCTGTCTCTGTCTCTTTTTATCTCATACAATCTAATTTCGAGTTTGTTTTACAACATATGGTAGAATCAGGCTTGCTAAGAGTTGGTATCATGCCTGAAACATGATCTTTGGCACCTAAAAACTTCAAGAATAAGGGATAATATTTCCGAACCTCAACCCTACAGAATCTAACTCCGTTTTGATGGAATAAATCATTGGTTATGCATTTTTCCGTGCTTTTACCAATGTTGTTGAGGAGTACCATTCATGTAGTCAATTTGTGAGACTAATTTTGCTCCACCTAAAACATTTGGAAGAGCGAAATTTGACATGGAAGTCTCCGAATCCCCTTGTATATTTTGTTTACTTTGTGAATAATTTATTTATTTTTTTAGATTTAAGATTGGTGTTTGGATGTCACTATTATTCTCAAATAAGAGTTAATTAACGAAATTACCACATGTGACTACAATTAACTCATACTTAGGTATGTTTTGTGGGGAAGTTAGTAGTTTGGTTCTATGCTAACTTCATACCTAATCATCCCCTGACAACCTTTCAGGCTTATCTAACTTGATTGTGGGGCATGTCATTGTCCTATATTGTCAAATAGTACTAATTTTACCACAAAGGGAAGCCTTATACTCTTTCGTTCTGGAAGAACGCCCTTTTTGAGCTTTAAGGATATTCAAGAGTATTATTACCATATTGAAACCAATGTAGAAAAATGGAGTAAAATTCTGGCATATTACCATATTGCACTTCCTACGAATATAACCAAATGCATATTTTAGAGAAGACGGAACGTTTAATGAGTAGATTACACCCATTCAGGCCCACTATGTGGCTGGCCAGAAGCCCACGATTCCAAAGGAATTTTTGTTATGGATGAATGTTTGGGATATATAGGATGATCCATGATGCGCTGTTTTGGGCATCTTCTTACCAGAAGTGAAGACATCATACCTAGATGTGTTTTATACCTTAACACCATCCATCTTTTCTACAACGGATCCAATGGGGATATTTGTGGAATAATTCAACCACCCTCTGACTATTTAGATACTTTATAGTATTGGTTGATACTTCTACACGTTTGTCACACATGTGGCTATTGTCCACAAGCTGCATTATCCACACTGGTGGCTCAGATTAACAAGCTCAGGGCTGACCACCTTGATTATCTAATTAACTCTATTTGATTAGATAATTTGGAGAATTTACATCGAAAACTTTCGATGGATATTGCATGTCGGTTAGATTTTGAAGTTGAACATCAAGTGCCCCATGTTCATACCCAGATTGAACCAGCCGAAGCATTCATTAAATGCCTTTAAATGATTGCGCGATCGATTGGTCATATGTACCAAAGTTCTCGATCTCTGATTGGGGCCGTGCAATATTGCAAGCAACCATGATTGGTTCGCCTGAGGCTTGTCACGACCCAACCTTATAAAGCACATGTCAGTTGGTTACCATATACGAACCCTCGCATTTGTACGTCTTTGGTTGTGCAGTCTATGTGCCATTTTGCGTTGCCCTTATGTACAAAAGAACAAAAGGGGTTTTCAGGGAAAGATGGAAATCTATGTTGGTTATGATTCTCCTTCTAATATTCGTTACTAAGAACCTTTGCCAGGCGATCTCTTTACTGCTCGTTTTGCGGATTATCACTTTTATGAGGCATTCTTCCTGTCATTAGGGGGAGATAAGAACGTTAACGTTTCTAAAGAACGACGTGAATTATCTTGGACATCTCCACTATGTCTCATCTCGATCCCAATCTAGTTCATCAAAGTATAACTGAACACTTCCTCTGATCTAGCAAAAATGACGAGATCAATATACCATCTACAAATGTGGCAGCAAATATGTGCACCAAATGTACGACGGACCTTCGCCCCGAAAGAAAGAACGCTACTACTGTGGTTGACACTTGTACATTGACAGCCAGCCAATCAATTTATCATACGCCAGAATCATGGTAGATCACTCGGTTCGAGGATTCACTTCCCCAAAGATAGAAAAACGTGGGACGAACGAATCCGCCCCACGATCGCTGTTTCAATCCTTTTCATCTCATGAGATTAAATTTGGATTACTCCCGAGACATGAAGTTCTTGGTCCTGTATACTAGTTTGGATGAGTTATGGAATTGGAATGAGATTATCATAAATGATGTTTCATTTATATGGTAACTACTGACATAAATGAAAGGCGACGATAATGAACCATATTCCGTTGATTAGTGTCAACGTAGAACTGATTGGTCAATTAAAAGAATCAATCTATGACGAATTGAGATGAATGAAATAGTGCGATATGACGTCTTGTGGCGCAAGGTTTCTCTTATACACCATGTGATTGATTGCAGCATTGTAAACGTGGTTGTAGTATCTCTAAGATCCTGATACGAACCCTACATGGAGTTTCCAAGAGACTTACAGGTACTGATTCAAATAGTTCTATACCACAAGAACACCATTTTGATTCTGATAAGGCCTTCACTTTACGGATGTAGAACTATCCGGGCCGATGTGGTATACCTGTCTAAGTGAATATTTGATCAGTTAAGGATATATGCCCCTGCGTGTACAAAATCCGAAATTAGTAGAGTTGAGAATACTAACGCTCACCTAAAGACAAACTTTAAGATGAATGATCTTGGGAAAACTCGACATTACCTCGACTTGAAGTTTCGAGCTAGTTTTGATGGTATTTTGGTCCACCATTTGATCTAGACCCAAAAGGTGTTACGTCCAAGTATACTTTAATTGTCTGCATGCTAGATGCAAATGAGACCTTTACAAAGGGTATGAAGCATAAGGTTCCATATTGGAACATGAGGTAGCCATATCTAAGTACCATGGCTTTTGTTGTACTTAGCTCAAATGCACTAGATTCGACATCTTATGTGCTGATAATCTTCTGGCATAAAGCAGCATTGGGCCTAACATGCCACCACCCAATTTGGTGTTAAAGACGTTTTTTCGTTACTACGGATTTGAGCTTATATATCCCTATGCATCTCAAAATATATCACACCCCTTGATCTTTGGAATGATGCCTACCTTGTGGGATTTGCTAAATCAGACCATCTGTCTGACCGCACAAGGTACGTTCCTTCATGGTTATGTCTTTACCATTAAGGAATACCGCAATATCTTGGAGGTTAACTCGATAGACCTTTTGTTGCAAAACCTTCGAATTGTTCCAAGACTTACTGTATCTCATCACGTGGGAGATATAGTTGAGAACTTTTGTTAAGCATATTCAAAATCCCTGCGTTTTTCATCAATCGTTGAGTCCCAACAACGATCTATGAAGACAATGCCGTATGTATATACTAGATCATGATACATCCAACAAGTCAACATCAAGCATATTGTGTCTACATCAGAATGAGCATCAGAAGATTGAAGTCAAGCAGTCCAATCCCAAACAACCTTGCTGACCTCTACACGACATCATTACCAAAGTCTACATTCCATAAGCTTGTCCAAGGAATTGGTATGCATAACTTTCTCATTTGCAATGCTTGTAGTTTCATTTGGAAGTTTTGTTAAACTCTGGGGAAGTATCCAGAGGTATACTCACTTGACCTTAATGTACTTTTTTTTCCTACGATTAAGAGCATTTTTTCCACTGGGTTTTTGCTACCTAACTAGGTTTTGACGAGGCACCCATCCTGGGTTGGTCATACCCTTGTGAGTTCTTCTACTTGTGTCCAGAAGACGTATAGTTTTGACTTAATGCAACTTCTCATTTTTCTCCTTAGCCTATGAGCTTTTGTCCCACCTTGGGTTTTGCCATAACGAGGTTTTGTAAGTTTTAATACCCATGCATTCTTCTGTTTGTTTTGAGACTCGCATTCGCTACTTGTGCCAACTAGACGAGATGACTTCATCAATTGCTTCTACATTTTTTTGAAGATCTAATGCGCCATCTACTTGAGTATTTGCACACTCAATGGGGAGTGTTGTGACATATGTTCTTATCAATATGTGATTGTGTAAATCCTAAGTAGAGATAAAATAGGAATCCTTTGGGATCTAGAAGATCTTTCCTAATATACTTTGTATTACTTGGAGAACATGTTTCTCTCCACCTTATTACTATAAATAAAGGCACAAGGACTGAGGAATTAATACACAATTCCTCAAGCCTATTCTTCACTCTCTCTTTCTCTTTATGCTGCACCCCTTGGTAAATATAGGCCACAACAAAATTAAAATATAAAAATACTATTATAGTAAGAGAGAAAGTAGTGTAAGAATTAAAATTGAATTCCTTCCAAATATGTGCACATTAATATTTATACTAATTTCTATAATAGCCGTTTGGCTTCACATGTGGGTTAATCTGGCTTTGATACCATACAAAATTGAGATTCTACCATAAAATCAATTAGTAAGATGAGGAGTTGTCCAAGTCCAACTACTCAAAATCCCTTCTTCATACTCTCAACATGTCACCTGTGACGAATTTTCAAGGCAAACACTTGTATAACACAAATCAAGTGACGTGGAAGCACATGATCGATAAGTCCAACATGTGAGACAACCTACTCTAATACCATCATAACCATAGAGGAAGATTAGAGAAGAAGCTTGGTGAAGAAGAAATATTGAAGAAAAGCTTGGATCAGTTTTTCTGTAATATTGTATCGGTTTACAAAATGATGCGTAAAACTATAAGCTGGATGAATCTAGTCTTATGTACTTGCTACATAGCTTAGAAAAAAAGCAACTACATAACAACTCTAAGGAAGATGTTGATAGAAATGTAAGGAAGAGTATAGATAGACAGTATATGGCGTGGGTTGGAAATTAAATTTCTCTATTAAAACCTTGTTTTATAGAAGTGTGAAGACGATGTTTGATAGAATTGTACTACAAGCAAGTTCTGCCAAGATTTCTATTAACCAGCAGCCAATTAGGAAAAAAGAAAAAGTAATTAGAAGGCTCTGTTATATGACCATCTCCACTTATACCTTGCACTGTATATACACAGAATAAACTTTGTCTTCGTCTTCCGAATCTTCTATATTTAGCAAAAAATCTTAGACCAATTTCGTTTTTGTGAGGTCATCCTTGGTCTCCAAAGCAATGATCTCATATTTTGATTCAAGGTGTTATATACGCTTCCACGTTTCAGTTCAACGAAAAACAGTATACAGGGTGTTGAGGAAGACCACATTCAAATGCATGTTTAAAGGTGCCCTAAGTTATGATTAATTAACACGTGGGTGCACTTCTCATTTGATTTAGTCGCAATGGGAAGAATGATTATCTGAAGAATGATTATCTACTTGCTTCTTTGTCTTCTATTTTTTGTTGTTATATTACTTGTCATCTGAAGAATGATTATCAACCTAAGTCGGAAGCTATTATGGATTAATCATATGATCTTCGTCCATAAGTAGCATATATGAATACTTCTTTTTTTTTTTTTTTGATAAAGTATGAATGCTTTTTTTTTAAACAAAGGATATATCTGAATTAATTAAATAAAAACTAATGAAAACTAACGATCTAGATTAATCTAGTCTAGTATCTTATGAAATTTTTTAACACGAGAATGTTTTACTAAACAATTCCTTTAGTTGTGTAGGCTAATTAAAGATTGGTGATAAATTGTCAAGGGAAACAAGCATAGGTGGCTAAAATGGAAACCACAAACTTAAGGGTTTTGAGTTGTCACGGCTCTAGAGTTTTGAGAGTTAGTGGCTTTGTTATCCTTGAGCTTTTGCTCTATAGGGTTTTGGGTCTCCATGCCTCTTATTTTCAATTTTTTAGGTTTTTATTTCTTGAGTCACCTCCGAATCATCCTACATACCACCTAAATCTGAACCTAACTCACCATTCGTACATTCATCTTTTCCTCCTCTTTCACCGTATTCTCTATTCCTCATCTTTCGTTTCAATCCCCTTTTCCCAAAATTTCAAATCTGTGGGGTTTTGGGGTGCTTCCTATTTGGTGAGATTTTGTGTTGCCGTACGTGGTTCGTTTGCGGTCTATACATGTTCTGTCTTTAGTAGGATTTGTTTGTTACACTTGTTCCTTATTCGGCTCCAATGTTCATAATAACAAAATATTTGACATATGACTGGAGATGTCCTAACTATCTAGCCATTTGACTGGCGATGGCCCCGGTATATATTTAGCCATATGACTGGAGATGGCCTAACTATCTACTGCTTGAAATCAAATTTTGACCAAATTTTGTTGTTTGTCAGGTCAGAAGTAGCATTTCAAGTTTTGAGGGTATTTAAAAAAATTTATTGTTCGCATTAGCAATCCCATTTAGGGTTCCTAACTAGCTAGGATTTGAGGTAGTATGCAAATCAAATTTAGCATTGCCTGTTGTTAATTATCCTATCAGTCAATAAAACTTGAGGTTTTTCTCGTGGTGAACTTCCCGATGGATTCTAGATTGCTATATTAACGTCTATGTGTGTCAAGCTTGCATCCTGGAAACTGGAAAGATCAGAATCATATATTAACACAGTATTAATTTTTCTATACATAAACGGCTACACATACACACACACACACACACATATATATAGGGGTGTGCTATCCACACACCTTATTTTACTTCTTACACACCCCTTGTTAATTTCTATCCGTTGATTTTCTTCAATTCATCCGATCTGACGGCCAAAAATTAGAAGGGTGTGTGAAAAGTAAAATGGGGTGTGTGAATATTACACCCCTATATATATATGTATGTATGTATGTATGTATGTATGTATATGAATAGCAACCATATGACATTTGGAGCAAATAATTGAATTATGTGGACAAATTAAGCTGATGAAACTGAAAGTAACATGAAGCTATAAGAAAAGGACAAGGCAGCAGCACACCTACTTCCAGAAAGAAACAGGAATCTGCTGAATTTGGATCACATATAACTGTGATTGGAAAACAAACATAATAGTATATAGGCAGCTGCAGAAAAGAAAGACGGCTTAGTGCTTAATTAAATTCATTTTAAATATAATCTTGTTCATCGTCATCCTCCAAGCCGTCGATCCATAACTTTACCTAATAAGAAGTTTCTGGTTGGTGGAGGTTTGTGGTTATGGCGGTATCTAGAAACTAAAGGGTCAAAGAGATAATGGCGCAATTGCATGATTTATAAAAATACAAATTCCCTAGTCCAGGGGATTAGGGAGAGCAAAGGGGTCCCATTTGTGTTCACTCACTACTAAAGACAGTAATCATCAGCAGGTGTTTAAGAAACTCTTACACGGCTCTTGTTGGAGTGACAACATTATCCAAACTGCTTATAATAACTTTCCTTCGGACCATAATCATTTTTCTTGAACTTTTACCATGCTATGTTGTTTAGTGGCATGACGACTTATTCTCAAAGAATTTGATAATAGAATATTGTTTTTAGTTCAAATGAGATTTTATTAACAACAATTAAGATTGTACATAGAATGTGCATGTAAATGTAACTAAGAGGTGACACACGCTCATAGAAATGTCACACTTGACAACTACAAAACATCAGGAATACAAAATTCACCCATCTAATCAAGAGTAAAGATAACACTCACGTTAAAAATGAAAAGATAACACTCACAAAGACTAAATATTGTAAGTTGTAAAACTATGAAGGCACCACAAGGAAAATACTGCAGGATCGTTTGATACCTTGCAATTGTGGCCAAACAAGTACTTCTATGAGTCATCTTTAACAAATGTCGAGTTTTCTACTTCTAATTCTGTGTCATGCGCACAAGGCCTCCAAAACCACAAGTGGGGCTCCGTCGGGAAGGAGTATTTCTTTTTCTATCAATATCATTAGTAGAAATCATTATCTAAAAGCTAGTCCTGAGGTTAATGATAAAATTTCATGGTGCCAACTACTACGAATGGAAAGGTCAAAAGTTTTCATATAGATAGTATCATAGAACTTCAGAGTGGAAACACACATCCAATTCAAACATTTGTACGGTTTTTCTTTTCCTTATATTAATGGGTAATGTTTAGTAAATCAGTTTCTTCAATTCTTCTGTCTATCCTTAATTTAGTATAATGAAGTTGTTTTGTACAATGAAAACTTGTATATATAGGAAGGAAACAATTATAGTTGTAATGAATAGGAGTTGTATATATTAAGACCAAAGTTAATTTTGTATGTAAAATAGTTCAAAAGAAAAATATTGTGGGAGAATATGATTTCACATTGGGCATATAATAAAATAATATACAATTAATAAATAAGAGTTTTCATCTCTAATATCACTAAGATGTTTTGAGATAAAATTCAACATTTAGAAATGTAGTATCCCACATCGCCCGTGAGGGCGTGGTCTTTGGGCCTTATATATCCATTGCCAGCATGTACACTTTGAGGAGGCCTTTTGTGGACTACGGTCCACAAGAACAAAACTGTGCGGTAGCCCTCTGCTGCGACATAGTCCAGAGGGGGAATGCCAAAGCGGACAATATCTTCGAGGTGGTCCCGCCCAGGCCGGGATATGACAAATTGGTATCAGAGCCTAACCTTGGTCGTGATGTGCCGACGAGGACGTCGAACCCCTAAGGGGGGTAGATTGTGACATCCCACATCGTCCAGGGGAGTGATCCTTAAATGTATATTCCAATCCCTACCTAGCACGAGGCCTTTTGGGAGCTCACTGGCTTCGGGTTCCATGGGAACTCCGAAGTTAAGCGAGTAGCGCGCGAGAGCATTCCCAGGATGGGTGACCCATCGGGAAGTTCTCGTGTGAGTTCCCAGAAACAAAACCGTGAGGGCGTGGTCGGGGCCCAAAGCGGACAATATCGTGCTACGGTGGTGGAGCAGGCCCGGGAAGTGGTTCGCCCCGGGCCGGGATGTGACAATTTGGTATCAGAGCCAGACTCACGGTTGTGGTGTGCCGACGAGGACGTCGGGCTCCCTAAGGGGGGTGGATTGTAGTATCCCACATCGCCCGTGAGGGCGTGGTCTTTGGGCCTTATATGTACATGCCTGGTGGTACCCTTTGAGGAGGCCTTTTGGGGCTGCGGCCTGCAAAAACAAAACCGTGCGGTAGCCTGGTGTCTGCGACCTAGTCCAGGCCAGGAATGCCAAAGCGGACAATATCCTCAAGGCGGGAGACTGGGATGTGACAATTTGGTATCAGAGCCAGACTCACGGTTGTGGTGTGCCGACGAGGACGTCGGGCTCCCTAAGGGGGGTGGATTGTAGTATCCCACATCGCCCGTGAGGGCGTGGTCTTTGGGCCTTATATGTACATGCCTGGTGGTACCCTTTGAGGAGGCCTTTTGGGGCTGCGGCCTGCAAAAACAAAACCGTGCGGTAGCCTAGTGTCTACGACCTAGTCCAGGCCAGGAATGCCAAAGCGGACAATATCCTCAAGGCGGGAGACCGGGATGTGACAATTTGGTATCAGAGCCAGACTCATGGTTGTGGTGTGCCGACGAGGACGTCGGGCTCCCTAAGGGGGGTGGATTGTAGTATCCCACATCGCCCGTGAGGGCGTGGTCTTTGGGCCTTATATGTACATGCCTGGTGGTACCCTTTGAGGAGGCCTTTTGGGGCTGCGGCCTGCAAAAACAAAACCGTGCGGTAGCCTGGTGTCTGCGACCTAGTCCAGGCCAGGAATGCCAAAGCGGACAATATCCTCAAGGCGGGAGACCGGGATGTGACAATTTGGTATCAGAGCCAGACTCACGGTTGTGGTGTGCCGACGAGGACGTCGGGCTCCCTAAGGGGGGTGGATTGTAGTATCCCACATCGCCCGTGAGGGCGTGGTCTTTGGGCCTTATATGTACATGCCTGGTGGTACCCTTTGAGGAGGCCTTTTGGGGCTGCGGCCTGGAAAAACAAAACCGTGCGGTAGCCTGGTGTCTGCGACCTAGTCCAGGCCAGGAATGCCAAAGCGGACAATATCCTCAAGGCGGGAGACCGGGATGTGACAGGTAGTTTCTACCATGATATGAAAATGATACAAAAATAATGGGTTTGAGGTCAACACGATAACTAATCAGGTCATTATCGGGTGACCCGTTAATAACAAGTTCTTAATGGGTATAACACATGGGTAACCTATTTCGACCCGTTAAGAAAAAAAATTATTTTGATTATTTTAAAGTTTAATTACTGAAATATTTATTATAAAATACAATAGCCATATTAATATATACAATATATTCTATATTAAATATATAGTTTTGTATTATTATTCTATATAAGTTAAAAAAAAAAAAATTTAGTCATTATTTATTTTTATTATGAGAGTTCCTTATTATCATTACTAGGATAAATTTTACTTAACATATTGTTGTCCAAAATTAAAATGAACTATTATAGTATTTGAATAGGCAAGAACTAAGAAGACATACATACAAGTATGAAAAATGTGAAAGAATATATAAACACTCGTGATTCATCATTATTCCTCCACGAGTAGATAATGGTTACAATGACATTATTGTTTAGATTTTTAAAATCCTCCAAGCCCTCATGAATAATGTTTTTTATTTGAGGGCAAAATTAATAATAATTATTGTGGAAGTGTAAAAAATGTAAAAAAAAAAAAAATACAATCGTTCATAGTGACAAGCTTTACAACTTTCATCAAGGGGTTAGCTTCGAAATCCAACACTATAATCCATAAACCTTAAATTTATATTTAACCGTCGATTGTCATTTACGCTTTATTCTTCTTACTGTATTTCATTTTTAAAATTTTATTTTTCGAAAACATGATCATTTGGCAAATGTAAGAAGATGAACGGTTCAGATCTTTGATATCACGTTTCGATATTTACAGTCAACTGAAATATGAGTCAATGTCATATAGTTTGTAGAAACTTTATAAACATCAAGCAATATTTTTACTAACTATAAAACTTTGAACATAATATTAACAATCCAAACCGTTCATCTTCCTGCATCCTCTAATAGATCATGGTTTCCAAAAACAAAATTTGATGAGAAAAATGAAGCGTAAATATAAACAACAATCAACGGTTAAATTTTGATCTATGATTTATATGATTATAGTGGCGAATTTCGAAGTTAAGCTCTTCACGAAAGTTGTAAAGTTTATCAGTATGAGCGTTTATATATTTTTTTCTATATTTTTTACACTTCTACATTAATTAAAAAACTATTAAAGACTTTACTTAAATAATAGCCGTAAGATAAACGAGAGTAAATCTATACTATTGGATTCTATTTCACTTATATTATTAGAACTTTTTTGGACGAAAAAACCCTTTCTCTATTATGTTTTTCATTTGATTATTTATTGGTTTAAAATATATTTTCCTTAATAGATAATGAGTCGAGTCATATTACCTGTTAATATTATCGGGTTGATTTCGGGTAGGATCATTTTACCCGTTTATTTTAACGGGTGTTACACGACACAACCCGTTAAGATATCGGATATGACATAAAAACAACATAAACACGAAAAATACGACACGAATGTCAGGTCTAATCTCTACTCTCTTGCTATATATACCTCACTACCTGTCGTAATAAACTACACAAAAATGACAAGCCATCAGCCATTTCAAATTCCAGCTGGGGTACTGATACATATGACCATCAACGTCACTGACACATTATTTGGGCAATGATTTGGTGATATTTTTGGTGGTGTGCTAAATTTGTGGTCTATGGCAAACACGCATAAGGTTAAGGAAATGATGTTTACTTCAAAGGACATAAGCTCGACAAACACATATCAGATAAAGGAGGCTTACCTTTTTCTGGTTACTAAATTAACTTGATACAGCTTTTATATTTTAATTTTCAAAGGTTGTATTCAACTATTAAAGTCATTATATGGGTACCATACCTTGGTAGCATATATCGCTATAAAGAAGGGTCTTGACAAAGGCGTAAATAGTTTATGGACCAACTCACTTAAATAATTGACCACTAAATCTCATGCGCCAAAACAAGTGCACCTTTTCTTTTAAAATAAATGATGCATGGCTATATATATATATATATATATATTTTTTTTTTTTTAAAAAAAAAAACAAATGATGCATGGCTAATGAAATTCTCTATTATTGGATTTAAAAAATGTGCTAATTAATTTTTTTTAGACGAAAATAAATTTTAGTAAGAGTTGGTCAATAACTTGTATGAAACAAGCTGTCAAACGTAGTAATGACACCTTAGAGAGCACACATGCCAAAAGAAACATCACTACCCCTACAATTACAAACTCATCAAAGGTATAATACAATTCTCTAAATAGAAATTTTATTTGCACTTATGTAACTTCTTTTTACACCCAACTTACTTTCTACATCCATATTATTTTTAATTAAAGAATTAATATCTCTTTAAACCCAAATTTATTAACTAAATGACCCTCCCATACCCAATTCAAAATTAATTTATTTTTGGGTAAATTACACTTTACCACCTTAGGTTTGAAGTCGATTTCAATTCCTTACAACATCTTTAAAACATTTCACTTTCATACCTTAAGTACTATTTTATTTCAATATAAGTTACATTTTCCATCCATTGGTCCGTTAATAGCTGACGTGACTGCCACATTTGTGCAACGTGGCTAAACACTTAATAAAAAATTTAAAAATTTAAAATAATTAATTAAAGAAAAAAACCCCAAAATTCCTTCATCTTCCCCACCCGAGCCCAGCCCCTTCACCCATCCCCCATCCCCCATCACCCACCCCTTCCTCCATCTCCCATCACCCACCCCCTTAGCAATGTGGACAAAATCCACAACGACGTTGTTTTAATTCTCCCAAATCTGATCACCTACCCGTTTGCCCTCAAAAAATCAAAGTCTTGGCAGATTTTGAGAAATGCGACTCGGAGCGTGCACTCGCAATGATCGAGCTACTATGCAGAGTCCCCGAGGGTTGCACTACGTTTGCGGCCCACAGGCTGACTATGCCACTGCTGGTGAAGACGATTCTGAAGATCTCGGACCGGATGACGGAGTACGCGGCAGGAGCGCTGCAATTGCTATGCTGGGCTTTGGAGAAGATCCAAAACGAGGCCTTAGCGGCGGGGGTTCTGACACAGGTAAGGGAGACGAGGGTGAGAAGAGAGAAGGGGTTGGAGATGATGGAGTAGGCAAGTGATGGGGGATGGGGGATGGGGGAAGTGGATTTTGGGATTTTTGGGAGAAGGGGGTGCGTGGTGGGGAGGACGAAGGAATTTTGGGGTTTTTTTTTTCTTTAATTAATTATTTTAATATTTTAAATTTTTTTTATTAAGTGTTTAGCCACGTGGCACAAATGTGGCAGCCACGTCAGCACAAATGTGGTAGCCACGTCTGTTCTTAAAGGACAATGGATGGAAAATGTAACAGATATATTATATTGAAATAAAATAATACTTGAGGTATGAAAGTGAAATGTTTTAAAGATGTTGTAAGGAATTGAAATCGACCACAAACTTGAGGTGGTAGAGTGTAATTTACCCTTTATTTTTACACCCATTTATAAAATAAAATCTCAAATCTCAAATTGAATAGTTTTGTTTTCAAAGAAACTTGAAAGTCAAAAATCTTCTGGGTCATTTGTATGCCTCGCGGATGCAATTGCAGTAGCTGAGGCGAGAAAGAGGAGGAAAAAACTCACGAAGCTATAGAATGTTCATGGTCAACAGTGTCGGACACAGTGTTGAGCTTCGATACGTGTTGGCTATAAATTCTCTCCTAGTTTTCATGCATGTCCTTTTATTTTTTTTGGGGGGGGGGGGGGGAGGGGGGGGGACTACTTGGAGATTTGATTCCAAAGTGCATCACCTGACCTCAATTATAGAAGGTTGCTAAGCCATTGACATAAAAGGTTGCTGAGCCATTGACATAAAAGATGTGGCCTGTAACTTAGGTACATCTTCAAGGCTTTTGCTTGTACTTTATATTGGTTATCTAATTGGAACGTTTTGAGCGTGAGATGTTGTTTCATCAAGCTCTTCCATCCTTGCTGCAATTAGGGTTTTAGCCATCAATTAAAAAAACTTATTTTTTCTATATGAGCTATTAGGGTTTTAGTAGGAATGAATGTAGAATAAACAAGGAGTGATAGTAAGGTTTAATTATAATGAGTGGGTTTTTTGATAAATTTTAGTTTTATTATTAATCTCATCTCGTACTTGATGGTAATTATGTAAGAGGATAAAAAAGACAATTAAAATTTAAGATAAATAAAATTTATCTTCTCTAAAAAACAGAAGAAACAAATACAACCAATACCAAAATTTAATACACGTACACCCTAAGTCGGAGAATTGCCATAAAAGCACCACGAGGCAAATACGTACCTCACCATCAAGGGCGGAGTCAAGTACAAGGCTACCCTAGGCTATAGCCTAGGTAGCTCTTGTGCGTATGAACCAATTATTCCCTATATTTCATTTATTTTTATATTCATCTCACTATTAGCCCCATGTATTTTTTTTATTTACTTCATTAACCAATACTATTTATTTCCTAACAAAATCTATTTTACACTGCATATACTATCCATTTATGGTTAATCGTGACCATAATTACTTACTCTAATAGTGCTTTTAATTCTTTTCAAAAGCAACTCGTTGCATGTTTCAGTTTTTGAATTATTTTATGCATGACTTTTATCTGTTTAAAAAAGTTTTACATTGTGTTAACCTTTTTTTTTTGTTTATTTACATATATATTTGCCATATTAAAGGTTGATGAACATGGAATAATTGGACGAGCTTACTTATAAGATTAACATATAGTCTTTTTTTTTTAAACAAACTTTTTTATACTTCTTAGCTAGCCCACCGGCTGTAAATTTTTTGGCTCCGCCCTTGCTCACCATCTTATAATCATTTTGCAATTGTCGGCAACGAAACTATACTATGATTTACCGTTTACGTCAAATAAATGTCGATATTCATTCTCATAGACTTTTGGCAAGTGCACAAACCATAAAACCACTACATCATATCTGGGTCCAATATCCTAGGGGTTAGAATGTTAGATTTCCATCCATGCATCCCGGATTCGAAAATTCCCCTCCACTAAATTAATGTAATAGTTTCGAACCTCCCTTTAATAATAATTATAAAAAAAAAATTGTCGCTCTAAGATTAGATTGACTAGTAAGTCACAACTGCTACAAACTCTTTTAGACAAAGCAATAAAGTGACCACAAGCAAAAAAATATCTCAACATAATGAGAGCAACCACTATTAAAAACATAAAAGAAAAGAGAGAATAAATAAATAAAAGATTGTCACCAACTCCAAAACTAAGGGTTACTTTGGTATTTTTGTGCTTTAAAAAAAAAAACAACTTTTGCTGTACTGTGTGAATAAACAGCTATAAAATAAAGTTGGTGAGTGTTTCGTTTTTTTTTTTTTTTTTTTTTTGGTAAAAGTGCTTTTAATAAAAAAAAAAATAGTGTCTAAGTGTTTAGTAAACTTTTATATAAATTGCTATTAATATGTTAAATGACTAAAAATGATATGTATTTATGTGATATAATAATTGTCAAAGAGAATAATATGGGAGCAATGATTGTAATTTTGTAAAATATGTGAATTTAATTAAATGGGCACTAATTATTATGCTTTGAAAAATAAAAACATTTTTTTTGGAAGCATGGTAGAGTCTGTTTTTGCATTTTTATGCTTTTCTACTGTTATTGACAACATTTTTTTTTTAAAAGCATTTTTTTTTGTTTTACCAAACATATTTGATGTTCTAATTATTTTAATAAACTGTTTTTTTTTTTAAACACCATAATTCCAAACCAGCCATAAATACATGTGTTGGCGGCTAAAGGTTTTTTTTTCCCCTGTCAAATCCATGTGTTCATTAATTTCTTTAAGACATAAAAAAAGTGTCCTTTAAAATATCAAATGAATTATTTCTATGTGACAGATGCTCACCCATCTTAGTTCTAATTATAGCAAATGGATAGTTTGTCAATTTACAACACTCGTTATTTGTCCATATTTGTATTATATATGCTTTAGATTATCAAAATATCCAAAAAGGGTATCTATAATTTAGCATATATATATAGCAGATTCGTACCCATACCAAAACACACTAATTTTTCCCCGATTTAATTAGCTGTGTTGTGGCTGTTTTCTGACCACGAACGTGGTCCAATCCACCCAATACTATTGTTAGTTTGCTTCTCATAGACAGATAAAGGCTAGACCAGTTCGTACATATACGAATAAATCCACGTGGGTGAATGTATTTTACTAACATTTTTCGTTTTTTTTCTTATTTTTTTTTATTTTGAACAAACGATGTTATCTTCATTAAAAGAGAGGTGAACTTAATATCAGAATGCACTAGTAATAATGTGCTATAAATTTGTTTTTAAAGAAAATCAATCCTAAACTTCTCATTTACAAATAAAAAGAAGTATCACTATACCATAATACTAAATGAACATTTTCTGTTTTTGTTAAGTTGTTGATTCAAATCATCACAGTTTGCTCTAATCTCACACGGGTTCTTCATGCGGATTAAATATTCTCTCTCACTTTCCATATTAAATAATTCTTCTTTGCAAGTGGGTCTGTACGCAAACAGAAAAGAAAAAAAAACCACTGAACTAAAAATTACTTTCCATATTCTATATATCTATGTTCATTTCTGTACCTTATTTGTTTATATTTACGTTTAAAACCAGAAAGAAAAAGAGTTGTGCAGCACGAGCAAATAGGTGTGCGACAGTGCGGAAGTATTTAATTATCTGAAAAACCGTCGAATCCCATATAAAATATACATGCTATCTTGTGATATCTCTCATCACCACTCCAGTCTCTTCCATGTCCCATTCCTTGATCATATTTCCAATGGAACTTCAAGTTTCTGAGCTCTTGCAATTCTTTTACACCTTCGTTTGCTTTCTTCTATTCTCCATCTTCAGCCTTTTTCTGTTGAGATCAAACCGATTGTGCAGTTGTGAAATTTGCCAGATCTATCTCACCTCAAGCTGGTCTTTAAAATTCATAAATCTTTGTGATTGGTATGCACATCTTCTTAGAGATTCTCCAAGCAAAACCATCCACATACATGTTCTAAAAAACACCATCACGGCCAACCCTGAAAACGTCGAGTACATCCTCAAAACTCGATTTGAAAACTACCCGAAGGGCAAACCCTTCTCTACAATCCTTGGTGACTTTCTAGGTCAAGGCATATTCAACGTGGATGGCCACTCATGGAGGTTCCAAAGGAAGATGGCAAGCCTCGAGCTCGACAGACACTCGGTACGATCGTATGCTTACGAGATTGTCAATCACGAAATCGAACACCGTCTCATCCCTCTTTTATCATCCGTTTGTTCTAATTCGGATAATGGTAACGGAGTAGTCCTCGATTTGCAAGACGTCTTCAAGAGATTCTCGTTCGACAGCATATGCAAGTTCTCTTTCGGGTTGGACCCTATGTGCCTAGAGTTGTCAATGCCCTTGTCCAAATTCACCGTCGCCTTCGACATGGCCTCGAAGTTGTCCGCCGAGAGAGCCATGACGCCATCTCCCATAATTTGGAAGATCAAGAGAATTTTAAATTTGGGGAGCGAGAAGCAACTAAAAGAATCCATAAACATAATCGACGGTTTAGCCAAGGAGGTGATCGCCAGAAAGCGCGAAGTGGGATTTTCAACCCAAAAAGATCTCTTGTCAAGATTCATGAGAAGTGTAGAAGATGAATCCTACTTGAGAGACATTGTTGTAAGCTTTTTATTGGCCGGGCGTGACACTGTTGCATCCGCTTTGACAAGTTTCTTTTGGCTCATTGGGACCCACCCGAACGTTGCGTCAGCGATTCTGTTGGAAGCTGACAGGGTGCTTGGACTCAATCAAGGCCTCAAGAGCTTTGATCAAATGCAAGAGCTTCACTATTTACAATCCGCAATTTATGAGAGCATGAGGCTCTACCCTCCTGTACAGTTTGACTCAAAGTTTTGTGAACAAGATGATGTTTTACCCGATGGCACGTTTGTGAGGAAAGGGACTAGGGTTACTTACCATCCGTACGCAATGGGTCGGATCCAGGAGATTTGGGGCTCTGACTGCATGGAATTTAAGCCCGACAGATGGTTGAAGGATGGCGTTTTCTTCACGGAAAACCCTTTCCAGTACCCAGTTTTTCAACCGGGACATAGGGTTTGTCTGGGGAAAGAGATGGCTGTGATGGAGATGAAAACCGTTGTGCTTTCACTGCTCAGACGTTTTAACATCGAACATGCAGCACACGAATCAAGTAGTGTGCCTCGGTTCTCTCCCGGACTCACTGCAACCTTAAGTGGTGGGCTTCCAGTGCTGGTGAAAGAAAGGACTAGCACCACCATCGAGTCATGAGTCATGACTCGTGATGAGTCATATTCTGCTCTGCCATATTTGGTGCATGCTAGTAGGATCTACCAATAAAAAAGTGTTGCGCGCAGTGTTACCTCGGTGGTTGAACTCAAGGTGCAGCATATGTAACCAGAACGTCTACTGTCGGTGTACGGTATTTATATTTTGGTGTACAAAATGATGGCAATGTAGCTGGCTGCTTTTTTACCACCGTGCAAGTGGATACATATATTCCTTCATGGAGTATAATTAGCTAGTGATGATTTGCTTTATCTATTTGTTTTTTTATACAAAAAGCTGCACACTATGGATGTTGAGTTTGATATATTGGAAGAAGTACACTTAATAACATATATCTAAGAGCTAAGATTCTACTTCAATTCACTGAATTAGGGTTCTTTGTTATTCTATGTGAATCCACAACACCACATACTCTCCCAAAGGGTTGGTGACTTTGGCTAACTAGGTTTCTTGTCCATACAAACGAAACGATATGCTTTTTCTTTTTGATAAGTTGTTTTATTCAATATACCATAAATCTTATATAGCCCAAAAACTTTCAATTTGAAATCCAAGAGTGAAAATTCAGAAATAAAATTGTGTCACCATTTTTTTTAATAAAAGATGCATTGTCTGAATGCTGTCAGGGCAAAAATAAAAAAAGAAAATGAGCTTCTAGCAATATTTGAAATTCTCTTTTTACAAATAACATCTTTCAAATAGGGTTTCGATAATTTCTCACATACCTTTACAATTCTGATTTTATGGTCAATTCCATGCTAACTTGACCTCAATATCTTGAAATTTAGAAAACTCTTGCCCAAATATAGCAATGCTGAACTGCACTCTTTGTAAAGTTATAAGATAAGAGGGGCAAAAAAAAAAAACAAATAATAGGAAGAAAGAAAAGAAAGAGAAAAACAAAAACCCAAAAAACAAAGTCGTTGGGCAGTTGGAACGTTGGTCCCAAATTATGAGGTGAAAAAGTAGAAAGTACAAACTATGTCACAACGTCTTCAAATGTGTCTGACATCATATGACATATTCACATAATTAATTTGTACCACTAGGGCTGCAGTTTTCTGTCTTCCTTTTGTACGTGATTTTAATATTTCGTGTGGCCTCTTTGCATTGCATATATTCTGCTAAAAATCCAGCTCCAATAGAAATGCAATGTCGGGATCACAGTAGGTCCGTCCCAATAATCGATCACTTTATTCTATCAACTTAAAACTTTCTCAGGTGAATGAACAACGTGACAATTGGGATTATTATAAGCGGGTTTTGATGTGTTAAGGTTTGGAGTTTGATCATGCAGTAGACTCCTAAGAATTGTTTTTGTGAAGGTTAGGAGTTTGCTCTAAAATTGGGTTTTGATCGGGTGATTTTTGAAGGATACTTCACCTATGCGAAGAGTAATTATTGATGACGTTAACTTGTTGCTAATACCGTCTTCTTCTTTTTTTGTTAGTTTATTCCAATTGCATTATCCAAAACACAATCGGCATTAATACTTCAACAAAAACAAAAATTGGCATTTCTATATTACTAATTGGGTTAATAATTCCATGGTTTTAACGGTAAAAATATTTTAATATTCTAAGGTGGTTCACGTGTTATATGTGATATGTAGAGTTTAACGGATATTATTATTTGCAAACAATTCTATTGGTCAAATTATGAGATATTGTTTCCTATCTTATTACCATGATGGGTGTAAATTGATTATGGGCTTCCAAGGAAAATGAGTCATCTCTCTACCTTATACATGTATATATAGTGCACATACCTATCTGACGTGCATTTATTACAAAAAACATGATTAGGGGTTTTATGTGCAAACTAAGGCAAGAGAGAGAAACTATTTCCTCCACCGCCGATTGAAACAGATTGGAATCTTATAGCGTTCACCATCATAGATCAAAGTATGCTTAGTTGTTTATTGTATTTCCGTAGCTAATACATATGTGAACATCATAAATTCGATGATCTTGGCTTAATTTAATTTGTAATTTTTATAATTTAATTTGTATTTCCGTAGCGTTCATCATAGATCGAAGTATGCTTAGTTGCTTAATTTAATTTGTAAGTTTACATTAATTTCTAATTATTTATTGGTAATTAACAAGTTCATGTGACTAGTATTTCATGCTGCTAGAATATGACTGGTTTCTTTTATGTTGCCTCTTCGGCCGGCAGTAAAGAAACTGATTTGTCATAGCTCCACTTATGATCCTCACAAAATAATCATGTCATTAAAGTTAGTTGAAATCAATATATATCCATTCTCAAGAAAATCTTAGTAGGAAATTAATATATATATATATATATATATATATATATGTCCATTATCAAGCTAATTAGTCCCCTTTTCTTGGCGGGAATCTCTCAAATCTTGCATCTTCGTGTGAAATAACTTGAAAAGCTTATAAAGAGGAACATAGATGTAGGTCCATTTCTAAGAATTTGTGGGCATATGAAATTTGGAGATAATAAAGGTTTTGTTGAACTTTTACTTAGTACTACAGTTTAGTTGTATTTCTTTTTATTTGTGAGTTAAAGGTTTTAGATTCGAATTTTCATGCATAAAAATTAGGTACCATTTTATTATAGCTGGCTTATATATGACTCACCACAAATCTCTCGCTCCTAGGCCCCGTTTAGTATTACTTTTCCACAAAAAAATTGTTTCACTTAAATTTAAGCAATAAAAAGTGTTTGGTAAAACTAAAATATCCTACTTATTTTAAAGACAATAACCTCTAGACAACAGCCTTTAAAAGTAGTATGTAGGTTGCTTTTAAAAGCTACCTTTACAAAAAGTAAAGTTGAACCTTTAATGAATATTTTTAATTTCTATGTGCTCTTATTAGTTTTTTAAGATGATATTATTTATCCCTTTACACACTTTTAGTTTTAATCAAAAGAATTAATTAAATAATTATTATCCTCGAAAAAGGGAGTGGATTTTGAATAATCACTCATATATATCTTTGATCAGATTTTGAATAGTCGCTCATATTTCCTAGTTTAAGTGTGATTGTGTAAATCCTAGATTAGATTTGATTCTAGTTATTTTTTCCTATATGGACTTGTATTCTTTGGGGATGAAGAATTTATTCTCCCTCTTATTACTATAAATAAAGGCACTATGTAGGGGGAATAACACACACATTCCTCTACACAATTCTACACACACATCTCTCTCTTCTCTCTTTGTCACCGGTCATCTTCCCCTTGTCAGATAAAATAGGCCACAACATGTTATCAGCACACTCCTACCGTTGTGCTTAGGAATCTGACGTGAAAGCTTTTTGCATCAAACCAGTTCATCTACTATAATCATGCAATCAGGTTCTTCCAAAACAACGATTTTTATCTCGATATTTTTGTAGCCTTGATAGCATGAACATTCACCATAATGCATGACCCAACTTTACGTTTTTCTAATTTTAGATTCCACATAAATTGTGTATGCATTAAATATATGTTCATTCTTTCAAATTATATATGCTTTGAATTAATTGAATAAAAAAAACAGAAATAAAAAACTCTTAGGGTTCTTCGAACCTGTGACCCGTGACACAAAACTGGCTCATGTGAGCCTTTTTAAGATGCGATGCATCAGAGCCAAACCTATGCTCCATCTGAGACGACGCCATTTTGGCATCGAACCCACGACCCAGCGCCACCCACAATCAGCAATGGCCTCAGCATCGTGTTTCCTGGGAAATCACGACTTGTTGTCGTGTTTGGGACCTCACCATCGTTGGTCGATGATGGGTTTTTCTTAAAAAAACCGATGAACCATCAATGAATTCTTCGAATCCTCAAGGTTTCTTGAACCCTCGACGTTGAAACCTGATTTTCCGTCCAAGATTTGGGTTCCTAGTTGAACATTGCTTTGCCGTGACCACCCGAGGCAAGTCGCCTTAAGTGATGTCGTAGCTTTTTTTGGTTCGAATTTAACACCCAACACTGCTGGGGTGTCTTAGGTTTTCTCGACCCGAGTCCTAGTGGGCCTTGGAACCTCGAGCCTGTATCGCAACACATTTTGGGTTTGCTGATTGCTATTCCTACCACGACCCATATCCAACAAACCAATCAGGTTTTTCTATTGGACCCAGCCCACGTACCACCAGTGCAAAATCGATTTTTTTTCATGTATGCGTCACACTAAACTATAGCCCTTATTGGGCCTTTGATTTGGGCTTGAGCTTACAGCCCAATAATTTGTGATGCTAGGCCCGAGCCCATTCCAACCCATTTTTGGGCCTGGGCCACACATCTCCAATTTGCTCAGCCTATCCGTGGGCTTTGGCCCATGGTTTTGGGCCCCGAGCTTAATTGTTTATTTTTTTTAGACAATTTGGGTTTTATAATTTTTCACCCACATTATAAATTTGGCCTGAAGTCCAAATAATGAATTCAATTATAATTCTAAACCTAAAGTTCTATTTACATATATTCTTGTTGCATATTTATGTATATATATTTGCGTTTGTCTGCATGAACATATGAACCTAAAGTTCATAATTATTTCGAGAC